>NC_140167.1:1176955-1496955 GCF_963971535.1 Notolepis coatsorum | reverse complement strand
AGGTGGTAGCTTACCAATAATGATGTAGTATAAGGAGGTAGCTTACCAATAACGATGTAGTATAAGGATGTAGCTTACCAATAATGATGTAGTATAAGGAGGTAGCTTACCAATAACGATGTAGTATAAGGAGGTAGCTTACCAATAACGATGTAGTATAAGGAGGTAGCTTACCAATAATAATGTAGTATAAGGATGTAGCTTACCAATAATGATGTAGTATAAGGAGGTAGCTTACCAATAATGATGTAGTATAAGGAGGTAGCTTACCAATAACGATGTAGTATAAGGAGGTAGCTTACCAATAATGATGTAGTATAAGGATGTAGCTTACCAATAATGATGTAGTATAAGGAGGTAGCTTACAATAATGATGTAGTATAAGGAGGTAGCTTACAATAATGATGTAGTATAAGGAGGTAGCTTACCAATAACGATGTAGTATAAGGATGTAGCTTACCAATAATGATGTAGTATAAGGAGGTAGCTTACAATAATGATGTAGTATAAGGAGGTAGCTTACCAATAATGATGTAGTATAAGGAGGTACCAATCATGATGTAGTATAAGGAGGTAGCTTACCAATAATGATGTAGTATAAGGAGGTAGCTTACCAATAATGATGTAGTATAAGGAGGTAGCTTACCAATAATGATGTAGTATAAGGAGGTAGCTTACCAATAATGATGTAGTATAAGGAGGCAGCTTACCAATAATGATGTAGTATAAGGAGGTAGCTTACCAATAATGATGTAGTATAAGGAGGTAGCTTACCAATAATGATGTAGTATAGGGAGGTAGCTTACCAATAATGATGTAGTATAATGAGGTAGCTTACCAATAACGATGTAGTATAAGGATGTAGCTTACCAATAATGATGTAGTATAAGGAGGTAGCTTACCAATAATGATGTAGTATAAGGAGGTAGCTTACCAATAACGATGTAGTATAAGGAGGTAGCTTACCAATAATGATGTAGTATAAGGAGGTAGCTTACCAATAATGATGTAGTATAAGGAGGTAGCTTACCAATAACGATGTAGTATAAGGAGGTAGCTTACCAATAATGATGTAGTATAAGGAGGTATCTTACCAATAATGATGTAGTATAAGGAGGTAGCTTACCAATAATGATGTAGTATAAGGAGGCAGCTTACCAATAATGATGTAGTATAAGGAGGTATCTTACCAATAATGATGTAGTATAAGGAGGCAGCTTACCAATAATGATGTAGTATAAGGAGGTATCTTACCAATAATGATGTAGTATAAGGAGGTAGCTTACCAATAATGATGTAGTATAGGGAGGTAGCTTACCAATAACGATGTAGTATAAGGAGGTAGCTTACCAATAACGATGTAGTATAAGGAGGTAGCTTAGAAAAATGATGTAGTATAAGGAGGTAGCTTACCAATAATGATGTAGTATAAGGAGGTAGCTTACAATAATGATGTAGTATAAGGAGGTAGCTTACCAATAATGATGTAGTATAAGGAGGTAGCTTACCAATAAGGGCCTTAAGAATGAACAAATACCAGTGTTTTGTTGCACCTCTCCGTCAGAGAGGACCAACCAACCTTCTCATAAAGGACACAGTGGTGTGTGTCATATCTATCACCAGTGGTGAATCTGAGGGCAGAGTGATAGATGACATATATGTGATGATGGATGTATGTGTGATATTGCGCTGCTACACAAATGAACTTGACTTGACCTGAATCACACTGCTGTGATTTCAGAGTGTTTAAGAGTCGTCCTACTAGTTCATCCTGTTTCACTGCTTTAAAACCTGTTAAGCTGTAGCCCTATTTTCAGAAGTTTCGCCTAAAAGTACATGCCCGAGTAAATGGAAGATTGCTCCACTTCTACAAGGTGAATTTGCATGTTCTTGGTATCTAGGAACATCTATGGACCTGGGGGAATGTATTCCCAGTGTCAGAAATATTGTGTCTGTTACTAGGCTTGAGTAAATTGTGATGAAACAAAGGAGAATATAAATTCTGATATTTTTTTTGTGCATCTTTGCCGGTGAATAACACCATGCTAAAATTGTGTCGGATCCGAGCTCATTCACTGAGCTCGTTCAGCACCTTCTTGAGATCAAGTGTACAAACAATCTAAGCAAATGAATAAAGGGAAGATGATTAAACAGAAGGATTTGTAGATACAGTAATAATAATTATAATCCATTTGAATTATACATTCAAACATACATCTATGGATAGGGAAAAGGCTCCTCTTTCCAATGGCAGTGTTTAATCTGGATTTAGTCGTTTAAATAGCGGTTTTACGATAAAAGAGAGATAGAATTTGCAATATTCCGATACATTCTTATATTGATCGATTTATGATAAAACAGCAGGGTCCCCCTACAGTTTAACAGGATTATTAAATTAAGAACCCACCTGAATGTGTGATCCCCTCCCCCTTCCCCCCTCCCCTCCAGGTGCCCAGATTGATGACAAGATTCCAAAGAGATCCTCCGCCAGGATCCTGGCTCCGCCCGGAGGCAGATCCAGTGGGATCTGGTAACTCTCTGCTAACCAATCAGGAGAGAGCAGCAGACAACAGCGAAGCTGAAGAATGAAGCGTGAAGGGAAGCGTACGAAGCAAAGCACGATGACTTTTTTTTGTTTCTTTTTGTTCTTTCAGAATGCGTAGCGGAGGAAGACAAAATCACACTGTTTTAGTTTTGTTGGAAAGTCAACACGGTTATTTTAGATCACGGTCAGAGTAACGTCGTACTGTTTGACTCGGCAATATTAAGGTTTGTTGGAATGTCAGCCAAGGGTTTTGGCTAAACGGTTAAAAAGATAATACATTTCGGTCAAATCGTAACCGAATTAAAAGCACCTGATGATAATGCGTTTTTCCAGGGAACTAATTTGGCTTGTGGATCGTGCTAGTGGGAGTAGGTCGTGTGTAACTGACTAATAGTTTTAGAGATAAAAGAGAGTGGGTCTTGGTTTCTATGATATGATTGTTTTACCTCACTGTTAAATACGATTTTTTGCACTTGTATCATGTACTACTTGCTGCCTTTTATTTTTTATACATGATTTAACGTCTCACACTGCGGTGGACGGAAAGAACCGAGCCATATCGCAGAGGATTTGACATGATCACGTTAATAAAAACCCTTTCGACGTGTGCGACCTTGAGGTAGAATGTTGAGGACTGAACATTCCAATGATGTCACTGAAACCCCGCGTGTGGAGCTCTGGAATTCCGAGATGGAATATTCCAGAGGGAATTCTCTTCAAAAAGATTTTGCACACCTGGAAGGGTCGATGTTTCATCGCGGGAAACCACACACGACGACATCTGTGTTGGTTTGAATAAACCCGACTGATGAAAACAAATAATTTGAATGGAAGTTTTAAATATGTGCTCTTTTTTCTTTTAATGTATTTTTTCTTTTATTTTTATTCCAAAACCCATTTGGACGCCATCTCCTCCCGAGCACTGACTGTTATGATTGGTTTCTTAAACGAGTAGTTCAATGATGTTTTTTGTACAGTAGCTCATGTATCCGAAACCTGTATTTGTCAACCTGTTTACAGCCTCGTAGCCTCCTAGCTCCACCCCCCCACCTCGTAGCCTCCTAGCTCCACCCCCCCCCACCAATGTGAACCAACCGATGCTGTGTTTCCTACGATGTATTGTGGCGTATAGATAGAACACCGCTGTCCTGTATTCAAGCACCGCTGTTAGCCATGTTAGCGACGAGGACCGTTCCTTCAGAAGGGACCACACTCAGTAGGTAAAAGAAAATAGACACGACACCCAAACTGCCTTTGGTCTCACGTGAGAAATCCATCCGTATTTACCGTAATATGAGACGTGTCGCCGGGATTCTGTCGCCACCAGGGGGAGCCGTTTGGACCCCAATGTGTTTCCCGCCGACTATTAGCATTAAGCTAACATTGCGGCGGGAAATAAACGTGGGTCCTTTTTTTTAATCTTATTGTTGTCACTTTGGCTGCGTTGACACTGCAAGCCTCTATTTATTGCTTAGATCGGATTTTTTTTTGTTCGGTTGTTCATATTCTTTTTTAATGTGGCCGATATCAGATTCCAGTGTGAACCGGGCACTGCTGCTGAACTGACCCGTGTGCGAAAACGACCAATAAAGAAGATGGATGTAAAAATAAATGGTGACAAATGTCGATCTAGAGTGACAAAAAAAAAAAAAAAAAAAAAGGTCACATGAAAGTTGCACGAGTGTTCAGACCTGTATCTGATTTAGGACCACGTTATGAAATATCAGATTCCATTTGATTGGTGCTGTTCACACTGTTGTGAAAGAAAAACAGATCTGATTCAGGCCACTTTTTGCCTGTAGTGTGAACGTAACCTTTGAAACCGTCTATACCACCAATGCAGATCATGAACTTTGACCTTATGATGTATGATTCCTGTCACTCCTTAGTATTAGCACTTTCTATAGGTTTTCAGTAGCCTATACTCGTGGTCTTGCACTGAACTAGCGGGAAAATGTTCCTCTGATCGTTGGACTCATTTCCTACACTTTTCAGGGCTGAATTATATAATCAAAACATCATCTTTTGCGATTATTCTAGGGAATATGGAGTTTTTGGCGATATAACTCCAATATAACCTCTTATAGTCTACACACTGTAAAAAAATAAATGTTTTTTTATGGGGAAATTCACTGTATTCTTTTACAGATTACTTTTGTTTTTCTACTTTAAGTGTAAATGCCAAAAAAAAATGCCAAAATATTTAACCATTAAATAAAGGTTGTAATCTGTAAATGTATTTGATTTGACTGTAATTTGACAGTAAGTATTTGGCAAACCATTGATGATGCCAGACCTTTACAGTTTTCTTGCAGCTTTTTTTCTTACAGTGCGGGCTCTTCCTCTCGGCCTCCCTGTCTCTCGTTTATCACGTGTATATATTTATTTTTATCGTTTGAGAGAATGCCCGTATCGCCGCCTTTGCGATACGGATATTATAACAATGCGTTGTTTTTCTATATTTGCCATAGCGATATGAATTATTGGATGTATTGTTCAGCCCTACTTTCTAACATGACACCGTGTAGAGGAGGCTCAGTCAGCAGCAGTCCTGACGTCT
Source organism: Notolepis coatsorum (assembly GCF_963971535.1). Lineage (NCBI taxonomy): Eukaryota > Metazoa > Chordata > Actinopteri > Aulopiformes > Paralepididae > Notolepis > Notolepis coatsorum. Next base: position 1,491,850 of record NC_140167.1, on the reverse strand, counting down.
CTGAAGATCGCTTTACCCTTTCACCGCCACACGACAGAAGGTTAGCCCTTTACTATCACACAACCGACGGCGATGCTCCATCATTAGCATCATTAGCTCCGTCGTGTGGCAGTGAAAGGGTTAAAAAAGCACGCTCAGAGGAAGGCACTGACTCTCTCCCTCTCTAGTTCTCCAACTATACTGTATCCTCCTCATCCGTAAACGTTAACCCTTTCACTGCCACAGTATACAGAAGGTTAACCCTTTTACTATCACACAGTGAAAGGGTTAACCTGCCGACTTGTGTGACAGTGAAAGGGTTAACCTTCTGCTGTGTATTGTCGCAGTGTGAAAAGGTTAACCGTTTGGTAGTGCGGCAGTGAAAGGGTTAAAAAGCACTCTCGGAGGAAGGCACTGACTCTCTCTCTCTCTAGTTCTCCAACTATACCGTATCCTCCTCGTCCGTAAACGTTAAGTACCCGGAAACGAGTGAATTGTGTGTTAATGAATTCAGAAAATACTCAGTATTTTATGTTTTTGTTTTGTTTTGTTTTTCATTGTCAAACCCGCATTATTAGTTGATGTGATTTTAATTAATCCTGCTCGTGAGCATGAATTATCTCGCCATTTTATGTTGTTTTGTTTATGTTTTTTTGTGTTCTTTTTTTTTGTCATTTCATCGTGAAAACCGCACAATACATTATTAGTTGGTCATGAACTGTGACGGGAGATGTTCAAGGTTCTGATAACGTTTGGATCAAGTTAAGTTGTCAAACACAAACTTAGGAGAGAACATGTGGCAGACTAATCTAAACTGCAGCTGAGCACCACTGAACCAGACACATTGGCAACTCAGAGCTTAAATAGATCACAGAACTGAATTAAAACGGTCCACTACATGCAGTCAGGTTTTCATTATACTGGTGCTAAACGGTGCATTGTCCTGTTTTATTATGCCATGAAGTTTGATTATTGTTGTATGTCATGCAGCTCTTTATCGCATGATTGAGTGCAAATAAACCACAATGAAATCTCATATTGAATTCTGTGTCCGATTAATTCCATAATAGTTATATATATATATATCATAGTCTCACATTATTACAGAATGTCCAAAGAGTTCTGTCGTATATCACATTCGTATTAGGATGAATTGAAAATGGGGGACCCTGATGTAAACAAGACAAAAGTCTTTCTCTGGTCTGCATCCCCTTAACAATTGTGTGTATTGAGCCGTACTGTAATTTTTACCCATTCTGCAATCTGTTAATACAATTTTCAATCAAGCAATCAAACACCAAATTACAAACATCTCAAAACAAACTGGTCAGACTACTGCTTGACCTGACTCCTAGAACCCACCTCACCCCTGCCCACTTTGACAACCGAGGATGGCTAGACTGTGGTGTCGTTTCAGTAAAAGCCAAGGTATGGCAATTAGGGAGGGGGGGTGGGGGGTTGTTTCCCCCCCCCCCCTTGGTGGATTTTTTTTGTCAAATCAGTTGCGCAATAGTCACTTTTGGTGAGTTGTTTCTATACAATTCACTTATATGACATTATATGACACAGGACTACACAAGCATTTTTAGTATAGAAATGTGTCAACAGACTAAAGCGGGGAACCACAATATTTTGCATACAAATTATGCTTTTTTTTTGTGGCATATTTGAGTTAGACACTATAGTAAAAGTCACCTAGTAAAAGTGAGATAATTGACAATATCAAAACATGCTAGCGCTGTACCGAATAGTTCGAAGCTTCGTTCATAATGTTGACATTCGAATTCTAAATCAACATAAACTAAATTAAATTATAAAAAAAAAATATATATATATATTTTTATTTGCCAAGGTATGGCGAGTGCCATACCTTGCCATACCAGAACGACGCCCCTGCGACAGAGTACAGCAACTTGCAATGGGCCTGGTCTACAAGATACACTACGCGACCAAGGTACCCATGTACATGTCAAAATACTTCCCAAAGGTCAGTGAATACCACGATCACAACACCAGAGGGAGCTCCACAAATCATGTAAAACCCAGATTCGGCTCAAACAAGGGACTAAACACGTTTCGCAATTATGCCACATCAATGTGGAACGCCCTACCCACAGCTGTAAAGGAATGTGAATCACTACCCACTTTCAAAAACACTCTCAAAGAACACCTACGTGAGACTGCAATTCGAAACTGGCCCCTGTAAATGTCCTAACCCAGTTGTACAGTAAATGACCAAGTATGGCTTTGTCAGTATTCCAATGTACAGTGTACAGTGTCCCCCACCCACCCACCCCGGGGCCCCTACCCAACCCCCCCCCCCCTCCAATGTACAGCCCCCCCACCCAACCTCACCTACCCAACCTCCTCCAATGTACAGTTTCTACGTCAAATGTATATACACTCTTTTTCTGGACTCTTTTGGTATCACAAACAGTACTGTATTTGCAAATCTGGTATGTCATAAATGTATAGATGTAGCAGTACTGTATATCTGTATGTCATGTATGTCATATATGTCCTGATGAATTGAAAATGGGGGACCCTGGTGGAAACAAGACGAAAGTCTTTCTCTGGTCTGCATCCCCTTAACAATTGTGTGTATTGAGCCGTACTGTACTGTACCCATTCTGCAATCTGATAATAAAGTTTTCAATCAATCAATCAATCAATCAATTCACATTCCTTTACAGCTTTGGGTAGGGCGTTCCACATTGATGTGGCATAATCAAACAGAAACCTCTTTAACTTTAACGCTTTGGGTGTGAAGACCTCTTTAGTCACTAGTAGCTAAACAGACTCATCATCATGTGTCTCTTCGGGCCAAAGTCCTATTTATAATAATGAGCCTCTAACGGCATGGCGGGCGCATGCGCAGTGGGTCGCTGGCTCGTTGCAGCCCCAGACGGGGGGGGGGGGGGGGGGGCGGCCCGTTACCGACCACTGCACCGGCGCGCAGGATCTGGCAGCGACGACAGCGACGGGCATCGACACATAAGGAATACAGCCAGCGTGGAATAACAACACATAGGCGACGCTGCAATACTGTGAGTATATCGATGCAAATTGGTCCAAATGCATCACTTTATTATTTGGATCATCTGCGAACGCGTCGGTCCGTGCGTGCGTCGCGTCTGTGTTCACGGGGAGGAATGGTGCTTTTATTCTCCATCATCCAGAGAGAAGCGTTGCGCTGCCTTGACGGTCCTGAGTTATTCAGAGAGAGGCCTGTAGAGGGGGTGCGGCGTTTTAACAGAGACACACACACACAGAGACACACACACACACACACAGACACACACACACAGAGACACACACAGAGACACAGAGACACACAGAGACACACACACACACAGACACACACACAGAGACACACACACACAGAGACACACACAGAGACACAGAGACACACAGAGACACACACACACAGAGACACACACACAGACAGACACACACACACAGAGACACACACAGAGACACAGAGACACACAGAGACACACACACACAGAGACACACACACACAGAGACACACACAGAGACACAGAGACACACAGAGACACACACACACAGACACACACACACAGAGACACACACACACACAGACACACACACACAGAGACACACACACACACAGACACACACACACAGAGACACACACACACACAGACACACACACACAGAGACACACACACACAGAGACACACACACACAGAGACACACACACACACAGACACACACACACAGAGACACACACACACACAGACACACACACACAGAGACACACACACACACAGACACACACAGACAGACACACACACACAGAGACACACACACACAGAGACACACACACACACACACACAGAGACACACACAGAGACACAGAGACACACAGAGACACACACAGAGACACACACACACAGAGACACACACACAGAGACACACACACAGAGACACACACACACAGAGACACACACACACACAGACACACACACACAGAGACACACACAGAGACACAGAGACACACACACACACAGAGAGACACACACACACAGACACACACACACACAGAGACACACACACAGAGACACACACACACACAGACACACACACACACAGAGACACACACACAGAGACACACACACACAGAGACACACACACACACAGACACACACACACAGAGACACACACAGAGACACAGTCTGTGTGTGTCTGTGGGTTCCAGATTCAGGGGAATGTTCAGTAATCATCAACATATTTGCTGCAGCAGTCAGTCAGTCAGTATAAGTGCTTGTTCAGCCCCTTCAGCCCCGGCTTCCTTCCAGCGGCCCGTGGGAGAAGAACCGGGCGCTTTATGATGAGAAGAGAATAGAACGACTTCCCTTTCAGCGGCTGCGCTGTTGTTACAGTGAATGCATCCAGGCTGTATCAATGAAATGCCATTAGAGCTACAGCAGCAGCAGCGCAAGGCAAGCGCTCTGCCTCTCTGTCAGGGTGGACTCAGCTTATGGCCTGTAGTCTAATGTGCCTCATTATTAACCAGTTTATTACAGGACAGTTATTATAATCATCTAACTGTAGGCTGTAGCCAAGCCCCCGTGGGACCCGTGCAGTACTGCGCTCCTGCAGGTTCAATATCTCACCACTTGTAAATGATCAGAGATCACTATCACCCCCTATATGCACAATTTGCCCGATTAGTTTATAGTGGCTGACAGCAATAATAACACAATAAACAACGCTCTATGAATTATCTGATTGGACTAATAGCGGATACGTGTTTTACAGTGCTGTTATAGTGTCAGAATAGTGACATGATTGTTCAACGGCTGTCATATTCAGGGGTGGGTTTGATCTTAATAAAAAAGTGTGTTTTCAGCCACGGATGAATCTTTTCTTTTGTGAACTAGTTCACCCGTCTTTTTTCTTCAGCTGTTATACATCTTTGATTGACATTCATAGCTTAGATCATAAATAGTATCAGGTTGACGCACGTCACATGGAAATAGGTTTTATTTTCGGAAACATAACAAAATAATAGTATAAATGTTTTTTGAGAGTTCATTGTTTATCCACCTTTTAGTTGATCATTGTATCACTTGGCTCGTGCATATTAATAGTCTAACGTTTAAGTCCAAAAAACATACACTTAAAATAGAAGATAATACAGTATTTCTCACAGTGTTCTGTCTCGTGGAAAATGATTACAGTAACAACACATGAGATTATAGACTTTTAAGAACTGAATATTCTTATGATGACGACCATGGCCATATAGAGGCCTTGTCACAGAAGGGTTAGTTCTCCTTCTTCCAACATGGCCGCCCGTAACATAGCAACCATTGTTTTGTGCATGCCAATGGCAGAGACAACGGTTGCTACAGTATTGTGCAAGACAATGGTTGCTATGTGTTGATATATGAGAATTATATCAATAAAAAACATAATGCTTTGGTGTCTTATTACTGGATCTTGTCAACAAGTCACATGTGGAACAGTTATATTGTGCGTTTCCCGTGTTTTACTTACTCTACCACAGAAATGAGGCGTTTTCTTTTGTGGTAGTGGCAGTGGTTACCACGGTTACAGGCAGCCTATAGCTCTATTGAGTGGCTGAGGTAGAATTCTGAGAAAACATCTGAACAAGACCAGGCAAGCCTGAGCTAGGTCCCGCCCCCACGCAGGCGTGTCAGTCAGCCTGAGCTAGGTCCCGCCCCCACGCAGGCGTGTCAGTCAGCCAGACAATCAATCAGTCGACCTGTCAGTGAGGGACATTCGCTCTCGTAGGCAAAAAGAAAATACAACATGAAAGGGTTTAAAATGTAAAGTAATCACTGGTTCTATTCAGGCAACGTTATCCAATTTGATTGTGTGATTAGATTAACATAATAGCAGAGTAGATCCATCTCTATTTACACACTGTAGGCTACTGTAATCTGTGTTGTATATCGGTGATACAATCACAACACTGGGCGGGTACATTGTGTTTTATTTTGTGATTATATCCAATCAAAATAGTGTATATTGTCAAAATGCAATCCTTCCATACACCTTATCAGAAAAGGTAAATTATTGTAGTATACCTTTCATTATATAACCCCTAAAAAGGTTGATTTTGAATTATTAAAAGTGCACTATGCTGTTTCAGAGGAGGGGGATTTGTTTGCAGAATCCTGCAAAAGACATTTACTGTGATTCTTATAGAATGATCTCATCTCGTGTTATCATAAATGAAAACAACATATCTTTCTATAGGCACTGTGAACCAAACATAAGGCCCTATACTGTAGAATACAGTATGTTTGCTAATAAAGATGGCAGGGCCTGCCTTTGTAAACGACAACAATGACACAGTAACTTTTCAGGAAGCTTTCTATAGCTTCAAAATAGTGTTTCCAGAGTTCCAGTTTTCCTCTCAGGAGTCAGGACAGTTTGTTTATTCAGTTATTCAAATATACCTTAGAGAGGATTCACTTCTCTGACTCTCACAAAACGACATAGTGCACCTTTAACCCTTTCACTGCCACACGACAGAAGGTTAGCCCTTTACTATCACACAACCAACGGCGATGCTCCATCATTAGCATCATTAGCTCCGCATTTCGCCGTCGGTTGTGTGATAGTAAAGGGCTAAGTGGCTAACCTTCTGTCGTGTGGCAGTGAAAGGGTTACATTCACGTAGACACTTTAAACACTCTTTTAACACTACACCATATCTTATCTATGCATTACTAAAAGATTTGCACTACATCTCTATACCTATTTTTTGCATGTTTGCATTTTGTTGCATTTTGTACTTTAGTTCTGTATATTGTATATATTTTGTATAGTGTTTGGACATTTATTCTTTTAACTTTTTTTACTGTATGAAGCACAATCTCAGGAGGCTCATATACAGAACCAAGCATTTTACTGTAACGTACATGTGACAAATAAAACAAAACTTGAACTTGAAAACTTGCATAGAACATTAAATCACATAGTTATTCATATTAGGATCTAACATCTTACAGTAATGGGCCTCTTTGCAGTTTGATTATCACTGATACACATAATATAGACATGTAGATGTTCAGAGCTGTCAGAGCTGTTTGTCTTTCTCATGTACTCTGCATGTTCCCCCTGAAGGAACATTATAGAACCATTACAGTTCTGAATTACTTTACAGAACAGTCCTGAATTACTTTACAGAACAGTCCTGAATTACTTTACAGAACAGTCCTGAATTACTTTACAGAACACTTCTAAATTACTTTACAGAACACTTCTAAATTACTTTACAGAACACTTCTAAATTACTTTACAGAACACTTCTAAATCACTTTACAGAACAACAGCAATGAGTATGTCTACTTAAAGTCGTATTCGTTTTATTCAGTTGTGAAAATATACCTTAGAAATTATTCACTTCTCTCACTATCACAAAACGACATAGTTCAAGTTTCTTTATTAGTTGTCATACAGAAGTACAGAATACTTTTATACAAAATGCTTCTTTCTGTTACGCTCCAGAGACGGTGCTAGACAAGATAGATAAGTATAAAATAAAATAAGTATAGCAAGTATAAAATAGATAAATAGATAAAATAGTGCACCTTTAAGATGTCTCTGTCAGTCATAGAAGCTTGTCCCCCTCCAAATAGGGAGGTGTAGTCTGACGTCACTCTGGAGCGCCCGCGAGGTCCACCCTCATAGGGATCTATCATTGGGAAAATGGATTATCGGCTATTGTAACAATTCTGCCGCATGGAAATTGAAAAGCGTTCCATTTTTGCACAAAATGAGTTCCCTTCTATCACCAACATTATTGTTTAAGCATTTCTGGTTGAAATAAAATTCTGCGATTTTTTTTTACGATTAATTGTGAATATTTTCATGTTGAGCTATAGATTGTGGATGAATAAGCACAGAAAGGTACACCGTGCAAATGTTCATGCTTCATTTGTTTTAAACGAGATGATTTAGAAATGGGCAATGGGGGAAAAACGTTGCAATTTTGCGAGGCGGACCGGCCGGAAACAGCAACGACGTGACCACTACACCTCCCTATAGGAGGGCTGTGGGCATGGCAGTGTGGCACATGTGTAACACCTTGTGCCCCCCCCCCCAGCAGGAGGGCATGGCAGTGAATGTTTACGCCACATCCGTGTCCATTGACAACCTGAGTCGACATGACATGCTGGCGTGGGTCAACGACTCTCTCCACCTCAACTACACCAAGATCGAGCAGCTATGTTCAGGTAAGGAGTCTTATTACTCCATCAGGCCCCGACTGACGTACCCCACAGAATCACACTTAAACCCCCCTGACGTCTCCCACAGAATCACACTTAAACCCCCCTGACGTCTCCCGATGAGCAGGTCGGCACCTTGCATGGTCCCCCCCCCGCCGTCGGTGTGTGAGTGGGAGAGATGTGGGAACTAATTGTAAAGCGCTTTGGATAAAAGCTACTATATAAATACACCATTCACCAAAATCACTTGAATGATTCCTTCTCTTGTTGTTCTCTTCGTGCATGATGTAATCCTCAACTGTGCAAATTGAGTTATTTTGCGTGTGGGAATGTAATCAATAATGTGATCGATATGTGATGCGGTTATATATATACATGATGCCTCTGTCTGTGTGACTTTATTTATTTATTTATTTATTTGTCTGTGAGGCCTGCAACCCTTTCACTACCACACTACCAAACGGTTTAACCCTTTCACTAGCACGCTACAGAAGGTTAACCCTTTACTATCACACTACAGACGGTTAACCGTCTGTAGTGTGATAGTAAAGGGTTAACCTTCGGTAGTGTGCTAGTGAAAGGGCTAACGACGTTAGGAAAATGTCAATGACGGCGTTAACGGGCATGGTTGTGGTTCTCGCCCCGTCATCGCTGCTGTGTTCCAGGGGCGACGTACTGCCAGTTCATGGACATGCTGTTCCCCGGCTGCGTGCTGCTGAAGAAGGTGAAGTTCCAGGCCAAGCTGGAGCACGAGTTCATACACAACTTCAAGGTCCTCCAGGCCACCTTCAAGAGGATGAGCGTCGACAAGGTCAGACGCTTCTTTTCATTATTATACACATTATCTCTTATTTCGTTATTGGAATAATGCCTTAGAGAGCAGCGGCTCTCTGCCTGCCCCTACATCGATACACTACACGTTAGGACCTGGACCCCCCCCCCCCCCATTTGATAAGATCTTGTCTCAGGGGCCCCCCCACCTGAGAAGATGTTTGTTGTGTTACATATGGCTTAGAGACCATAATTCCATAACTGTCTATACTGTATAGGTGGGGAGATAACAGTGGAGATTAGATTTCAGATTAGAGTGGTCTATGATTAGAGTAGATGTATTGTATACCTTGTCTCCATTAGCTGTGTTCAGCCTGGCCCTGGTCTAGCATGGTATGGTACGGTTGGGTTTGCGTCTCCATTGTGTTTCTTGTAAACTCTCCGGTTGCTATAGGCACCCTTTCAAAATCCACAACCACCCACTGTGGTACACAAGCTAAACCGCGACGATACAACAGGTCCAGCCAGGTTGTGGAAGGTGTCTGTCTCTGCCAGGGTCCAGCCAGGTCCAGCCAGGTTCTACAGACAATGGAGACGCTCACTTGATTTGATTTGATTTGATTTGATTTGATTTGATTTGATTTGATTAAGGATCCCCATTAGCTGGTGCCATAGCAACCTGCTAGTCTTCCTGGGGTCCACACACAAAAAAAAACATACAAAATATAATGTTGCAAAACAAAATTATCAACATTTGGGGAAATTAGCTTACCTTCTTCTCCAGAGAGAGACAAGAAGATAGATACCAGTTTCCTCTCTGTGCGTTCAGTAGAAAGCTATCTGGCTGCACGTTAGCCTAGCTTAGCACAATGAATGGAAGCGGACATGATCGGTTAGCCTAGGCATTGTCCAACTAACACCTCTCCCCCGAAGGCTAACCAGCACTGTCCGCTTCCATTCATTGTGCTAAGCTAGGCTAACAGGCCGCCAGATAGCTTTCTACTGAACGCACACAGAGAGGAAACAGGTATCTATCTTCTTGTCTCTCTCTGGAGAAGACGGTAAGCTAATTTCCCAAAAGGTGGGCGTGTTCCTTTAATGACCCCCCAGGAGCCCAAATAGGAGTGGGTCGGTCGGTGGGGAGGATTCAGCCGGCAAGTGAAGTAGCTCCATTTTGCTCCGGTTCAGTTTGAGGTCGTCATCCAGACGGAAATGTCAGACAGGCCAAGATCCGTTTAGAGATTTGGGTATTTGAGGGAGAGAAAGAGCAGAGTGTCATCGGCATAGCAGTGGTATGAGAAGGCATGAGAAGTGATAATGTTACCCAGAGATTTGGTGTAGAGAGAGAAGAGGAGGTCGACAGGGTGCCTCTCCAAGATACTTGGTAGGAGCGGTCGTCCAGGTAGTATTAGATCATCACGGACATCTTGGTAGGCAAATGGCATTGATTGATTGATTGAAAACTTTATTAACAGATTGCAGAATGGGTACAATACAGTACGGCTCAATACACACAATTGTTAAGGGGATGCAGACCAGAGAAAGACGTTCGTCTTGTTTACATCAGGGTCCCCCATTTTCAATTGTGGCAGGTGATTATACTCCAAATAACAGGTGATCATCAATAAATGACACCCGTGGCCACTGTGTTGATGGCATTGCGCCACATTGGTAGGAAATGTACGTCACGTCTTGAGAATCATACGAATCGATGTATCATTTTGTTCCCCCGTTTATCTCATTCTGCAGATAATCCCCGTAGAAAAACTCGTAAAAGGAAAGTTCCAGGACAACTTTGAATTCGTGCAGTGGTTCAAGAAGTTCTTCGACGCCAACTACGACGGGAAGGAGTACGACCCCCTACAGGCCAGACAGGGGCAAGACGTGTCGCCGGCGCCCTATCCAGGTGATCACTTTATCTACAGACCCAGGAGACCCCCAGGTAACACCACGGCCTCGCGCCGCCGCTGCACGGCCTTGGCGAGCTTTGGATGGCTCAAAACAAGCGCTCCGCCCCGCAAGCCACTGGCGCGTTGCACAGGATTCACTGGAATGATTGCTAGATTATTATTATTAGGGCTGTACCGAATAGTTCGAAGCTTCGTTCATAATGTTGACATTCGAATTCTAAATCAAGATTTGAATTTTCTATTTTTAATAAAAAACCTTTTTTTATTATTATTTTTTTTTTTATATATATATATTCTTTGTATGTATGTGTGAGGGTTCGCCTGTCCCTGGGCCCTCAGACAACACTATCTCCAACAGTATGTGTCTATTCATTCTGTTTAATGGGGTTTTTCTTCACAGTTGCAGATGGAAATTAGGCTACACTAATATTATAGTGTTATACTATTATAGTATATGACTCATTGTAAAAAAAATTATAAAACATTTATCATAAATGATGTAACGTCACGGTGACCAATCGCAGCCACTCTTATTGTCTGGGACCAAATACGGCCACGCCCCATTCCCAGTAAAAAGTGGGAATTTCTAGATGGCAGCATTGGTTTAAAATTAAAAGGTGAAAATGTTGAAAACTACATGAATACATTTCCCAAGATCCTTAGCACAGGTCACAGGTCACTGGGATGTATCTATTCTTCGACGTGATCTAAACAGCGGTATGCGACCGCAGTATAGCGACCGTGAATGGTAAACTAATTATCTTAACAAAAGTGCGCTGGTAGCGTTACATATGTTGTCTAAAGGGGGACATATGGTACAATTTAAGATTTTAATGATAATAGGCATATAAAGGACAACATAAAGCATCGTTAATTTGTAAGAAACCTCAATGAAAACGGTAATATTCGCTATTGTTATGAAAATGTGCTAGAATCCTATAAAAATGTGGACGCATTTGGTCTACGTTCCGTTACAATATATGATGTGCCGTGTGATCATGTAATAATATAATAATAGCCTGTCTGCATCCGCTTGGCGCACCATCACTTTCGTACCAACCGTGCCCTTAGTGGATTAGGGTTATGTGTGTCCGTCACTTCTGTGCCTTGTGGAGGCGACATTATTGGGGTTAATGAGTGTTGAAAATTCATACTGTAACTTTTCTTTTGTTACCAATTCTAATTGATAATCATCAATGACAGAAAAACCACAAAATTGTTTCATGAAATGTAATTTCCCTGATATATTACATGATATAATCGTCCAGCACGTCCCTCAGAAAAGATCCCTTTGAATTGGACTGACGAACGAAACGGTTTTCTCTGTGTTATCATTTTGACTAAACACAGTAATGTCTCCAGCCTTCACCAGCCCTGCTTTGTGCAAGTTTTCTCTTGCTTCGCCTTCGGGCGTTAAGATCGAAATCTAACTTGACATCTGATGTGTCATGAGTCTGGTTTGTAAATGAAACCGCAGAGTAAGGGTTAGGGTTAGGCAGGCCGTTATGAGGGACGTTCTCAAGACGTTGTGTGGTTGCATGTTTCTTTTTCTTTTCTTTTTTTATACAGTTTGACTTCTGTCCAAAATGTCACGTTTAATTCCCTCGGAGCACGGATAGCTTTGGCAGAACACACTTAGCTCTTGTAATTATGTTAAGATAAGGGCTGGTGTTCAGCCACACGTTGTAAAGTGTTGATGAATAGATTGGCTTCTTTATAACCGCAATCACTTTATGACTGTTTGTGTCTTTTGTGTCTTTTGTGTCTGCTTCGTTGTCCGTCGATTTGAAATTAGATTAGACTAGATTAGACTAGATTAGACTAGATTAGATTAGATTAGATTAGATTAGATTAGATTAGATTCAAATGTATTGTCATACAGCACAAGCAAAGACGTTTGGCATCCAACCAGAGTGCAAATGTAACAGTAAAGTGCAATAGTAATATACAATGTACAGGTGATTCAATTGGATATAAAATATATAAATTAGTACTACTGAGTAATAGTGCTAATCAGATGTATGTACAAGTATTATTATGTACAGTGATACAGGTATACAGACACTATGGTAGTAAGTCATACTAGCCAGCAGTGTAACTAGTAAGAGTAGGTAAGGTATATGTACAGATATAGATATATATATATATAGATATATTCAGACAGAGAGAAATGTCTCAGTTCATGCAGAATCAGCAACATGAAAGACACAACACGATACGCCGTGCTTTTACACATTAGCTGCGTCCATCGCCGTGACTGCATTCAAGCCCAATTAAATGTTAAAATCGCTATTCGTGTTGATCGCTAATCGTCGCTGAACCATCTCTGAACATTCCACAGGACCACAGAGAACGTCTCCGACGGTGCCCAAGAACATACCCGCTCCACAGCGGGTCCAACACACCACCCCGGCGCTGAGGAAGAACCCGTCTCTGTCCAGGAACGGGGGGGGCAGCGACGCAGAGGTCATGGAGCTGAACCAGCAGGTGACAGGGGTCAGAGGTCACGGGGCGACAGTGGCTCACAAAATACATTTTCTGGTATCCTGTTCCCACTTCATCCAATCAGGAGAGAGAACCCTAGATATTTGTACTCATTTCATGAAATATTACAAACCAATCTTATTAGCTTACTGCACTGGTAGATTATTTTACTTGTTTCAAGCCCATATCTGCTTAAAACTAGTTATTGTTTTTGTCAGACCATTTTTTGCAGTGTGGAGTTCTCTCCCCTGATTGGATAAAGTGGGAACGGATTGTATTTTGAAATGTATTTTGTGTTTACTGCAGAGTGGATGAGCTGAACTGAGAACTGAGGTGCATGCTGGGAAAACCAAGATGGCGGCACATGCACCAGCAAGGATTCTCTGTGAATTTGTTTGTTTAAACTAACAAAATAACTGAGCAAAAGTGCTAAAAAACTACTGAAACAGAGAAGATAAGAAGGCAAAATAACAATAATGGCGGCCAAACAAAGGAAACTCGAGGATGACATGGAGGAGATTAAGGACTGAGAGACCCATGTTACTGACCAGACACTCTATATCAGTGATTGGTGTTTACTGCAGAGTGGAGGGACTGGGAGACCCATGTTACTGACCAGACACTCTGTATCAGTGATGGCTGTTTACTGCAGAGCAGGAGGGACTGGGAGACCCATGTTACTGACCAGACACTCTGTATCAGTGATGGCTGTTTACTGCAGAGCAGGAGGGACTGGGAGACCCATGTTACTGACCAGACACTCTATATCAGTGATGGCTGTTTACTGCAGAGCGGAGGGACTGGGAGACCCATGTTACTGACCAGACACTCTATATCAGTGATGGCTGTTTACTGCAGAGCAGGAGGGACTGAGAGACCCATGTTACTGACCAGACACTATATCAGTGATGGCTGTTTACTGCAGAGTGGAGGGACTGAGAGACCCATGTTACTGACCAGACACTCTATATCAGTGATGGCTGTTTACTGCAGAGTGGAGGGACTGGGAGACCCATGTTACTGACCAGACACTCTATATCAGTGATGGCTGTTTACTGCAGAGCAGGAGGGACTGGGAGACCCATGTTACTGACCAGACACTCTATATAAGTGATGGCTGTTTACTGCAGAGTGGAGGGACTGAGAGACCCATGTTACTGACCAGACACTATATCAGTGATGGCTGTTTACTGCAGAGCAGGAGGGACTGGGAGACCCATGTTACTGACCAGACACTCTATATCAGTGATGGCTGTTTACTGCAGAGTGGAGGGACTGAGAGACCCATGTTACTGACCAGACACTCTATATCAGTGATGGCTGTTTACTGCAGAGTGGAGGGACTGGGAGACCCATGTTACTGACCAGACACTCTATATCAGTGATGTCTGTTTACTGCAGAGTGGAGGGACTGGGAGACCCATGTTACTGACCAGACACTCTATATCAGTGATGGCTGTTTACTGCAGAGTGGAGGGACTGGGAGACCCATGTTACTGACCAGACACTCTATATCAGTGATGACTGTTTACTGCAGAGTGGAGGGACTGGGAGACCCATGTTACTGACCAGACACTCTATATCAGTGATGACTGTTTACTGCAGAGTGGAGGGACTGGGAGACCCATGTTACTGACCAGACACTCTATATCAGTGATGGCTGTTTACTGCAGAGTGGAGGGACTGGGAGACCCATGTTACTGACCAGACACTATATATCAGTGATGGCTGTTTACTGCAGAGCAGGAGGGACTGAGAGACCCATGTTACTGACCAGACACTATATCAGTGATGGCTGTTTACTGCAGAGTGGAGGGACTGAGAGACCCATGTTACTGACCAGACACTCTATATCAGTGATGGCTGTTTACTGCAGAGTGGAGGGACTGGGAGACCCATGTTACTGACCAGACACTCTATATCAGTGATGGCTGTTTACTGCAGAGCAGGAGGGACTGGGAGACCCATGTTACTGACCAGACACTCTATATAAGTGATGGCTGTTTACTGCAGAGTGGAGGGACTGAGAGACCCATGTTACTGACCAGACACTATATCAGTGATGGCTGTTTACTGCAGAGCAGGAGGGACTGGGAGACCCATGTTACTGACCAGACACTCTATATCAGTGATGGCTGTTTACTGCAGAGTGGAGGGACTGAGAGACCCATGTTACTGACCAGACACTCTATATCAGTGATGGCTGTTTACTGCAGAGCAGGAGGGACTGAGAGACCCATGTTACTGACCAGACACTATATCAGTGATGGCTGTTTACTGCAGAGTGGAGGGACTGAGAGACCCATGTTACTGACCAGACACTCTATATCAGTGATGGCTGTTTACTGCAGAGTGGAGGGACTGGGAGACCCATGTTACTGACCAGACACTCTATATCAGTGATGGCTGTTTACTGCAGAGTGGAGGGACTGAGAGACCCATGTTACTGACCAGACACTCTATATCAGTGATGACTGTTTACTGCAGAGTGGATGGACTGGGAGACCCATGTTACTGACCAGACACTCTATATCAGTGATGTCTGTTTACTGCAGAGTGGAGGGACTGGGAGACCCATGTTACTGACCAGACACTATATATCAGTGATGACTGTTTACTGCAGAGTGGAGGGACTGGGAGACCCATGTTACTGACCAGACACTCTATATCAGTGATGGCTGTTTACTGCAGAGTGGAGGGACTGAGAGACCCATGTTACTGACCAGACACTATATCAGTGATGGCTGTTTACTGCAGAGTGGAGGGACTGGGAGACCCATGTTACTGACCAGACACTCTATATCAGTGATGGCTGTTTACTGCAGAGCAGGAGGGACTGGGAGACCCATGTTACTGACCAGACACTATATCAGTGATGGCTGTTTACTGCAGAGTGGAGGGACTGAGAGACCCATGTTACTGACCAGACACTCTATATATCAGTGATGGCTGTCGGAATGTAGAGCTATTATTTTAACACCTCGACCACTCATAAACAAAAAAATACCACTTACAGCACCTTCAAGGGCAAGTCGTGTTCTGGGCGTGTGAAGGGGTGTGGATGGTCGTACACAGCTACTTTCTATGAGGAAAAGGGGCAAAGAGCAATCCATTGTTGACCTACACCCATAAACCCTTTATTGCCAGTAGTTTAAAACCATAAATCCTTTGACATAGTTGGCTGTGAACGAGATGACAACATACTGTAACCTTTGATGTTGGGAACTAACGGCCTGCGTTGGACCTTCTCTCTCTTCTGCTCCTCCTGCGTCGGCCCAGTTGATGGAGTTGAAGTTGACGGTGGACGGTCTAGAGAAGGAGAGAGACTTCTACTTCAGTAAACTCCGGGACATCGAGCTGATCTGCCAGGAACACGAGAGTGAGAGCAACACCGTCCTCTCAAAGATCATCAACATTCTCTACCAGACAGAGGTATATTGTCCTTATAATTAAAGGTGCTATAGATAACATCTTTATTTAGAGTAATCTTTTTTATTTTATTTTATACTACATCCACAGATATTTGCAAAAGGAATACAAGTATTTATTTTCCCCACCAAAATATATTGATTAATTAATGCATAATTAAAAAAAAAAAATTGCGGGTCCAAAATGAATGTTGTTGTTTACAAGTTGTGTCCCCCTCCCTACTTCCCATTCCCCCCCCCCCCCCCCACGTGGAACGCACCGAATGGATAAATGACACTCTAGGTGCTCTAGTGTGACATCTAGTGGCTGAATGTTACCTATAGCACTTTTTTTTTTCTTCCTTATTTTCTATTTTTCTCCCATCCCAATTCCGTATTATCCAATTCTCCCCTCCCCTGTCTTGAACGTTGCTAGACTATGCCTCCCACTGGTCGGCTGTAGTGAGGACAGAAGCCTTGCATCACGTGTCCCCTCCGGTACACGAGGAGGCAGCCTGTCGCATCTTTTCACCGCAGCAGCGCGGACTCTCAGTGGCGAGGAGTAACGCGTGAGAGGCTCACGCTGCCCCCGCTGCCCCCGCTACTTCCTGCTTCCGTCGCACAGGCGTCACCCAACCGACCTGTAGGAGTCTCTGTCCACAACGTCCAATCCCCACCCACCGGCTCTCCCACCCTCTAACACTGCCAATTGTGTTAGTATGACGGCCGGCCAAGCCGGTAGCAACGGCGAGAGCTGGGCTCGATACCAGCATATCCTGCGTTAGTGGCGAGCGCCTTGCCCACTGCGCCAATCAGCCGCCCACCTATAGCACCTTTAACGTACTATCAGAAGAGCGGCTCTCTTTTTCATGTTTGGACATTTTAATGAGTTGCAATCGTTCGAATATGGATTTAGCTAATATCTTCCTCTCCGTGTGTCAGGATGGCTTCGCCCCACCGGATGAAGAGGAGCTCGACGAGCAGGCCCACCTGGACCAGGATGAATACTGACCCCCCCCCCTCCTAACGTCTCTGCCCCCCCCCCCCCCCTCAACCCCCCCTTATTGTCCTCATTTGTCCTATTCTGTTCTCTCTGCACGCTCCATATAAATACTCCTCGTGTGTTCCTCTCTTTTCCTTCTCTTTCTCTCTCTCTCTCTCTCTCTCTCTCTCTCTCTCTCTCTCTCTCTCTCTCTCTCTCTCTCTCTCTCTCTCTCTCTCATTATCTGTTTGTTCCTGTACCCCTCCCCCCTCCCGCCCTCTGGCTGTCTACATAATACACTACAACCCCTTATCATTTACTGCCCCCCCCCCCCCCCTCCCCCTCCCCTGCCCCCCCCCCCCCCCCCCCCCTTCCAGTCACCGTAGCAGCAACAATAACATATCCCGGTTATGTTAGCATGAGTAACTCAGAAAAAGGAGCCAGACGAAGGCCACCGTATGCGGGGGGGGGGGGGGGGAGTATTACGGCCGGACGGTGGAATGAAATGTGTAAATATTACCGATCGTTTCGATTCGTGATGATAAGAGATAAGAGAGTCGTGCGTTTCGCCACGGGCCTGTTGGTTGGCCTCCCGTTGTTCCTGCTTCCCTGGCAGAGTGCGGAGGAGGCCCCCTCTCACACGGGACACGCTGCTGCTGGAGCTCGGATCAAAGCAACCATTCATCTCTATAGTTTATTTATTTTAACTTATGTTTCTCTTAATAAAAGAAACTGATGTGTAGCAACGTTTGTGCGAAGCCTACTGTACATAAATGAAACACCCACGCCCCCTCGCACCGGCTACGTTCACACTGCAAGCTTTTACTGCTCAATTCTGATTTATTGCTCGGATCTGATTTTCTTTTGTTTGGCTTTAATCTTTTTTTTTTTTTATGTGGTCAAGATCAGATTCCAGTGTGAACTGGTCACTCCTCCTGAACTGACCTGCATGAGCAAATGAACAATAAAGAAGATGGACGTAAACACGGAGGACACTGACGTCACAGTGTATTAGGGGTGTAAGTTAACGGTTCAGTACGTACCTCGGTTTTGAAGTCACGGTTCGGTACGGGTTTTCGGTACAGTGGGGGAAAGTTTGGCTTTCCATGTTCCACTCAGGGGTGATGTAGTGTGCAGCAACTAATTGTACTTGTAGGGCTGTCGATGAATATTCTATATTGAAATTAATAATCAAGTTTTTAATTAAATTCTGCACGCAAAAAAGGTTCTGCACGTGTGTTCGTTAGTGGTTAACGTACGTTGTATTAGTTCGGTACACAGCCGTACTGACCCTAAGGTCCAGTACTGAAACGGTTCGGTACGAACACGTGTACCTTTACACCCCTACAGTTTATGATTACTTTATAAGTTGAATGCAGTGGAGCAGGCCAGCTAATCAAAACAAAACAGACCTAGATTTAAAGGACCCATCTGAAGTGGCCCAAATCAGAATTGAGTATATTATGAGCAAAAAAAAAGAAAAAGTCTGATTTGGGCCACTTTCGCTTGCAGTCTGAACGTAGCCATCGTGTTACGGTTATGATTCGTCGTCACCGAGGGCTCGCGGCATGCGGAGACGCGGAGGGGCCGCATGGCGACTCGACAGGGCGTATATACGATCGACGCCGCTAGACCACTGATTATCGATCAGCAACATATCTGAGCATGAGAATGTTACACATAATGACTGTGAATGAGTGACTCGTCTTTTTCTCTGTAAATGTATTTCGCGTGGAGATTTATGATTCTGGTCCGTTGCCGTGGTGATGTATAATCACTAGGCCACAACGTAGAGTAGCCAACGGGTTTGAACTCAGGTTAGAGGTTAGAAAACCCGACACCAGAGGTCAACTCTGCAGACTGACATTGTTTTTTTTTTTTTTTTTTTTTTTAGATTATTAGCCATTCGAATGTTTAATTCGACTGTCCAACACTGAGTTAACATAGGCTATTCGTCACATGGCAGTTGTCATTGTTTTTACCGCTAATCATGTTGTGTTTTTACTTTTGATTGGCTGTTGACCCTGGTAATGGGCGTGGCTTATGAGCCCTAATAATGAAGAGGTCTGGGACCAGCTCAGAATGATGCTGGTCGTCATTGGCAACTAGACTAACAAAAGGAGTCTTCCTATTAACCCCCCCCCCCCTCTCCCCCCCAAAGCTGCTTTCGTTTTGCAAACCTGACCGACATAGGCTCAGGAACGTGCACTTCATGGACTGTGTGAAATGTTTGCAGAACACTCATCTTTTGAGTTTTGAGTAAATAAACAGTTGTGAAATACTTTTTTTTCCCGTCTTGTGGTTTGTATCTTATGTCGTGTTTTGATATGTAGGCTGCAATTGAGATCTTTAGTCATGTAAGGTGCTGTGAGTGGTGTTATGTACTGTACTGTACTGTACTTCACTCACACACCTCGACCTTCCAGGCGGGGTGGAGGCACTGGCCTCATGACATCTCCTTCATGGACTACAAACTTAACACCCCTCCCAGCACTGTCACTCTCCTCTTTTGAATATCATGCAGTATCTGTCTCTAATCCTTTCAATCTCACCATTGTTACACTCTACCGCCCTCCAGGTCCGCTCGATCACTTCACAGATGAGCTGGACATGCTTCTAAGCTCCTTACCGGAAGATGGTATCCCTCTCCTTCTATTGGGCGACTTCAACCTGCCTGACTCATCTCAGTCAGTCATAGTAGTCTCCCTCCTACAATCATTTGACCTGACTCCCACTGCCATGCCTCCCACCCACAAAGCAGGCAACTCCTTGGATCTCATATTTTCCCGTAACTCCAGTATCATTAACACCACGGTAACTCCCCTACATGTATCTGACCATTCCTTCATATCCTTCTCACTAACTCTCATGCTTAACCGAAAGGTCTTCACCCCAACTCAAACCGTCTCACTCAGACGCAACCTGCCCTCCCTATCCCCCTCCACCCTCTCCTCTGACATACTATCCACTCTACCTTTGAGTGACACCTTCTCTGCTCTCTCCACAGAGATGGCAACCTCCACCCTCCTCTCAGCCCTTGCAACCTCCTTCGACAAGCTCTGTCCCCTCGTTGAGAAACCTGCCCGCCGTTCCCCACCCAGTCCATGGCTGACAGATCCAGTGAGAGAACAAAGACAGGTCCTGAGAGCAGCTGAAAGGAAGTATAGAAAGTCACGCCTCACTGCTGACATCGACACATATCACAACCTCTTGTTAACATTCTCCAAAACCATTACTAATGCCAAAGCTTCTTTCTTTCACCATAGGATCGAGGCCTCTGCCAAGAATCTTCGCAAACTGCATGCTACCATGTCCTCCCTCCTCACTCCCCCCCCACCCCCCCCTCCCTCATCTTTCTCTGCCGAAGACTTTGCGATCTTCTTTGAGGAAAAAGTGGAGAACATCCGCAGCTCCTTCTCCCAACCCCCACCCATTCCAAATGCTGAATCGAGAACCTCATCCTTCACTCTGTCATCTTTCTCTCCCATTACAGAAGCCGAGACCCTGACACTGGTAACGTCGAACCGTCCGACTACATGCCAGCTGGACCGGCTACCTTCCCCACTCCTCCAGACCATAGCACCAGACATCCTCCCATTCCTAACTGCAACCATCAACTCCTCACTCAACTCGGGGGTGGTCCCCACCTCCCTAAAACAAGCCAGAGTCACGCCCCTCATAAAAAAACCATCCCTGAACCCTACCGTCATAGGCAACTACCGTCCTGTCTCTCTTCTCTCCTTCCTTTCTAAAACACTTGAACGTGCTGTATCCAACCAACTTACTGCTTATCTCTTACAGAATGACCTCCTAGACCCTAATCAGTCAGGCTTCAGGACTGGTCACTCCACAGAGACAGCCCTCATTGCGGTCACAGAGGCACTTCACTTAGCAAAAGCGAAAGGCCTCTCCTCTGTCCTGATTCTCCTAGATCTATCTGCAGCCTTCGACACAGTCAACCACCAGATCCTCCTCGCGGCCCTCGCAGGAATGGGAGTGGCTGGCTCTGCGCTGACATGGTTGTCATCATACCTCAATGACCGCTCCTACCAAGTGTCATGGAGAGGGACCCTGTCGGCCACCCGCCCCCTGCGGACGGGTGTCCCCCAGGGCTCGGTTTTAGGACCCCTTCTCTTCTCCCTCTACACTAAATCACTGGGTAACATTATCACGTCTCATGGCTTCTCCTACCACTGTTATGCCGACGATACTCAACTCTTCCTCTCCTTCCCTCCCTCAGATATCCACGTCTCTGAGCGGATCTCGGCCTGTCTGTCCGACATCTCCGCCTGGATGACAACCAACCACCTCAAACTGAACCTAAGCAAAACAGAATTGCTCCACCTGCCGGCCAAATCCTCCCCCCTGACCGACCTTTCCATCACAGTTGAGAATGCAGCTGTGACCGCGTCCCCGACCGCCAAGAACCTTGGTGTTGTCCTCGACGACCAGTTGAACTTCTCTGCTCACATCGCAGCGACAACCAGAACCTGCCGATTCCTCCTGAGCAACGTCAGAAGGATCCGCCCCTTCCTGACAAAAGAAGCCACCCAACTCCTCGTCCAATCAACAGTCATCTCCCGCCTCGACTACTGCAACGCACTGCTCGCTGGCCTCCCGGCCACTGCCACTAAGCCTCTTCAACTCATTCAGAACGCAGCGGCCCGCCTGATCTCAAACCTACCGAAGTCGGCCCATGTCACCCCACTTCTTAGGGACCTGCACTGGCTCCCCATTGCTGCACGAATCCGCTTCAAGGCCCTCGACCTAGCATACCGTGCGGCAAAGGGAACTGCTCCCGCCTACCTCCGGTCAATGGTCTCTAACTACACACCCTCAAGACCCCTACGCTCTGCATCTTCTGGCCGCCTCAGACCTACTCCTATCCAAGCTCCGGGAGGGTCATCAAAGAGAAGTCGCCTATTCTCAGTCCTTGCCCCACAATGGTGGAATGAACTACCCACCCCAGTTAGGACAGCCGAAACACGTCCAATCGTTCGCCGTCGACTAAAGACGCACTTCTTCAACCATTATCTGAATAAAAAAAAAAAAAAAAAAAACCTAACCCTAACTAACCATACTGTCATGCACTTGTCCTAATAAACTAGCACTCAACACTTTGATGAACATTGTTACTCAGCTGATAGAGTTGTGCCCTTCCTGATGGCTTGTCGTACAGAACTTGTAAGTCGCTTTGGATAAAAGCGTCAGCTAAATGACTAAATGTAAATGTAAATGTAAATGTACTCTCTGAGAATCTGGACTCCTCTCCTGCCCCCCACAGACTCTGGACTACCCCCCCCCCCCCACTGACACACACACACACACACACACACTGCCACTTTACTTACTGCCATTATTTAGTTTTATTTATTTAGTTTACATCATATTAGTTTACTGCCATATCCATCATCTCACTGCCACTTTACTGCCATTATTGTATTATTGTATTTTACTGCCATTATTTATTATTCATACTTGAATGAATGAATGAATGAATGAATGAAAACTTTATTTAACAGATGGCAGAATGGGTACAATACAGTACGGCTCAATACACACAATTGTTAAGGGGATGCAGACCAGAGAAAGACTTTCGTCTTGTTTACATCAGGGTCCCCCATTTTCAATTCATAATGAATGACTTATGAGTAATGACTTACTCTTCCACTAAACTCAGAACTCGGACCACTCTGTTACCCATACTGTGCGAACTTTATACCTACCTACTGCTTTCACTGTCTACAACTGCCCTACACTGTAATCATAATAGTCTACCCATATAACTCTGTATGATAGCATGTACAATTTATGCAAATGACATGTCGTCAGCTTGTGACTGCAACTTGTTCTTGTTCGCGGACGACTCAGCCCTGCTGGTCTCTGACAAGAACAAGTTACAGGTTGAAAAAACCCTCAGCTCGGAACTCGGCAGAATCTGCACCTGGCTCGCTGATAACAAACTATCATTACACATGGGCAAAACAGAGTCCATTCTCTTCGGATCAAATAACAAACTCAGCAAGACCGACGGCTTCTCAGTTACAGTGGGTGACAATATTGTCACAAGGAAAGATGAAATTACCTACCTGGGCTCCATCCTAGAGGATAATCTTTCCTGTGACAAAATGGCATCCAATGTAATAAAATAAGTCAACCAACAAACTAGATTCTTGTACCGGATCTCCTCACTGGTAAACAAGAATACCCTGAAGACTCTGGCAGGAGCACTCATTGTATATATTCTCTCCCCACCGTATTTCTCTCCCACCCACCCACCCCCTCCTAATGTACAGTCCCCTCCCCATCATATGTATATACTCTGTCAGGATCTATGGGTAACAGTACTGTATATTTGCATATCGTATATGTCACAAATGTAACAGTACTAAATGCCATGATGTCATGTATGTTGTGTATGTCATAAATCTCACTATGAATTGAAAATGGGGGACCCTGATGTAAACAAGACAAAAGTCTTTCTCTGGTCTGCATCCCCTTAACAATTGTGTGTATTGAGCCGTACTGTATTGTACCCATTCTGCAATCTGTTAAATAAAGTTTTCATTCATTCATTCATTCAGTGCTGTACATACTGTATATATACATTTATATATACCGCATATATCCATATCTATCTGAATATACCTGCATATAATCCTTCTATATACCTACTTATACACCTGCATATAACCCATATAACTCTATGATACCATGTACAATAATGCTGTATATGTAACTTGGTATAGCGGTCTGTGTTGCTGCCTGCGGTGTGGGAGACCGGGGTTCAACTCCCAAGTTTGAGGTGATGCACTGACGTTGTCACAACCGTTACATATATACCGTATTGATATTCCTTTATTGATCCCCTTGGGGAAATCCAGGCATATATATATATATATATATTTATTCTTACGCTATCTATCCACATATGTCTGTACATACCTGCATTTACATATCTGTAGACTAGATACTATATCTGTACATATCCCTTAATTACCTACTATTACTAGTTACGCTGCTGATTTACAACCACAGTGTTTTTAGTATCACTGTACATAATTAATACTACAACTCTGTACATACTAATTTATATATTTTATACCCAGTTTAATCTCCTGTACTTTGTATATTACTATTGCACTTTATTGGTTGCACTTTCTTTTTGTTGTACTGTACTTGTGCTGTATGACAATGCATTTGAATCTAATCTAATCTAAACATCATCATTGGTGAAGAAACAGGACTGGGCTTCCAAAACCAAAACTATCCCTTTAAATCCATATTGTCTGTAAATGTGAATTTGTTGAATAAAAAGCTAAAAGTACCCAACGTCCCAAACCTTTTACAAAAGTATAGATACCTTTACATAATATACTGTAAAAGTTAAAGTAATCCATTACATTACTTTACCAAAAAGTACTTATCATGTACACATATGCAGCCTATGTTTCTGATAATGCTGAGCCTAGTATAGTAATGCAGATGCAATGAATATGAGAAGAGTTGGTTGTTCTTGTCAGTTTATTCACAAATTCAAAATAATTTAAAGGAACACGCCTACATTTTGGGAAATTAGCTTACCGTCTTCTCCAGAGAGAACGTTAGCCTAGCTTAGCACAATGAATGGAAGCGGACAGTGCCGGTTAGCCTAGGCATTTTCCAACTAACACCTCTCCCGAAGGCTAACCGGCACTGTCCGCTTCCATTCATTGTGCTAAGCTAGGCTAACGTGCAGACAGATAGCTTTCTACTGAACGCACAGAGAGGAAACTGGCAACTATATCTTCTTGTCTCTCTCTGGAGAAGACGATAAGCTAATTCTCCAAAATGTTGGCGTGTTCCTTTAAACTGCACACTGTTTAAAGAAAAATAAACATTCAGGTAAATCATAATAAATCAACACAACCTTAAAGGAGTACTTTGACATTTTGAATTCCAGTTGATTCTTTTTCTCCACTAGACACTCGTCTCACTGGAGGACAACTTTCACACATTAGTTCCTTCAGTTTCCCCAGAAATGTACATTTACATTTAGTCATTTAGCTGAACGCTTTTATCCAAAGCGACTTACAAGTTCTGTACGACAAGTCAGCAGGACGGGCACAACTCTATCAGCTGAGTAACAATGTTCATCAAACAGTGCTGCAACTTGGGTGCTGCAGTGTCGAGTGCAGAGTAGTAAAGAACAAATTAGTATAGTAGGAAGAGTGCATGATAGTAGAAGACAGTAAGATGGTTAGTTAATATTTTCTTTTCAGATATTGATTGAAGAAGTCTGTCTTTAGTCGACGGTGAAAGATTGGTCAGGTTTCGGTAGACCAGCTAGCAGTGTTCTGGGCGCGTTGAAGAGGCTTGGTGGTGGTGGTCTGTAGACCAGCTAGCAGTGTTCTGGGCGCGTTGAAGAGGCTTGGTGGTGGTGGTCTGTAGACCAGCTAGCAGTGTTCTGGGTGCGTTGAAGAGGCTTGGTGGTGGTGGTCTGTAGACCAGCTAGCAGTGTTCTGGGTGCGTTGAAGAGGCTTGGTGGTGGTGGTCTGTAGACCAGCTAGCAGTGTTCTGGGCGCGTTGAAGAGGCTTGGTGGTGGTGGGCGGTAGACCAGCTAGCAGTGTTCTGGGCGCGTTGAAGAGGCTTGGTGGTGGTGGGCGGTAGACCAGCTAGCAGTGTTCTGGGCGCGTTGAAGAGGCTTGGTGGTGGTGGTCTGTAGACCAGCTAGCAGTGTTCTGGGCGCGTTGAAGAGGCTTGGTGGTGGTGGTCTGTAGACCAGCTAGCAGTGTTCTGGGCGCGTTGAAGAGGCTTGGTGGTGGTGGTCTGTAGACCAGCTAGCAGTGTTCTGGGCGTGTTGAAGAGGCTTGGTGGTGGTGGTCTGTAGACCAGCTAGCAGTGTTCTGGGCGCGTTGAAGACAGTTGGATGTGTTAGTTGGTTGGATGTCTTAGTTGAAAGGCAGTTGGATGTGTTAGTTGGTTGGATGCCTTAGTTGAAAGACAGTTGGATGTGTTAGTTGGTTGGATGTCTTAGTTGAAAGACATTTGGATGTGTTAGTTGGTTGGATGTCTTAGTTGAAAGGCAGTTGGATGTGTTAGTTGGTTGGATGTCTTAGTTGAAAGGCAGTTGGATGTGTTAGTTGGTTGGATGTCTTAGTTGAAAGGCAGTTGGATGTGTTAGTTGGTTGGATGCACTTCCGAGCTGCATCCACATGGAGGCAATTTCTCTTTTTTGTTGTTGTGGGAACTACTTTTTCTGGCGGATGGTTTTTTCAATAAATCTTCGATTAATGTGTGTTTATTGTATAGCAATAAGGTTGGATGAATGTGGCAGTTGTATAAAAGCATTACACCACTTGCAGTCGTGATTTGTGAACAATAAACCATGCCTAAGGGGGTCTAACGACCCTCGGCTGCGCCTCGGGCCTAACGACCACCCCTAGGCATGGTTTATTGTTCACAAACCACTCCTGCGCGTGATGTAATGCTTAATTGTAGTAGATAGTGTTGTTTACTCTTAAGTGTCTTCATGGACCTCCTCTGAACCTAATCATCCCAGCTGCTTGTAGCTCTCGTTAGCCAACAGTCCAGTACAGGGTGTCTGTGTGCTGCTCTTCACTGAGCCCTGAAGAAAGCATGTAGCCTCCTGACTCACATGAATACAGTAGAATACATTTAAATACCTGTCAATGATGTAAATGGACTGAGTTCAAAAACGATTAATATCAATCCAACAGGCGTTCCAATTAGAGCAAATCTCACTAATCAATAATTTGAGGAGAAAGGCTTTCAAATGGCAGAACACCTCAAATGGCCTGTTGAATAAAAAACACACCAGAATCAATTAACCAATTAGAGTAAATGAACCTCACCACCTTCCACCTGTTTCCAATCAACTAATTAGACAAAGAGAAAGATGATTGGCTGTCAAACCTGCAGAGCACCTGTATGTAAGAGGTCTGTGAGCTCAGACAACTCAGTGTGGGTTCACTGAAGGGCCAGGATTCTACTCTCCACAATAGATGCAAACTATGGCTAAAGCTGTGGGATTTGTTCTAAGGTAAAGTTTTGATCCATTGTGTTGGAATTCCTGATTAATCGCTAAACATTTTAGGCCTGATATTCTATAATATTTGAAATGGCATGTGCCTGGATGGCAGAATTCAGTACTGTATCTACAAAACCTTCTGTTCATCTTCCATTTATTCATTTGCTTAGATTTTTCAGGTACATTTTAGCATGGTGGTTCAGTCAAAGATAAAAAATTGTTATTGATATTCTCATTTGGTTTACTCAAGCCTAGTAACAGACACAGTATTTCTGACACTGGGAATACATTCCCTGAGATCTATGTCCCTAGATTCAGATACCAAGACTATATTAAGTCTGTATATGTGTATTCTACGTTCTTATGGAATGAGATTAAAAAATATTTAAATTAATTAATCTAAACGTGATAAACTGACAGCCCTAGTATTATGTAATCTAACTTGAGTGTAAACTGTTTTGTTTAGAGTGGCGCTGTTGTCTTTGCTGGGTGTTGGAAGGCCTCATGCAAGTGGTGAGTTTAACATTTCAAGACCAACCTGATTACCATTTCAAGAACAACCTGATTGTCAGGCTTGTGAATTAACTTGATGTGATATTGTTTCTATCAACAGCTTACAGGTCTGAGACCAATGCTACAAATCTTGGAGATGCTACAGGGCCAGAATTGAGCTACCAGCCTTCCTACAGTAGCTCTAATGTTCATGATGAATCGCTTGTTGGTAGTTCTGGTCCAAGCTCAGGTTCCCTCAACAGTTCTGGTCCTAGTAAATCTCTTGGTAGTTCTGGCTTACATGACTACACTGGTACAGACACTCTAACAAGTTCTGGCTATTCTGCCCAGTTGGGTTCTGCTAGTCAAGAAAGTAGCAACAGTCAACCTAGTTACCAGTGGCCTCAATATGGATACCAGCAACAGCCTAGCTCCCAACAGCAGCAACCTGCACAGCAGCCTAGCTCCCAACAGCAGCCTAGGTCCCAACAGCAGCAACCTGCACAGCAGCCTAGGTCCCAACAGCAACAGCCTGCACAGCCTAGCTCCCAGCAGCAACAACAACCTGCACAGCCTAGCTACAACAAGCAGCCTAGCTCCCAACAGCAACAACCTGCACAGCCTAGCTACAACAAGCAGCCTAGCTCCCAACAGCAACAACCTGCACAGCCTAGCTACAACAAGCAGCCTAGCTCCCAACAGCAACAACCTGCACAGCCTAGCTCCCAACAGCAACAACCTGCACAGCCTAGCTACAACAAGCAGCCTAGCTCCCAACAGCAACAACCTGCACAGCCTAGCTACAACAAGCAGCCTAGCTCTCAACAGCAACAACCTGCACAGCCTAGCTCCCAACAGCAACAACCTGCACAGCCTAGCTCCCAACAGCAACAACCTGCACAGCCTAGCTTCCAACAGCAACAACCTGCACAGCCTAGCTTCCAACAGCAACAACCTGCACAGCCTAGCTTCCAACAGCAACAACCTGCACAGCCTAGCTTCCAACAGCAACAACCTGCACAGCCTAGGTACAACAAGCAGCCTAGCTCCCAACAGCAACAACCTGCACAGCCTAGCTCCCAACAGCAACAACCTGCACAGCCTAGCTCCCAACAGCAACAACCTGCACAGCCTAGCTTCCAACAGCAACAACCTCCACAGCCTAGCTACAACAAGCAGCCTAGCTTCCAACAGCAACAACCTCCACAGCCTAGCTACAACAAGCAGCCTAGCTCCCAACAGCAACAACCTGCACAGCCTAGCTACAACAAGCAGCCTAGCTCCCAACAGCAACAACCTGCACAGCCTAGCTACAACAAGCAGCCTAGCTCCCAACAGCAACAACCTGCACAGCCTAGCTACAACAAGCAGCCTAGCTCCCAACAGCAACAACCTGCACAGCCTAGCTACAACAAGCAGCCTAGCTCCCAACAGCAACAACCTGCACAGCCTAGCTACAACAAGCAGCCTAGCTCCCAACAGCAACAACCTGCACAGCCTAGCTCCCAACAGCAACAACCTGCACAGCCTAGCTCCCAACAGCAACAACCTGCACAGCCTAGCTCCCAACAGCAACAACCTGCACAGCCTAGCTCCCAACAGCAACAACCTGCACAGCCTAGCTCCCAACAGCAACAACCTGCACAGCCTAGCTCCCAACAGCAACAACCTGCACAGCCTAGCTACAACAAGCAGCCTAGCTTCCAACAGCAACAACCTGCACAGCCTAGCTTCCAACAGCAACAACCTGCACAGCCTAGCTACAACAAGCAGCCTAGCTCCCAACAGCAACAACCTGCACAGCCTAGCTCCCAACAGCAACAACCTGCACAGCCTAGCTTCCAACAGCAACAACCTCCACAGCCTAGCTACAACAAGCAGCCTAGCTCCCAACAGCAACAACCTGCACAGCCTAGCTTCCAACAGCAACAACCTGCACAGCCTAGCTCCCAACAACAACCTGCACAGCCTAGCTACAAGCAGCCTAGCTCCCAACAGCAACAACCTGCACAGCCTAGCTACAACAAGCAGCCTAGCTCCCAACAGCAACAACCTGCACAGCCTAGCTACAACAAGCAGCCTAGCTCCCAACAGCAACAACCTGCACAGCCTAGCTACAACAAGCAGCCTAGCTCCCAACAGCAACAACCTGCACAGCCTAGCTACAACAAGCAGCCTAGCTCCCAACAGCAACAACCTGCACAGCCTAGCTCCCAACAGCAACAACCTGCACAGCCTAGCTTCCAACAGCAACAACCTGCACAGCCTAGCTACAACAAGCAGCCTAGCTCCCAACAGCAACAACCTGCACAGCCTAGCTACAACAAGCAGCCTAGCTCCCAACAGCAACAACCTGCACAGCCTAGCTCCCAACAGCAACAACCTGCACAGCCTAGCTCTCAACAGCAACAACCTGCACAGCCTAGCTACAACAAGCAGCCTAGCTCCCAACAGCAACAACCTGCACAGCCTAGCTACAACAAGCAGCCTAGCTTCCAACAGCAACAACCTGCACAGCCTAGTTACAACAAGCAGCTTAGCTCCCAACAGCAACAACCTGCACAGCCTAGCTACAACAAGCAGCCTAGCTCTCAACAGCAACAACCTGCACAGCCTAGCTACAACAAGCAGCCTAGCTCCCAACAGCAACAACCTGCACAGCCTAGCTACAACAAGCAGCCTAGCTCTCAACAGCAACAACCTGCACAGCAGCCTAGCTCCCAACAGCAGCAATCTGCACAGCAGCCTAGCTCCCAACAGCAGCAATCTGCACAGCAGCTTAGCTCCCAACAGCAACCACCTGCACAGCATAGCTACAACAAGCAGCCTAGCTACAACAAGCAGCCTAGCACCCAACAGCAGCAACCTGCACAGCCTAGCTACAACAAGCAGCCTAGCTACGAACAGCGGCAACCTAGTTACCAAAATCAGCAACCTGCACAGCAGCTTAGCTACCAACAGCAGCAACCTGCACAGCCTAGCTACAACAAGCAGCCTAGCTCCCAACAGCAACAACCTGCACAGCCTAGCTACAACAAGCAGCCTAGCTTCCAACAGCAACAACCTGCACAGCCTAGCTACAACAAGCAGCCTAGCTCACAGCAGCAACATGCGCAGCAGCTTAGCTACCAACAGCAGCAACCTGCACAGCAGCCTAGTTACCAACAGCAGCCTAGTTACCACCAACAGCAGCAACCTGCACAGCAGTTTAGCTCTCACAATCAGCCTAGCTACCAACAGCAGCCAAGCTCTCAACAGCAGCCTATTTACCAACAGCAGCAACCTGCACAGCAGCCTAGTTACCAACAGCAGCCTAGCTCCCAACAGCAACAACCTGCACAGCCTAGCTACAACAAGCAGCCTAGCTCTCAACAGCAGCAACATGCACAGCCTAGCTACAACAAGCAGCCTAGTTCCCAACGGCAGCAACCTGCACAGCCTAGCTACAACAAGCAGCCTAGTTCCCAACGGCAGCAACATGCACAGCCTAGCTACAACAAGCAGCCTAGTTCCCAACAGCAACAACCTGCACAGCCTAGCTACAACAAGCAGCCTAGCTCCCAACAGCAGCAACCTGCACAGCCTAGCTACAACAAGCAGCCTAGCTCCCAACGGCAGCAACCAGCACAGCCTAGCTACAACAAGCAGCCTAGCTCCCAACAGCAGCAACCTGCACAGCCTAGCTACAACAAGCAGCCTAGCGACCAACGGCAGCAACCTGCACAGCAGCTTAGCTCTCACAAGCAGCCTAGTTACCAACAGCAGCAACCTGCACAGCAGCCTAGTTACCAACAGCAGCCTAGCTCCCAACAGCAACAAGCTCCACAGCCTAGCTACAACAAGCAGCCTAGCTCCCAACAGCAACAACCTGCACAGCCTAGCTACAACAAGCAGCCTAGCTCTCAACAGCAGCAACCTGCACAGCCTAGCTACAACAAGCAGCCTAGTTCCCAACGGCAGCAATATGCACAGCCTAGCTACAACAAGCAGCCTAGCTCCCAACGGCAGCAACATGCACAGCCTAGCTACAACAAGCAGCCTAGCTCCCAACGGCAGCAACCTGCACAGCCTAGCTACAACAAGCAGCCTAGTTCCCAACAGCAGCAACCTGCACAGCCTAGCTACAACAAGCAGCCTAGCTCCCAACGGCAGCAACCTGCACAGCCTAGCTACAACAAGCAGCCTAGCTCCCAACGGCAGCAACATGCACAGCCTAGCTACAACAAGCAGCCTAGCTCCCAACAGCAGCAACCTGCACAGCCTAGCTACAACAAGCAGCCTAGCTCCCAACGGCAGCAACATGCACAGCCTAGCTACAACAAGCAGCCTAGTTCCCAACGGCAGCAACCTGCACAGCCTAGCTACAACAAGCAGCCTAGCTCCCAACGGCAGCAACCAGCACAGCCTAGCTACAACAAGCAGCCTAGCTCCCAACGGCAGCAACCAGCACAGCCTAGCTACAACAAGCAGCCTAGCGACCAACGGCAGCAACCTGCACAGCCTAGCTACAACAAGCAGCCTAGCTCCCAACGGCAGCAACCTGCACAGCCTAGCTACAAGCAGCCTAGCTCCCAACGGCAGCAACATGCACAGCCTAGCTACAACAAGCAGCCTAGCTCCCAGCAGCCTAGCCACCAGCAGCAACCTGCACAGCAGTTTAGCTCCCACAAGCAGCCAAGCTCTGAACAGCAGCCTAGCGACCAACAGCAACAACCTGCACAGCCTAGCTACAACAAGCAGCCTAGCTCCCAACAGCAGCAACCTGCACAGCCTAGCTACAACAAGCAGCCTAGCTCCCAACAGCAGCAACCTGCACAGCAGCTTAGCTACAACAAGCAGCCTAGTTACCAACAGCAGCCTAGTTACCAACGGCTGCAACCTGCACAGTCTAGCTACAACAAGCGGCAACCTGCACAGCCTAGCTACAAGCAGCCTAGCGACCAACAGCAACAACCTGCACAGCCTAGCTACAACAAGCAGCCTAGCACCCAACAGCAGCAACCTCCACAGCCTAGCTACAACAAGCAGCCTAGCTACGAACAGCGGCAACCTAGTTACCAAAATCAGCAACCTGCACAGCAGCCTAGCTCCCAACAGCAACAACCTGCACAGCCTAGCTACAACAAGCAGCCTAGCACCCAACAGCAGCAACCTGCACAGCCTAGCTACAACAAGCAGCCTAGCTTCCAACAGCAACAACCTCCACAGCCTAGCTACAACAAGCAGCCTAGCTCCCAACAGCAACAACCTGCACAGCCTAGCTACAACAAGCAGCCTAGCTCCCAACAGCAGCAACCTGCACAGCCTAGCTACAACAAGCAGCCTAGCTCACAGCAGCAACCTGCACAGCAGCCTAGTTACCACCAACAGCAGCCAAGC
The DNA here is from genome assembly GCF_963971535.1 of Notolepis coatsorum. NCBI lineage: Eukaryota > Metazoa > Chordata > Actinopteri > Aulopiformes > Paralepididae > Notolepis > Notolepis coatsorum. The sequence goes on along the minus strand of NC_140167.1, from coordinate 1,458,184 downwards.
TCCCAACAGCAGCAACCTGCACAGCAGCCTAGTTACCAACAGCAACCTAGCTCCCAACAGCAACAACCTGCACAGCCTAGCTACAACAAGCAGCCTAGTTACCAACAGCAGCCTAGTGACCAAAGGCTGCAACCTGCACAGCAGCTTAGCTACAACAAGCAGCCTAGTTACCAACAGCAGCCTAGTTACCAACAGCAGCAACCTGCACAGCAGCCTAGTTACCAACAGCAGCCTAGCTCCCAACTGCAACAACCTGCACAGCCTAGCTACAACAAGCAGCCTAGCTCCCAACAGCAACAACCTGCACAGCCTAGCTACAACAAGCAGCCTAGCTCTCAACAGCAGCAACATGCACAGCCTAGCTACAACAAGCAGCCTAGCTCCCAACAGCAGCAACCTGCACAGCCTAGCTACAACAAGCAGCCTAGCTCCCAACAGCAGCAACCTGCACAGCCTAGCTACAACAAGCAGCCTAGTTCCCAACGGCAGCAACCTGCACAGCCTAGCTACAACAAGCAGCCTAGCTCCCAACAGCAACAACCTGCACAGCCTAGCTACAACAAGCAGCCTAGCTCTCAACAGCAGCAACATGCACAGCCTAGCTACAACAAGCAGCCTAGCTCCCAACAGCAGCAACCTGCACAGCCTAGCTACAACAAGCAGCCTAGCTCCCAACAGCAACAACCTGCACAGCCTAGCTACAACAAGCAGCCTAGCTCCCAACAGCAGCAACCTGCACAGCCTAGCTACAACAAGCAGCCTAGCTCCCAACGGCAGCAACATGCACAGCCTAGCTACAACAAGCAGCCTAGTTCCCAACGGCAGCAACCTGCACAGCCTAGCTACAACAAGCAGCCTAGCGACCAACGGCAGCAACCTGCACAGCCTAGCTACAACAAGCAGCCTAGCTCCCAACGGCAGCAACCTGCACAGCCTAGCTACAAGCAGCCTAGCTCCCAACGGCAGCAACATGCACAGCCTAGCTACAACAAGCAGCCTAGCTACCAGCAGCCTAGCTACCAGCAGCAACCTGCACAGCAGTTTAGCTCCCACAAGCAGCCAAGCTCTCAACAGCAGCCTAGCGACCAACAGCAACAACCTGCACAGCCTAGCTACAACAAGCAGCCTAGCTCCCAACAGCAGCAACCTGCACAGCCTAGCTACAACAAGCAGCCTAGCTCCCAATGGCAGAAACCTGCACAGCCTAGCTACAACAAGCAGCCTAGCTCCCAACAGCAGCAACCTGCACAGCCTAGCTACAACAAGCGGCAACCTGCGCGGTCAAGCTACAAGCAGCCTAGTTACCAGCAACGGCCACCTGCACAACAGCTAAGCTACCACAAGCAGCCTGGCTACCAGCAACAGCCTGCACAGCAGCTTAGCTACCATGTCGATCAGCAGCAGCCCCTGGTGCATAGCCTTTCTCACTCTAGCAGCAACCCCAGCAAACTAGTCACCGGTCCAAGCGACTACCCTGGTGGACCAGCCACAGATCCAGGCGGCTACCCTGGCGGACTACCTACCGGTCCAAGTGCCAACCCTGGTGGACTACCCACCGGTCCAAGCAAACTATTTACCAGCGCCAGGTGACTAGTTACATCAGCTACCCCAGGGACCATAGTTGGCTGTTCCTGTAATGTTTGAATATTGGCTCTAATGTGTCGAATGTTCTGCAATGTGGGGCAGACCGCAGACGGGATTCCTGTCAAACACGGAAAGCTCCAATAGTCATGAATATAATTTATTTGTATTGCTGCAAGATGTACTGCTTTATTAAAACTGTCAAATTCCTTCTGACTCCACAGGTCTGAATGAGGAGTTGAAACCAGGCTGGCTCTATTAATCCAGGAGGGAGGAAAGACTATTGATGTGAATTTCTGTTTACCTTAAACATCACTTAAAAATCTAATCTTCAACATTGAAGACGTCTCCACTCTACAATCCTGTATGGACTGCATTTGAAAATAAAAATATTTTTAATAGTACATGGTGTGGTACCTCATTCATGTACAGTATGTGGGCCATTTGGTAGAAATGATGCTGACCATCTAGATTTGTTCCTGGGCTCTGGTGCAGCAAAGGGTCTTTAGGCAGGACACAGCCTCATAAAGCAGGACTAGACCAGTGGGTTCTGGGGTCCTTGAGGGGGAGTTCCTGAAGTGTCCAGCAACATACTAATGTTTCTTTTTAATTAATTCACTAGAACGTGGCACAATGAGAGAATGTGTCATTGGTGCAACATCCAGTGTTCTTCACCATTACAGCAGATGCTCTTTTGGATAAGTCCTTCTGATACCAACTACTCGCGACCCTGGTAGCACACAAACAACATGCCTTAAAGGGGAGGTTTGCCCCAATTGTTCCATCTTACCAGAGTATATCCGTCCAGATAGTTTGTGTGATTTGCTAGTTTTGAAGATGTCTGTAGAGCTTGTCACTCGATACAAGGTAGCTGAAGGGCACTTGGTTTGTGGCATCAAACGGTTTAGGAAAATTCAAAAGCAATGTCTCATTCTGGAAATCATGACCCAGTTACTCAGGATAAACCAGACCTTGGTGAGCAGTTTCATGTAGGAACTATTTTCTACACCCCATTATTACATGGCATTTTAACATTCGCTGAAATGCTTGATTGTGATTGGTCAATAGCCCCCGACAGCGGTGAATTATTTTTCGATAACCACCGGTGATTATTGTTTTTCGCAGCTGGAGTAATCAAGCCCCACTGACACACTGTTTCAGTGCAATTAGACACACCTGCCGGGCTGCCGGCGATAATAATAATCACTTTATTTGGGCTGACAGAGCCACAGAACAACTGCGTCTGCATGATCTCGTGTTGTCGATTTTGTAAAATGAATTAGGTATATTGTTAGTAAGTTAGCCATGTAATAAACGGGATAATGTATAGCTATACTCGGTCATCATCGCAAAATAATTTACCTTCACTGACGTTTAAAACACCTCGCCGAGGCGGCTCGGTATTTTAAACTCTGTCGGTCGATTATTTTGAGACAATGACCTCGTAGCTATACATTATCCCTTACTTAATGAATGGGGGCTATGTGATTTGCAATGTTGATAACCAGAATCTCTACTGATTCTTAGTTTCTCCTTCATACACACAGTATGTACAGATGGACGATGACATTATTGGAAACTTAAAGCATTTCACCTTGAATTGTGCTGACTCCTATATGGGGGAGATATTCAACAGGTAGCACAAAAGCAATTTGCAACTATCAAAATGAGATTTGATTAAAATGTGTCATTATACAACGAAAAGAAGTTTGACATCTAACCAGTGCAAATGTAACTAAAGTGCAATAGTAACATACAATGCACAGGTGATTAAACTGGTGACGGCTTCATTGGTGATTGCGTTCACATTGATTCTACAGACATCCTTGGAATTCAATAATTATAATAAATGATATTTGTATCATTAACAATTACGTTGACTCAACAAGGCATCGTGAGCATTACACACTGCGAATGACAGTGAATAAATAAGAACTAAAGCCAATCGCACGGATAGCTATAGTGGAATAGATTATTAATATTCCATATAACCGTCTTCTCTATTATTTATCGTTGGTTGTATTTATTTCTTACCTTGCTTAGTGCGCACATTGTAAGAGCCAGTGGACAAACATGCCATGTCATTATGATGAATTGAAAATGGGGGACCCTGATGTAAACAAGACGAAAGTCTTTCTCTGGTTTGCATCCCCTTAACAATTGTATGTATTGAGCTGTACTGTACCCATTCTGCAATCTGTTAATAAACTTTTCAATCAATCAATCAATCAATCTCACTGTTCACGAGTTGAAACCACACAAATGACTAGCCCCTTTCGTGAGTAAATTAACCTCACCACCTTCCACCTGTTTCCCATTAACTAATTAGACAAAGAGAAAGATGATTGGCTGTCAAACCTGCAGAGCACCTGCATGTAAGAGGCCTGTGAGCTCAGACAGCTCAGTGTGGGTTCACTGAAGGGCCAGGATTCTACTCTCCACAATAGCTGCAAACTATGGCTAAAGCTGTGGGATTTGTTCTAAGGTAAAGTTTTTATCCATTGTGTTGGAATTCCTGACTCAAGTAATATTTAGTGCTGTCATGAATCGGGCGATTAAAAAAATGTATCAAATTAATTAATCGCATAACCATTTTAGGCCTGATATTCTATAATATTTCAAATGGCATGTGTCCGGATGGCAGAATTCAGTACTGTATCTACAAAACCTTCTGTTCATCTTCCATTTATTCATTTGCTTAGATTTTTCAGGTCTGGTCAATTTCAGCATGGTGTTAATTCAGTCAAAGATTTAAAAAAAAATTAATTGATATTCTCAATTTACTCTAGCCTCTTAACAGACACAGTATTTCTGACACTGGGAATACATTCCCTGAGATCCATAGATGTCCCTAGAATCAGATACCAAGAACATGCAAATGGACCATATAAAAAGTCTGTAAACGTGTATTCTACGTTCTTATGGAATGAATGAGATTAATAAATATTTAAATAAGTTTTCTTAATTGGGAGTTCATTTTCATAACGTGATAATTTGCTGTGTAATTAATTTATCTAAAAGTGATAAACTGACAGCCCTAGTAATATGTAATCTCTAACTTAAGTGTACACTTTTTTGTTTAGAGTGGTGCTGTTGTCTTTGCTGGGTGTTGGAAGGCCTCATGCAAGCGGTGAGTTTAACATTTCAAGACCAACCTGATTACCATTTCAAGACCAACCTGATTGTCAGGCTTGTAAATTAATTACGTGATATTGTTTCTTCAACAGCTTACAGGTCTGCATCTGTGACCAATGCTAAAAGTCTTGGAGATGCTACAGGGCCAGAATTGAGCTACCAGCCTTCCTACAGTAGCTCTAATGTTCATGATGAATCACGTATTGGTAGTTATGGGCCAAGCTCAGGTTCCCTCAACAGTTATGATCCCAGTAAATCTCTCGGTAGTTCTGGCTCACATGACCACACTGGCACAGACACACTAACCAGCTCTGGGTATTCTTCCCAGTCGGCTTCATTTGCTAGTCAAGAAAGTAGCAACAGTCAACCTAGTTACCAGTGGCCTCAATATGGATACCATGAGGAGCTTGGCTCCCAACAGCAGCAACCTGCACAGCAGCCTAGCTACCAACAGCAGCAACCTAGTTACCAAGAGCAGCAACCTGCACAGCAGCTTAGCTCCCATAAGCAGCCTAGCTCCCAACAGCAACAACCTGCACAGCCTAGCTACAACAAGCAGCCTAGCTCCCAACAGCAGCAACCTGCACAGCCTAGCTACAACAAGCAGCCTAGCTTCCAACAGCAACAACCTGCACAGCCTAGCTACAACAAGCAGCCTAGCTTCCAACAGCAACAACCTGCACAGCCTAGCTACAACAAGCAGCCTAGCTCCCAACAGCGGCAACCTGCACAGCATAGCTACAACAAGCAGCCTAGCTACCAACAGCAGCAACCTAGTTACCAAAATCAGCAACCTGCACAGCAGTCTAGCTCCCAAACGCAACAACCTGCACAGCCTAGCTTCCAACAGCAACAACCTGCACAGCCTAGCTACAACAAGCAGCCTAGCTCCCAAACGCAACAACCTGCACAGCCTAGCTTCCAACAGCAACAACCTGCACAGCCTAGCTACAACAAGCAGCCTAGCTCCCAACAGCAACAACCTGCACAGCCTAGCTACAACAAGCAGCCTAGCTCCCAACAGCAGCAACCTGCACAGCAGCCTAACTCCCAACAGCAGCAACCTGCACAGGAGCCTAGCTCCCAACAGCAGCAACCTGCACAGCAGCCTAGCTCCCAACATCAGCAACCTGCACAGCAGCCTAGCTCCCAACAGCAGCAACCTGCACAGCCTAGCTACAACAAGCAGCCTAGCTTCCAACAGCAACAACCTGCACAGCCTAGCTACAACAAGCAGCCTAGCTTCCAACAGCAACAACCTGCACAGCCTAGCTACAACAAGCAGCCTAGCTCCCAACAGCGGCAACCTGCACAGCAACTTAGCTCCCACAAGCAGCCTAGCTCCCAACAGCGGCAACCTGCACAGCAACTTAGCTACAACAAGCAGCCTAGCTCCCAACAGCAGCAACCTGCACAGCAGCCTAGCTCCCAACAGCAGCAACCAGCACAGCATAGCTACAACAAGCAGCCTAGCTACCAACAGCAGCAACCTAGTTACCAAAATCAGCAACCTGCACAGCAGTCTAGCTCCCAAACGCAACAACCTGCACAGCCTAGCTTCCAACAGCAACAACCTGCACAGCCTAGCTCCCAACAGCAACAACCTGCACAGCCTAGCTACAACAAGCAGCCTAGCTCCCAAACGCAACAACCTGCACAGCCTAGCTTCCAACAGCAGCAACCTGCACAGCCTAGCTACAACAAGCAGCCTAGCTCCCAACAGCAGCAACCTGCACAGCCTAGCTACAACAAGCAGCCTAGCTCCCAACAGCAACAACCTGCACAGCCTAGCTACAACAAGCAGCCTAGCTCCCAACAGCAACAACCTGCACAGCAACTTAGCTCCCACAAGCAGCCTAGCTCCCAACAGCGGCAACCTGCACAGCAACTTAGCTCCCACAAGCAGCCTAGCTCCCAACAGCAGCAACCTGCACAGCCTGGCTACAACAAGCAGCCTAGCTCCCAACAGCAGCAACCTGCACAGCAGCCTAGCTCCCAACATCAGCAACCTGCACAGCAGCCTAGCTTCCAACAGCAGCAACCTGCACAGCCTAGCTACAACAAGCAGCCTAGCTTCCAACAGCAGCAACCTGCACAGCCTAGCTACAACAAGCAGCCTAGCTCCCAAACGCAACAACCTGCACAGCCTAGCTACAACAAGCAGCCTAGCTCCCAACAGCAGCAACCTGCACAGCCTAGCTACAACAAGCAGCCTAGCTTCCAACAGCAACAAGATGCACAGCAGCCTAGCTACAACAAGCAGCCTAGCTTCCAACAGCAACAACCTGCACAGCCTAGCTACAACAAGCAGCCTAGCTCCCAACGGCAACAACCTGCACAGCCTAGCTACCACAAGCGGCCTAGCTACCAACGGCAACAACCTGCACAGCAGTCTAGCTACAACAAGCAGCCTAGCTCCCACCAGCAACAACCTGCACAGCAGTCTAGCTACCACAAGCGGCCTAGCTCCTAACAGCAGCAACCTGCACAGCAGCCTAGTTACCAACAGCAGCCTAGTTACCAACAGCAGCCTAGTTACCAACAGCAGCAACCTGCACAGCCTAGCTACAACAAGCAGCCTAGCTCCCAACAGCAACAACCTGCACAGCCTAGCTACAACAAGCAGCCTAGCTCCCAACAGCAGCAACCTGCACAGCCTAGCTACAACAAGCAGCCTAGCGACCAACGGCAACAACCTGCACAGCCTAGCTACAACAAGCAGCCTAGCTCCCAAGGGCAGCAACCTGCACAGCCTAGCTACAACAAGCAGCCTAGCTCCCAACAGCAACCACCTGCACAGCCTAGCTACAACAAGCAGCCTAGCTCCCAACAGCAGCAACCTGCACAGCCTAGCTACAACAAGCAGCCTAGCTCCCAACGGCAGCAACCTGCACAGCCTAGCTACAAGCAGCCTAGCTCCCGACAGCAACAACCTGCACAGCCTAGCTACAACAAGCAGCCTAGCTCCCAACGGCAGCAACCTGCACAGCCTAGCTACAAGCAGCCTAGCTCCCGACAGCAACAACCTGCACAGCCTAGCTACAACAATCAGCCTAGCTCCCAACGGCAGCAACCTGCACAGCCTAGCTACAACAAGCAGCCTAGTTCCCAACAGCAACAACCTGCACAGCCTAGCTACAACAAGCAGTCTAGCTCCCAACAGCAGCAACCTGCACAGCCTAGCTACAACAAGCAGCCTAGCTACAACAAGCAGCCTAGTTCCCAACAGCAACAACCTGCACAGCCTAGCTACAACAAGCAGTCTAGCTCCCAACAGCAGCAACCTGCACAGCCTAGCTACAACAAGCAGTCTAGCTCCCAACAGCAGCAACCTGCACAGCCTAGCTACAACAAGCAGCCTAGCTCCCAAACGCAGCAACCTGCACAGCAGCCTAGTTACCAACAGCAGCCTAGTTACCAACAGCAGCCTAGTTACCAACAGCAGCCTAGTTACCAACAGCAGCAACATGCACAGCCTAGCTACAACAAGCAGCCTAGCTCCCAACAGCAACAACCTGCACAGCCTAGCTCCCAACAGCAACAACCTGCACAGCCTAGCTCCCAACAGCAACAACCTGCACAGCCTAGCTACAACAAGCAGCCTAGCGACCAACGGCAACAACCTGCACAGCCTAGCTCCCAACAGCAACAACCTGCACAGCCTAGCTACAACAAGCAGCCTAGCTCCCAACGGCAGCAACCTGCACAGCCTAGCTACAACAAGCAGCCTAGCTCCCAACAGCAACAACCTGCACAGCCTAGCTCCCAACAGCAACAACCTGCACAGCCTAGCTACAACAAGCGGCCTAGCTCCCAACGGCAGCAACCTGCACAGCCTAGCTACAACAAGCAGCCTAGCTCCCAACAGCAGCAACCTGCACAGCCTAGCTACAAGCAGCCTAGCTCCCAACGGCAGCAACCTGCACAGCCTAGCTACAACAAGCAGCCTAGCTCCCAACAGCAGCCAAGCTCTCAACAGCAGCCTAGTGACCAAAGGCTGCAACTTGCACAGCCTAGCTACAACAAGCGGCAACCTGCGCGGCCAAGCTACAAGCAGCCTAGTTACCACACGCAGCCACCTGCACAACAGCTAAGCTACCACAAGCAGCCTGTCTACCAGCAACAGCCTCCTGCACAACAGCTAAGCTACCACAAGCAGCCTAGTTACCAACAGCAGCCACCTGCACAACAGCTAAGCTACCACAAGCAGCCTGGCTACCAGCAACAGTCACCTGCACAACAGCTTAGCTACCATGTCGATCAGCAGCAGCCCCTGGTGCATAGCCTTTCTCACTCTAGCAGACCAGCCACAGATCCAAGCGGCTACCCTGGCGGACTACCTACTGGTCCAAGTGCCAACCCTGGACTACCCACCGGTCCAAGCAAATTATTTGCCAGTCCTACATCCAGTCCAACAACTGCAGCACTGCTACCAGACCAACCAGCAGCTCCAGGTGACTATAGTTACAGCAGCAACCCCAGGGACCATAGTTGGCTGTTCCTGTAATGTTTGAATATTGGCTCTAATGTGTAGTTTGTCAAATGTTCTGCAATGTGGGGCAGACGGGATTCCTGTCAAACACGGAAAGCTCCAACAGTCATGAATATCATTTAAATTTGTATTGCTGCAAGATGTACTGCTTTATTAAAACTGTCAAATTCCTTCTGACTCCACAGGTCTGAATGAGGAGTTGAAACCAGGCTGGCTCTATTAATCCAGGAGGGAGGAAAGACGATTGATGTGAATTTCTGTTTACCTTAAACATCACTTAAAAATCTGTAGTTTTACCTGCAGTATTTAAAACTCAGTTTTACTCTTTTTCAGAATCTTCAACATTGAAGACGTCTCCACTCTACAATCCTGTATGGACTGCGTTTGAAAATAAAAATATTTTTAATAGTACATGGTGTGGTACCTCATTTATGTACAGTATGTGGGCCATTTGGTAGAAATGATGCTGACCATCTAGATTTGTTCCTGGGCTCTGGTGCAGCAAAGGGTCTTTAGGCAGGACACAGCCTCATAAAGCAGGACTAGACCAGTGGGTTCTGGGGTCCTTGAGGGTGAGTTCCTGAAGTGTCCAGCAACATACTGTACTAATGTTTCTTTTTAATTAATTCACTAGAACGTGGCACAATGAGATGATGTGTCATTGGTGCAACATCCAGTGTTCTTCACCATTACAGCAGATGCTCTTTTGGATAAGTCCTTCTGATATCAACTACTCGCGACCCTGGTAGCACACAAACGACATGCCTTAAAGGGGAGGTTTGCCCCAAATGTCGTCCAGATAGTTTGTGTGATTTGCTAGTTTTGACGATGTCTGTAGAGCTTGTCACTCGATACAAGGTAGCTGAAGGGCACTTGGTTTGTGGCATCAAACGGTTTAGGAAAACTCAAAAGCAATGTCTCATTCTGGAAATCATGACCCAGTTACTCAGGATAAACCAGACCTTGTGAGCAGTTTCATGTAGGAACTATTTTCTACTGATCTACACCCCAATAATGAATGGGGGCTATGTGATTTGCAATGTTGATAACCAGAATCTCTACTGATTCTTAGTTTCTCCTTCATACACACAGTATGGACGATGACATTATTGGAAACTTAAGCATTGTGCTGAATCCTATGGGGGAGATATTCAACAGGTAGCACAAAAGCAATTTGCAACTATCAAAATGAGATTTGATTAAAATGTGTCATTATACAACGAAAAGAAGTTGACATCTAACCAGTGCAAATGTAACTAAAGTGCAATAGTAACATACAATGCACAGGTGATTAAACTGGTAACGGCTTCATTGGTGATTGCGTTCACATTGATTCTACAGACATCCTTGGAATTCAATAATTATAATAAATATGATATTTGTATCATTAACAATTACGTTGACTCGATTGACTCAACAAGGCATTGTGAGCATTACACACTGCGAATGACAGTGAATAAATAACAACTAAAGCCAATCGCACGGATAGCTATATACCATCTTCTCTATTATTTATTGTTGGTTGTATTTATTTCTTACCTTGCTTAGTGCGCACATCATAAGAGCCAGTGGACAAACATGCCACTGCACATCCCACTGTTCACGAGTTGAAACCACACAAATGACTAGCCCCTTTCGTGAGTAAATTAACCTCACCACCTTCCACCTGTTTCCCATCAACTAATTAGACAAAGAGAAGGATGATTGGCTGTCAAACCTGCAGAGCACCTGCATGTAAGAGGCCTGTGAGCTCAGTGTGGGTTCACTGAAGGGCCAGGATTAAACGTTCCACAATAGCTGCAAACTATGGCTAAAGCTGTGGGATTTGTTCTAAGGTAAAGTTTTTATCCATTGTGTTGTAATTCCTGACTCAAGTAATATTTAATCTAACTTAAGTGTAAACTGTTGTTTGTTTAGAGTGGTGCTGTTGTCTTTGCTGGGTGTTGGAAGGCCTCATGCAAGTGGTGAGTTTAACATTTCAAGACCTACCTGATTACCATTTCAAGAACAACCTCATTGTCAGGCTTGTGAATTAATTACGAGATATTGTTTCTTCCAACAGCTTACAGGTCTGCATCTGTGACCAATGCTAAAAGTCTTGGAGATGCTACAGGGCCAGAATTGAGCTACCAGCCTTCCTACAGTAGCTCCAATGTTCATGATGAATCACTTGTTAGTAGTTCTGGTCCAAGCTCAGGTTCCCTCAACAGTTATGATCCCAGTAAATCTCTCGGTAGTTCTGGCTCACATGACCACACTGGTACAGACACACTAACAAGCTCTGGGTATTCTTCCCAGTCTGGTTCATTTGCTAGTCAAGAAAGTAGCAACAGTCAACCTAGTTACCAGTGGCCTCGACATGGATACCATCAGCAGCCTAGTTACGAGCAACCTGCACAGCAGCCTAGCTACAACAAGCGGCCTAGCTCCCAACAGCAGCCTAGCTCCCAACAGCAGCAACCTAGCTACAACAAGCGGCCTAGCTCCCAACAGCAGCAACCTGCACAGCCTAGCTACAACAAGCAGCCTAGCTACAACATCCGGCCTAGCTCCCAACAGCAGCAACCTGCACAGCCTAGCTACAACAAGCAGCCTAGCTACAACAAGCGGCCTAGCTCCCAACAGCAGCAACCTGCACAGCCTAGCTCCCAACAGCAGCCTAGCTACAACAAGCAGCCTAGTTACCACCAGCAGCCAAGCTACAAGCAGCCTAGTTACCAACAGCAGCCACCTGCACAATGGCTAAGCAACAGCAGGCAGCCTGTCTACCAGCAACAGCCTGCACAGCAGCTTAGCTACCTGGTCGATCAGCAGCAGCCCCTGGTGCATAGCCTTTCTCACTCTAGCAGCAACCCCAGCAAACTAGTCACCGGTCCAAGCGACTACCCCGGCGGACTACCTAGCGGTCCTAGTGGCTACCCTGGTGGACTACCCACCGGTCCAAGTGACTACCCTGGTGGACTACCCACCGGTCCAAGTGACTACCCTGGTGGACTACCTACCGGCCCAAGTGACTACCCTGGTGGATTACCTACCGGTCCAAGTGCCAACCCTGGTGGACTACCTACCGGTCCAAGCGGCTGCCATGGCAGAGTACCTACCGGTCCAAGTAGCTACCCCAGAGGACCAGCTACCCGTCCAAGCGGCTACCCTGGTGGACTACCCACCGGTCCAAGTGACTACCCTGGTGGACTACCCACCGGTCCAAGTGACTACCCTGGTGGACTACCTACTGGTCCAAGCGGCTACCCTGGTGGACTACCTACTGGTCCAAGCGGCTACCCCAGAGGACCAGCCACCGGTCCAAGCGGCTACCCTGGCGGATTACCTACCGGTCCAAGCGGCTACCCTGGCGGACTACCTACCGGTCCAAGCGGCTACCCTGGCCGACTACCTACCGGTCCAAGCGGCTACCCTGGTGGACTACCTACCGGTCCAGGTGACTACCCTGGTGGACTACCTACCGGTCCTAGTGGCTACCCTGGTGGACTACCTACCGGTCCTAGTGGCTACCCTGGTGGACTACCTACTGGTCCAGGTGACTAACCTGGTGGACTACCTACTGGTCCAAGCGGCTACCCCAGAGGACCAGCCACCAGTCCAAGTGCCAACCCTGGTGGACTACCCACCGGTCCAAGTGACTACCCTGGTGGACTACCTACCGGTCCAGGTGACTACCCTGGTGGACTACCTACTGGTCCAAGCGGCTACCCCAGAGGACCAGCCACCAGTCCAAGCGGCTACCCTGGCGGATTACCTACCGGTCCAAGCGGCTACCCTGGTGGACTACCTACCGGTCCAAGCGGCTACCCTGGTGGACTACCTACTGGTCCAAGTGGCTACCCTGGTGGACTACCCACCGGTCCAAGTGACTACCCTGGTGGACTACCTACCGGTCCAAGCGGCTACCCTGGTGGACTACCTACTGGTCCAAGCATCCAAGCACTGCTACCAGACCAACCAGCAGCTCCAGGTGACTAGTTACAGCAGCAACTCCAATATTGGCTCTAATGTGTAGTTTGTCAAATGTTCTGCAATGTGGGGCAGACGGGATTCCTGTCAAACACGGAAAGCTCCAATAGTCACATTTAAATTTGTATTGCTGCAAGATGTACTGCTTTATTAAAACTGTCAAATTCCACAGGTCTGAATGAGGAGTTAAAACCAGGCTGGCTCTATTATCGAGGAGGGAGGAAAGACGATTGATGTGAATTTCTGTTTACCTTAAACATCACTTAAAAATATTTTACCTGCATTACTTAAATGGCAGTATTTAAAACTATTTTACTCTTTTTCAGAATCTTCAACATTGACGACGTCTCCACTCTACAATCCTGTATGGACTGCGTTTGAAAATAAAAATATTTTTAATAGTACTTTGTGTGGTGTGTTAAATCATTTATCTATCTGGATAATTTGGTAGAAATGATGCTGACCATCTAGATTTGTTCCTGGGCTCTGGTGCAGCAAAGGGTCTTCAGGCAGGACACTGGGCCTCATAAAGGGGGACTAGACCCGTGGGTTCTGGGGTCCTTGAGGGCGAGTTCCTGATGTGTCCAGCAACATACTGTACTAATGTTTCTTTTTAATTAATTCACTAGAACGTGGCACAATGAGAAAATGTGTCATTGATGCAACATCCAGTGTTCTTCACCATTACAGCAGATGCTCTTTTGGATAAGTCCTTCTGATATCCACTACAAACGATCTACCTGGTGTAGATCAAACATGTATGTTACTTTTCTACATCTGTATTAGAGTCATCAGATACGGTATTACAGCTTGGTTTGGTAACCTGTCTGTACAATTAAAGTCCAAACTGGTCCGTCTAATGCAGACAGCATGGAAGATCATAGGGGTGAAAGGTCACTCATCCCTGCAGTCTATTTTTGAACAGGCTACTCTAAGGCCAGCCAATAGAATAGTCTGGGACCCCTCATGTCTTACATGCCGAGTACGAGCTACTGTCCTCTGGGAGGAGGTTTAGAGTTCCACGCTCGAGACTAAATGGGTTTAAAAACTCCTTTATTCCGATCTCAGTTAAACTTTTAAATAGTGCCAGATAAAGGGCACTATTTGGTTGTTATATTATCGTGTATAATATTATTTTGTGTATACTATTCTAATGTGCAGGTACTTTACTGTATCTTTTATATTGTGTATTGTTTTTGTCAGTTGTGTTGTGTCATGTCTGTATGTGTCTGTGGCTGTAGTAGGTGTAAGCCCAAGACACATTTCCCAGCTGATGGGACAATAAAGTGACTCTTGACTTACCTGGTAGCCCACAAACAACATGCCTTAAAGGGGAGGTTTGCACCAAATGTTCTCTCTTGCCAGATAGTTGATTTGCTTAGTTTTGAAGATGTCTGTAGAGCTTGTCACTCGATACAAGGGAGCTGAAGGGCACTTGGTTTGTGGCATTAAACGGTTTAGGAAAACTCTAAAGCAATGTCTCATTCTGTAAATCATGACCTAGTTACTCTAAACCAGACCTTGGTTTTCTACAGATCGACATCCCAATAATGAATGGGGGTCTATGTTGCAATGTTGACGAGAACCGGAATCTACAGATTTTTCCACTTTCTCCTTCATACACACGGTATATACAGACATGACTGCAATATTAAACGTTGGGATGTTCAGTTTATTCACAAAGTCAATACATGTTAAACTGCACACTGTTGACCCAACGGATGACATGGACATTCAGGTACAGATGCATCAAACCTTAATGATCATCTTCACAAGTGTGGGGGGGGGGGGGACATCAGATTTGTAACTGTTTGTTTGTGAACTAATGCTAACATAACAAATCTGCACTGCCACATTGCAATGATTAAGATATGGACCGTCTATAGCAACAATAATTTGACAAACTTTTCTTATAGTACGTTATCTTAAGTCATGTTGTATAGTCAGGAGACAACAACCACAGCTTCATAAAGGTCACCTGGTGAAGAACTACAACTCAGGAGACAACAGGTCACCTGGTGAAGAACTACAACTCAGGAGACAACAGGTCACCTGGTGAAGAACTACAACTCAGGAGACAACAACACAGCTTCATAAAGGTCACCTGGTGAAGAACTACAACTCAGGAGACAACAGGTCACCTGGTGAAGAACTACAACTCAGGAGACAACAGGTCACCTGGTGAAGAACTACAACTCAGGAGACAACAGGTCACCTGGTGAAGAACTACAACTCAGGAGACAACAGGTCACCTGGTGAAGAACTACAACTCAGGAGACAACAACCACAAGACAAAAGGTTTCATACATTGAGATGCTTAGAGATAAATCCATTGACAAATGAATCCAATTGTCTTACTATTATAATGCATGAATAATAATAATAATAATAATAATAATAATAATAATAATAATAATAATAATAATAATAATAATAATGAATAATTTATTGTATTTATAAAGCGCTTCTCAGGAACCCGAAGTCGCTGACATTAGGCGGGAAAACAGAGAAAAACAAAGAAACAAAAGGAACATAAGACCACGGGAAGCAGGGAGAACAGCACGATACACAGAAAACATAAGGCCACAGTAACGAAGATCACAACAGGTTGGGGGGGGGGGGGGGGGGGGGTTAAGGTTGGGGAAGGTTGGGGAAGGTTGAAGGCTAGGGAGAACAGGTGGGTTTGAGGTGGGATTTGAAGGTGGAGAGTGTGGGAGAGTCTCTGATGGTCCGAGGGAGTTCCAGAGTCAAGGTGCAGTACGAGAGAAGGCCCGATCGCCAACGTTTTTCAGCTTGGATGACGGGACAGTGAGGGAGGCAGCGGAGGAGGACCGGAGGGAACGGGTGGGGAAATTAATTAGTCTTTAGTGGAATGGCAAAGATCCTCTAAGGACTACAGGGGCCACTGGTGGGTGGGGTGCGTGCCTCTCTGAAACCGGTACGTTTCCGTGCGCGCGGGGGGGGGGGTACTGTATCTCAAGCACCCATCATCTTCTTCACCATGTATCCAGGCGCGTTGTAGATGAACAGCCCAATTATGGCCACGAACAGCAGCGCCAGGACGATCTTGATGGTCAGCCACCTGTACTGGTTACAGATCAGGTTTCTTGCCGCTTTGAAGGGGATGAGGAACCAGAGGAGAGCGATGTCTGGCCGGCTGGTGGAGCAGATAAAGGAGAGGAGGTTAGTCAGGCTGGTGGAGCAGATAAAGGAGAGGAGGTTAGTCAGGCTGGTGGAGCAGATAAAGGAGAGGAGGTTAGTCAGGCTGGTGGAGCAGATAAAGGAGAGGAGGTTAGTCAGGCTGGTGGAGCAGATAAAGGAGAGGAGGTTAGTCAGGCTGGTGGAGCAGATAAAGGAGAGGAGGTTAGTCAGGCTGGTGGAGCAGATAAAGGAGAGGAGGTTAGTCAGGCTGGTGGAGCAGATAAAGGAGAGGAGGTTAGTCAGGCTGGTGGAGCAGATAAAGGAGAGGAGGTTAGTCAGGCTGGTGGAGCAGATAAAGGAGAGGAGGTTAGTCAGGCTGGTGGAGCAGATAAAGGAGAGGAGGTTAGTCAGGCTGGTGGAGCAGATAAAGGAGAGGAGGTTAGTCAGGCTGGTGGAGCAGATAAAGGAGAGGAGGTTAGTCAGGCTGGTGGAGCAGATAAAGGAGAGGAGGTTAGTAGAATGTTCCATCTTCTTCTAGTGTAGTGCAGGGTACGAAATGCATTTTATGTCTTGTTTTATTGTGTTTTACTGTGTTTTTATGTTTTCCATCAAGGGCCACTTTGGAAATAAGTGTTTTAAGTAAGTGCTTCTAAGTACAATCCTCTGGAGTGCAGGGTCGTGATGCTTCAATGTTGTGTACGATACTGTGGTTTTACTAATCAAATCTAATCTAATCAAATCAAATCAAATCAAGTCGGTGTCAAAGCCTCGGCTTGCAAATACATTGTATTGAGTAGAACAATGACAATAACACGTAACATTTCCCTACTCCAAAAATTCCTATAGTAATAAGATATTCCTTTATTGATCCCTTGGGTAAATTCTGGTGTCATAGCAGCATGGGGGGGGGGAGGGGGGGGAGCAGGTACAGGTATGGGCAGGGTAATAGTAGAAATACTTAAATATGGGCAATACAATTTTATTTGAATGTATAAATCAGAGAAAAAATAAACAGTGTAAACGGTACAATTAACTGAATGTAAAAATCTGAGAAAATTCTGTCAGATATACAGAAAGCAATTATGTTGTGTGTGTGTGTGTGTGTGTGTGTGTGTGTGTGTGTGTGGATGTTTTTCTATTTGATTAATTTGATGTTTGTGTACATTATTAAATCAGCTACTGTATTGATGTGGGATAGTTTGACTACTCTATATAGTGTTGTAGTAGATAGTGTTGTTTACTCTTAAGTGTCTTCATGGACCTCCTCTGAACCTAATCATCCCAGCTGCTTGTAGCTCTCGTTACCCAACAGTCCAGTACAGGGTGTCTGTGTGCTGCTCTTCATTGAGCCCTGAAGAAAGCATGTAGCCTCCTGACTCACATTAATATATTCAAATACATTTAAATACCTGTCAATGATGTAAATGACTGAGTTCAAAAACAATTAATATCAATCCAACAGGCGTTCCAATTAGAGCAAATCTCACTAATCACTCATTTGAGGAGAAAGGCTTTCAAATGGCAGAACACCTCAAATGGCCTGTTGAATAAAAAACACACCAGAATCAATTAACCAATTAGAGTAAATTAACCTCACCACCTTCCACCTGTTTCCCATCAACTAATTAGACAAAGAGAAGGATGATTGGCTGTCAAACCTGCAGAGGACCTGCATGTAAGAGGCCTGTGAGCTCAGACAACTCTGTGTTGGTTCACTGAAGGGCCAGGATTCTACTCTCCACAATAGATGCAAACTATGGCTAAAGCTGTGGGATTTGTTCTAAGGTAAAGTTTTGATCCATTGTGTTGGAATTCCTGATTAATCGCTAACCATTTTAGGCCTGATATGGTATGTGCCCGGATGGCAGAATTCAGTACTGTATCTATAAAACCTTCTGTTCATCTTCCATTTATTCATTTGCTTAGATTTTTCAGGTCAATTTTAGCATGGTGGTGTTCAGTCAAAGATAAAACGAATGTATTGATATTCTCATTTGGTTTACTCAAGCCTAGTAACAGACACAGTATTTCTGACACTGGGAATACATTCCCTGAGATCTATAGATGTCCCTAGATTCGGATACCAAGACCATATTAAAAGTCTGTAAATGTGTATTCTACGTTCTTATGGAATGAGATTAAAAAATATTTAAATTAATTAATCTAAACGTGATAAACTGACAGCCCTAGTATTATGTAATCTCTAACTTTAGTGTAAACTGTTTTTTGTTTAGAGTGGTGCTGTTGACTTTGCTGGGTGTTGGAAGGCCTCATGCAAGCAGTGAGTTTAACATTTCAAGACCAACCTGATTACCATTTCAAGAACAACCTGATTGTCAGGCTTGTGAATTAACTTGATGTGATATTGTTTCTATCAACAGCTTACAGGTCTGAGACCAATGCTACAAATCTTGGAGATGCTACAGGGCCAGAATTGAGCTACCAGCCTTCCTACAGTAGCTCTAATGTTCATGATGAATCGCTTGTTAGTAGTTCTGGTCCAAGCTCAGGTTCCCTCAACAGTTCTGGTCCTAGTAAATCTCTTGGTAGTTCTGGCTCACATGACTACACTGGTACAGACACACTAACAAGTTCTGGCTATTCTGCCCAGTTGGGTTCTGCTAGTCAAGAAAGTAGCAACAGTCAACCTAGTTACCAGCAACAGCCTAGCTCCCAACAGCAGCAACCTGCACAGCAGCCTAGCTCCCAGCCGCTGCAGCCTAGGTCCCAACAGCAACAGCCTGCACAGCCTAGCTACAACAAGCAGCCTAGCTCTCAACAGCAACAACATGCACAGCAGCCTAGCTCCCAACAGCAGCAACCTGCACAGCAGCTTAGCTCCCATAAGCAGCCTAGCTCCCAAACGCAACAACCTGCACAGCCTAGCTACAACAAGCAGCCTAGCTACCAACAGCAGCAACCTGCACAGCTTAGCGACGCACAGCAACAACCTGTGCAGCAGCTTAGCTACATAAAGCAGCCTAGCTCCCAACGGCAACAACCTGTACAGCCTAGCTACAACAAGCAGCCTAGCTCCCAACGGCAACAACCTGTACAGCCTAGCTACAACAAGCAGCCTAGCTCCCAACAGCAACAACCTGCACAGCCTAGCTTCCAACAGCAACAACCTGCACAGCCTAGCTTCCAACAGCAACAACCTGCACAGCCTAGCTACAACAAGCAGCCTAGCTCCCAACAGCAACAACCTGCACAGCCTAGCTACAACAAGCAGCCTAGCTTCCAACAGCAACAACCTGCACAGCCTAGCTCCCAACAGCAACAACCTGCACAGCCTAGCTCCCAACAGCAACAACCTGCACAGCCTAGCTCCCAACAGCAACAACCTGCACAGCCTAGCTCCCAACAGCAACAACCTGCACAGCC
Source organism: Notolepis coatsorum (assembly GCF_963971535.1). NCBI lineage: Eukaryota > Metazoa > Chordata > Actinopteri > Aulopiformes > Paralepididae > Notolepis > Notolepis coatsorum. The sequence goes on along the minus strand of NC_140167.1, from coordinate 1,438,479 downwards.
TAGCTTCCAACAGCAACAACCTGCACAGCCTAGCTTCCAACAGCAACAACCTGCACAGCCTAGCTTCCAACAGCAACAACCTGCACAGCCTAGCTTCCAACAGCAACAACCTGCACAGCCTAGCTTCCAACAGCAACAACCTGCACAGCCTAGCTTCCAACAGCAACAACCTGCACAGCCTAGCTACAACAAGCAGCCTAGCTCCCAACAGCAACAACCTGCACAGCCTAGCTTCCAACAGCAACAACCTGCACAGCCTAGCTACAACAAGCAGCCTAGCTCCCAACGGCAACAACCTGCACAGCCTAGCTACAACAAGCAGCCTAGCTCCCAACAGCAACAACCTGCACAGCCTAGCTCCCAACAGCAACAACCTGCACATCCTAGCTCCCAACAGCAACAACCTGCACAGCCTAGCTACAACAAGCAGCCTAGCTTCCAACAGCAACAACCTGCACAGCCTAGCTACAACAAGCAGCCTAGCTTCCAACAGCAACAACCTGCACAGCCTAGCTACAACAAGCAGCCTAGCTCCCAACAGCAACAACCTGCACAGCCTAGCTACAACAAGCAGCCTAGCTCCCAACAGCAACAACCTGCACAGCAGCCTAGCGACCAACAGCAGCAACCAGCACAGCAGCCTAGCTATAAACTGCCTAGCTACGAACAGCAACAACCTGCACAGCCTAGCTACAACAAGCAGCCTAGCTCCCAACAGCAACAACCTGCACAGCAGCCTAGCGACCAACAGCAGCAACCAGCACAGCAGCCTAGCTATAAACTGCCTAGCTACGAACAGCAACAACCTGCACAGCCTAGCTACAACAAGCAGCCTAGCTCCCAACAACAGCAACCTGCACAGCAGCCTAGCGACCAACAGCAGCAACCAGCACAGCAGCCTAGCTATAAACTGCCTAGCTACGAACAGCAACAACCTGCACAGCCTAGCTACAACAAGCAGCCTAGCTCCCAACAACAGCAACCTGCACAGCAGCCTAGCGACCAACAGCAGCAACCAGCACAGCAGCCTAGCTATAAACTGCCTAGCTACGAACAGCAACAACCTGCACAGCCTAGCTCCCAACAGCAACAACCTGCACAGCCTAGCTCCCAACAGCAACAACCTGCACAGCCTAGCTTCCAACAGCAACAACCTGCACAGCCTAGCTTCCAACAGCAACAACCTGCACAGCCTAGCTTCCAACAGCAACAACCTGCACAGCCTAGCTTCCAACAGCAACAACCTGCACAGCCTAGCTTCCAACAGCAACAACCTGCACAGCCTAGCTTCCAACAGCAACAACCTGCACAGCCTAGCTTCCAACAGCAACAACCTGCACAGCCTAGCTACAACAAGCAGCCTAGCTCCCAACAGCAACAACCTGCACAGCCTAGCTCCCAACAGCAACAACCTGCACAGCCTAGCTCCCAACAGCAACAACCTGCACAGCCTAGCTCCCAACAGCACCAACCTGCACAGCCTAGCTCCCAACAGCAACAACCTGCACAGCCTAGCTACAACAAGCAGCCTAGCTTCCAACAGCAACAACCTGCACAGCCTAGCTACAACAAGCAGCCTAGCTCCCAACAGCAACAACCTGCACAGCAGCCTAGCGACCAACAGCAGCAACCAGCACAGCAGCCTAGCTATAAACTGCCTAGCTACGAACAGCAACAACCTGCACAGCCTAGCTCCCAACAGCAACAACCTGCACAGCCTAGCTACAACAAGCAGCCTAGCTCCCAACAGCAACCACCTGCACAGCCTAGTTACAACAAGCAGCCTAGCTCTCAACAGCAGCAACCTGCACAGCCTAGTTACAACAAGCAGCCTAGCTCCCAACAGCAGCAACCTGCACAGCCTAGCTACAACAAGCAGCCTAGCTCCCAACAGCAGCAACCTGCACAGCCTAGCTACCAAACGCAACCTGCACAGCAGCCTAGCTATAAACTGCCTAGCTACGAAAAGCAGCATCCTGCGCAGCCTAGCTACAACAAGCAGCCTAGCTCCCAACAGCAGCTACCTGCACAGCAGCCTAGCTATCAATGGCAACAACCTACACAGCTGCCTAGCTACAACAAGCAGCCTAGCTCACAGCAGCAACATGCGCAGCAGCTTAGCTCCCAACAGCAGCGACCTGCACAGCAGCCTAGTTACCAGCAGCAGCCAAGCTCCCAACAGCAGCAACCTGCACAGCCTAGTTACAACAAGCAGCCTAACTACCAGCAGCAACCTGCACAGCAGTTTAGCTACAACAAGCAGCCTAGTTACCAACAGCAGCCTAGCTACAACAAGCGGCAACCTGCACAGCCTAGCTACAACAAGCAGCCTAGCTCCCAACAGCAACAACCTGCACAGCAGCTTAGCTCCCACAAGCAGCCTAGCTCCCAACGGCAGCAACCTGCACAGCCCAGCTACAACAAGCAGCCTAGCTCCCAACAGCAACAACCTGCACAGCCTAGCTACAACAAGCAGCCTAGCTCTCAACAGAAGCAACCTGCACAGCCTAGCTACAACAAGCAGCCTAGCTCCCAACAGCAGCAACCTGCACAGCCCAGCTACAACAAGCAGCCTAGCTCCCAACAGCAACAACCTGCACAGCCTAGCTACAACAAGCAGCCTAGCTCCCAACGGCAGCAACCTGCACAGCCTAGCTCCCACCAGCAGCCTAGCTCCCAACAGCAGCAACCTGCACAGCCTAGCTACAACAAGCAGCCTAGCTCCCAACAGCAACAACCTGCACAGCCTAGCTACAACAAGCAGCCTAGCTCCCAACAGCAACAACCTCCACAGCCTAGCTACAACAAGCAGCCTAGCTCCCACCAGCAGCCTAGCTACCAGCAGCAACCAGCACAGCAGTTTAGCTACAACAAGCAGCCTAGTTACCAACAGCAGCCTAGTGACCAAAGGCTGCAACCTGCACAGCAGCTTAGCTACTACAAGCAGCCTAGTTACCAACAGCAGCCTAGTGACCAAAGGCTGCAACCTGCACAGCAGCCTAGTTACCAACGGCAGCAACCTGCACAGCCTAGCTACAACAAGCAGCCTAGCTCCCAACAGCAGCAACCTGTGCAGCCTAGCTACAACAAGCAGCCTAGCTCCCAACAGCAGCAACCTGCGCAGCCTAGCTACAACAAGCAGCCTAGCTCCCAACAGCAGCAACATGCACAGCCTAGGTACAACAAGCAGCCTAGCTCCCAACGGCAGCAACATGCACAGCCTAGCTACAACAAGCAGCCTAGCTCCCAACGGCAGCAACCTGCACAGCCTAGCTACAACAAGCAGCCTAGCTTCCAACAGCAACAACCTGCACAGCCTAGCTACAAACAGCCTAACTCCCAACGGCAGCAACCTGCACAGCCTAGCTACAACAAGCAGCCTAGCTTCCAACAGCAACAACCTGCACAGCCTAGCTACAACAAACAGCCTAACTTCCAACAGCAACAACCTGCACAGCCTAGCTACAACAAGCAGCCTAGCTTCCAACAGCAACAACCTGCACTGCCTAGCTCCCAACAGCAACAACCTGCACAGCCTAGCTTCCAACAGCAACAACCTCCACAGCCTAGCTACAACAAGCAGCCTAGCTCCCAACAGCAACAACCTGCACAGCCTAGCTACAACAAGCAGCCTAGCTCCCAACAGCAACAACCTGCACAGCCTAGCTACAACAAGCAGCCTAGCTTCCAACAGCAACAACCTGCACAGCCTAGCTTCCAACAGCAACAACCTGCACAGCCTAGCTACAACAAGCAGCCTAGCTTCCAACAGCAACAACCTGCACAGCCTAGCTCCCAACAGCAACAACCTGCACAGCCTAGCTACAACAAGCAGCCTAGCTCCCAACAACAACAACCTGCACAGCCTAGCTACAACAAGCAGCCTAGCTTCCAACAGCAACAACCTGCACAGCCTAGCTTCCAACAGCAACAACCTGCACAGCCTAGCTTCCAACAGCAACAACCTGCACAGCCTAGCTTCCAACAGCAACAACCTGCACAGCCTAGCTTCCAACAGCAACAACCTGCACAGCCTAGCTTCCAACAGCAACAACCTGCACAGCCTAGCTACAACAAGCAGCCAAGCTCCCAACAGCAACAACCTGCACAGCCTAGCTTCCAACAGCAACAACCTGCACAGCCTAGCTACAACAAGCAGCCTAGCTCCCAACAGCAACAACCTGCACAGCCTAGCTCCCAACAGCAACAACCTGCACAGCCTAGCTCCCAACAGCAACAACCTGCACAGCCTAGCTCCCAACAGCAACAACCTGCACAGCCTAGCTCCCAACAGCAACAACCTGCACAGCCTAGCTCCCAACAGCAACAACCTGCACAGCCTAGCTCCCAACAGCAACAACCTGCACAGCCTAGCTCCCAACAGCAACAACCTGCACAGCCTAGCTTCCAACAGCAACAACCTGCACAGCCTAGCTTCCAACAGCAACAACCTACACAGCCTAGCTTCCAACAGCAACAACCTGCACAGCCTAGCTTCCAACGGCAACAACCTGCACAGCCTAGCTTCCAACAGCAACAACCTGCACAGCCTAGCTACAACAAGCAGCCTAGCTCCCAACAGCAACAACCTGCACAGCCTAGCTTCCAACAGCAACAACCTGCACAGCCTAGCTACAACAAGCAGCCTAGCTCCCAACAGCAACAACCTGCACAGCCTAGCTCCCAACAGCAACAACCTGCACAGCCTAGCTCCCAACAGCAACAACCTGCACAGCCTAGCTCCCAACAACAACAACCTGCACAGCCTAGCTCCCAACAGCAACAACCTGCACAGCCTAGCTTCCAACAACAACCTCCACAGCCTAGCTACAACAAGCAGCCTAGCTTCCAACAGCAACAACCTCCACAGCCTAGCTACAACAAGCAGCCTAGCTCCCAACAGCAACAACCTGCACAGCCTAGCTACAACAAGCAGCCTAGCTCCCAACAGCAACAACCTGCACAGCCTAGCTACAACAAGCAGCCTAGCTCCCAACAGCAACCACCTGCACAGCCTAGCTACAACAAGCAGCCTAGCTACAAACGGCGGCATCCTGCGCAGCAGCGTAGCTCACAGCAGCAACCTGCACAGCAGCTTAGCTACCAACAGCAGCGACCTGCACAGCCTAGCTACAACAAGCAGCCTAGCAACCAACAGCAACAACCTGCACAGCCTAGCTACAACAAGCAGCCTAGCTCCCAACAGCAACAACCTGCACAGCCTAGTTTCCAACAGCAACAACCTGCACAGCCTAGCTACAACAAGCAGCCTAGCTTCCAACAGCAACAACCTGCACAGCCTAGCTTCCAACAGCAACAACCTGCACAGCCTAGCTCCCAACAGCAACAACCTGCACAGCCTAGCTACCACAAGCGGCCTAGTTACCAACAGCAGCCTAGCTTCCAACGGCAACAACCTGCACAGCCTAGCTACCACAAGCGGCCTAGTTACCAACAGCAGCCTAGCTTCCAACAGCAACAACCTGCACAGCCTAGCTTCCAACAGCAACAACCTGCACAGCCTAGCTACAACAAGCAGCCTAGCTCCCAACAGCAACAACCTGCACAGCCTAGCTCCCAACAGCAACAACCTGCACAGCCTAGCTACAACAAGCAGCCTAGCTCCCAACAGCAACAACCTGCACAGCCTAGCTACAACAAGCAGCCTAGCTCCCAACAGCAACAACCTGCACAGCCTAGCTTCCAACAGCAACAACCTGCACAGCCTAGCTTCCAACAGCAACAACCTGCACAGCCTAGCTACAACAAGCAGCCTAGCTCCCAACAGCAACAACCTGCACAGCCTAGCTTCCAACAGCAACAACCTGCACAGCCTAGCTACAACAAGCAGCCTAGCTCCCAACAGCAACAACCTGCACAGCCTAGCTCCCAACAACAACCTGCACAGCCTAGCTCCCAACAGCAACAACCTGCACAGCCTAGCTTCCAACAACAACCTCCACAGCCTAGCTACAACAAGCAGCCTAGCTCCCAACAGCAACAACCTGCAAAGCCTAGCTACAACAAGCAGCCTAGCTCCCAACAGCAACAACCTGCACAGCCTAGCTACAACAAGCAGCCTAGCTCCCAACAGCAACAACCTGCACAGCCTAGCTACAACAAGCAGCCTAGCTCCCAACAGCAACAACCTGCACAGCCTAGCTACAACAAGCAGCCTAGCTCCCAACAGCAACCACCTGCACAGCCTAGCTACAACAAGCAGCCTAGCTACGAACAGCGGCATCCTGCGCAGCAGTTTAGCTCCCACAAGCAGCCTAGCTACCAAGGGCAACAACCTGCACGGCAGCCTAGCTACAACAAGCAGCCTAGCTCCCACCAGCAGCCTAGTTACCAACAGCAGCCTAGTTACCAACAGCAGCCTAGTTACCAACAGCAGCAACCTGCACAGCCTAGCTACAAGCAGCCTAGCGACCAACGGCAGCAACCTGCACAGCCTAGCTACAACAAGCAGCCTAGCTCCCAACAACGGCAACCTGCACAGCCTAGCTACAACAAGCAGCCTAGCTCCCAACAGCAGCCAAGCTCCCAACAGCAGCAACCTGCACAGCCTAGTTACCAACAGCAGCCAAGCTACAAGCAGCCTAGTGACCAAAGGCTGCAACCTGCACAGCAGCTTAGCTACAACAAGCAGCCTAGTTACCAACGGCAGCCTAGCTCTCAACAGCAGCCTAGTTACCAACAGCAGCAACCTGCACAGCCTAGCTACAACAAGCAGCCTAGCTCCCAACAGCAGCAACCTGCACAGCCTAGCTACAACAAGCAGCCTAGCTCCCAACAGCAACAACCTGCACAGCCTAGCTACAACAAGCAGCCTAGCTCCCAACGGCAGCAACCTGCACAGCCTAGCTACAACAAGCAGCCTAGCTACAACAAGCAGCCTAGCTCCCAACAGCAGCAACCTGCACAGCCTAGCTACAACAAGCAGCCTAGCTCCCAACAGCAGCAACCTGCACAGCCTAGCTACAACAAGCAGCTTAGCTCCCAACAGCAGCAACCTGCTCAGCCTAGCTACAACAAGCAGCCTAGCTCCCAACAGCAGCAACCTGCGCGGCCAAGCTACAAGCAGCCTAGTTACCAACAGCAGCCACCTGCACAACAGCTAAGCTACCACAAGCAGCCTAGTTACCAACAGCAGCCACCTGCACAACAGCTAAGCTACCACAAGCAGCCTGTCTACCAGCAACGGCCACCTGCACAACAGCTAAGCTACCACAAGCAGCTTGTCTACCAGCAACGGCCACCTGCACAACAGCTAAGCTACCACAAGCGGCCTGTCTACCAGCAACGGCCACCTGCACAACAGCTAATCTACCACAAGCAGCCTGGCTACCAGCAACAGCCTGCACAGCAGCTTAGCTACCATGTCGATCAGCAGCAGCCCCTGGTGCATGGCCTTTCTCACTCTAGCAGCAACCCCAGCAAACTAGTCACCGGTCCAAGCGACTACCCTGGTGGACCAGCCACAGATCCAGGCGGCTACCCTGGCGGACTACCTACCGGTCCAAGTGCCAACCCTGGTGGACTACCCACTGGTCCAAGCAAACTATTTACCAATCCTACATCCAGTCCAACTACAGCACTGCTACCAGACCAACCAGCAGCTCCAGGTGACTAGTTACATCAGCAACCCCAGGAACCATAGTTGGCTGTTCCTGTAATGTTTGAATATTGGCTCTAATGTGTCAAATGTTCTGCAATGTGGGGCAGACGGGATTCCTGTCAAACACGGAAAGCTCCAATAGTCATGAATATCATTTTAAATTTGTATTGCTGCAAGATGTACTGCTTTATTAAAACTGTCCAATTCCTTCTGACTCCACAGGTCTGAATGAGGAGTTGAAACCAGGCTGGCTCTATTAATCCAGGAGGGAGGAAAGACGATTGATGTGAATTTCTGTTTACCTGGCTTAAACATCACTTAAAAATTTGTAGTTTTACCTGCAGTATTTAAAACTCAGTTTTACTCTTTTTCAGAATCTTCAACATTGACGACGTCTCCACTCTACAATCCTGTATGGACTGCATTTGAAAATAAAAATATTTTTAATAGTACATGGTGTGGTACCTCATTTATGTACAGTATGTGGGCCATTTGGTAGAAATGATGCTGACCATCTAGATTTGTTCCTGGGCTCTGGTGCAGCAAAGGGTCTTTAGGCAGGACACAGCCTCATAAAGCGGGACTAGACCGAGAGGCAGTTAAATCATTTTGTGTCCTGTACTGTGCAGGACAGTGATGCAACAGTAGCAGGACAGTGGATCACAGTGATGTAGCAGGACAGTGATGTAGCAGGACAGTGATGTAGCATCACAGTGATGTAGCAGGACAGTGATGTAGCAGGACAGTGATGTAGCAGGACAGTACATCACAGTGATGTAGCAGGACAGTGATGTAGCAGGACAGTACATCACAGTGATGTAGCAGGACAGTACATCACAGTGATGTAGCAGGACAGTGATGTAGCAGGACAGTACATCACAGTGATGTAGCAGGACAGTGATGTAGCAGGACAGTACATCACAGTGATGTAGCAGGACAGTACATCACAGTGATGTAGCAGGACAGTGATGTAGCAGGACAGTACATCACAGTGATGTAGCAGGACAGTGATGTAGCAGGACAGTACATCACAGTGATGTAGCAGGACAGTACATCACAGTGATGTAGCAGGACAGTGATGTAGCAGGACAGTAGTACATCACAGTGATGTAGCAGGACAGTGATGTAGCAGGACAGTACATCACAGTGATGTAGCAGGACAGTACATCACAGTGATGTAGCAGGACAGTACATCACAGTGATGTAGCAGGACAGTGATGTAGCAGGACAGTGATGTAGCATCACAGTGATGTAGCAGGACAGTACATCACAGTGATGTAGCAGGACAGTGATGTAGCAGGACAGTGATGTAGCATCACAGTGATGTAGCAGGACAGTACATCACAGTGATGTAGCAGGACAGTGATGTAGCAGGACAGTACATCACAGTGATGTAGCAGGACAGTGATGTAGCAGGACAGTACATCACAGTGATGTAGCAGGACAGTGATGTAGCAGGACAGTACATTACAGTGATGTAGCAGGACAGTACATCACAGTGATGTAGCAGGACAGTTAAAGGTGTATTCCACCCAAATGGTTAGCAGGACAGTGATGTAGCAGGACTGTACAGTACAGTACAGTGGACAGTGGTAAAATGGCTGCAGGACAGTTAAAGGTGTATTCCACCCAAATAGTGTTAAAGGTTATAACCCAAATCGAATGATTTTAAAGGTGTATTCCACCCAAATTGTTTTAAAGGTTATAATACAGTAGCAGTACAGTGGATCACAGTGATGCAACAGTAGCAGGACAGTTAAAGGTGTATTCCACCCAAATGGTTAGCAGGACAGTGATGTAGCAGGACTGTACAGTACAGTACAGTGGACAGTGGTAAAATGGCTGCAGGACAGTTAAAGGTGTATTCCACCCAAATAGTGTTAAAGGTTATAACCCAAATCGAATGATTTTAAAGGTGTATTCCACCCAAATTGTTTTAAAGGTTATAATACAGTAGCAGTACAGTGGATCACAGTGATGCAACAGTAGCAGGACAGTTAAAGGTGTATTCCACCCAAATGGTTAGCAGGACAGTGATGTAGCAGGACTGTACAGTACAGTACAGTGGACAGTGGTAAAATGGCTGCAGGACAGTTAAAGGTGTATTCCACCCAAATAGTGTTAAAGGTTATAACCCAAATCGAATGATTTTAAAGGTGTATTCCACCCAAATTGTTTTAAAGGTTATAATACAGTAGCAGTACAGTGGATCACAGTGATGCAACAGTAGCAGGGCAGTTAAAGGTGTATTCCACCCAAATGGTTAGCAGGACAGTGATGTAGCAGGACTGTACAGTACAGTACAGTGGACAGTGGTAAAATGGCTGCAGGACAGTTAAAGGTGTATTCCACCCAAATAGTGTTAAAGGTTATAACCCAAATCGAATGATTTTAAAGGTGTATTCCACCCAAATTGTTTTAAAGGTTATAATACAGTAGCAGTACAGTGGATCACAGTGATGCAACAGTAGCAGGACAGTTAAAGGTGTATTCCACCCAAATGGTTAGCAGGACAGTGATGTAGCAGGACTGTACAGTACAGTACAGTGGACAGTGGTAAAATGGCTGCAGGACAGTTAAAGGTGTATTCCACCCAAATAGTGTTAAAGGTTATAACCCAAATCGAATGATTTTAAAGGTGTATTCCACCCAAATTGTTTTAAAGGTTATAATACAGTAGCAGTACAGTGGATCACAGTGATGCAACAGTAGCAGGACAGTTAAAGGTGTATTCCACCCAAATGGTTAGCAGGACAGTGATGTAGCAGGACTGTACAGTACAGTACAGTGGACAGTGGTAAAATGGCTGCAGGACAGTTAAAGGTGTATTCCACCCAAATAGTGTTAAAGGTTATAACCCAAATCGAATGATTTTAAAGGTGTATTCCACCCAAATTGTTTTAAAGGTTATAATACAGTAGCAGTACAGTGGATCACAGTGATGCAACAGTAGCAGGGCAGTTAAAGGTGTATTCCACCCAAATGGTTAGCAGGACAGTGATGTAGCAGGACTGTACAGTACAGTACAGTGGACAGTGGTAAAATGGCTGCAGGACAGTTAAAGGTGTATTCCACCCAAATAGTGTTAAAGGTTATAACCCAAATCGAATGATTTTAAAGGTGTATTCCACCCAAATTGTTTTAAAGGTTATAATACAGTAGCAGTACAGTGGATCACAGTGATGCAACAGTAGCAGGACAGTTAAAGGTGTATTCCACCCAAATGGTTAGCAGGACAGTGATGTAGCAGGACTGTACAGTACAGTACAGTGGACAGTGGTAAAATGGCTGCAGGACAGTTAAAGGTGTATTCCACCCAAATAGTGTTAAAGGTTATAACCCAAATCGAATGATTTTAAAGGTGTATTCCACCCAAATTGTTTTAAAGGTTATAATACAGTAGCAGTACAGTGGATCACAGTGATGCAACAGTAGCAGGACAGTTAAAGGTGTATTCCACCCAAATGGTTAGCAGGACAGTGATGTAGCAGGACTGTACAGTACAGTACAGTGGACAGTGGTAAAATGGCTGCAGGACAGTTAAAGGTGTATTCCACCCAAATAGTGTTAAAGGTTATAACCCAAATCGAATGATTTTAAAGGTGTATTCCACCCAAATTGTTTTAAAGGTTTTAATACAGTAGCAGTACAGTGGATCACAGTGATGCAACAGTAGCAGGACAGTTAAAAAGGTGTATTCCACCCAAATGGTTAGCAGGACAGCCCCATCACAATGTGCAGGAGGTGTGTACAGTAGCAGTACAGTAGGTGTACAGTATGTGTACAGTAGCAGTACAGTAGGTGTACAGTAGCAGTACAGTAGGTGTACAGCCGCAGGACAGTTAAAGGTGTATTCCACCCAAATGGTTAGCAGGACAGCCCCATCACAATGTGCAGGTGTGTACAGTAGCAGTACAGTAGGTGTACAGTAGCAGTACAGTATGTGTACAGTATCAGTAGGTGTACAGTAGCAGTACAGTAGCAGTACAGTATGTGTACAGTATCAGTAGGTGTACAGTAGCAGTACAGTAGCAGTACAGTATGTGTACAGTAGCAGTACAGTAGGTGTACAGTCGCAGGACAGTTAAAGGTGTATTCCACCCAAATGGTTAGCAGGACAGCCCCATCACAATGTGCAGGTGTGTACAGTAGCAGTACAGTAGGTGTACAGTAGCAGTACAGTATGTGTACAGTATCAGTACAGTAGGTGTACAGTCGCAGGACAGTTAAAGGTGTATTCCACCCAAATGGTTAGCAGGACAGTACATCACAGTGATGCAACAGTAGCAGGACAGTTAAAGGTGTATTCCACCCAAATGGTTTTAAAGGTTCTAATACCCAATTGTGTTATGGTGTCTTCCCCAAATCCTTTTAAAGCTTATAACCCCAAATAGTTTGAATGAATAAATGAATGAAATGGGACTATGAAGTCTTTATTTGTAACATGTGAGATGGGCAGCACACACGCATTCCTTTGGGGGGGTTGCCATTGAAATGTCATCTGCGCTTGACCCATCCTGTCATCCTTCATCCTGTCGTGGGTCCGCACCAATACAATACCTTGCCAATCCAAGTGCTCCTGTTCATCTTCATCAGGGACGTGACAGCATTAGCGATCAGTTCTGCATGTTTTTCCATTCTTTCGTTTTTATTTTTGTATGTGTATTCCCACAAATAGCTTTAAAGGTGTATTCATCCCAAATGTTTCTAAAACTTTATTCCACCCAAAGTTAAAATACTACTTCATGTTCAACTCCTAAAGGTATATATGCTTGAATTACATTCAAGTAATCTCATGACTTCCAGCTTGCTAGCCCATACAATTCCTTCAGGAAAATGTTTGCTGTTTTAAGGAATGCCAGGTGACAACTTAATAGTAAAAAACTTGTATTTAAGGAATGACAGGTGACAACTTAATAGTAAAAAACTTTAATTTAACATGAAACATCATAAACACCTCCCAAAAAATCCTCGGTCTCCCCCTGCCCACACTGGATGACATATTAAGAACATGCTGCCTCCGCAGAGCTAGCAGCATCCTGAAGGATGAAACGCACGAAAGCGTTCTAAATGTGTATGTGTCCGGGACATCTACTACTGTTCGATACAACAGAGAATTACTTCTCCAGATCCGCGACGATGTTCGGGAAGTTTCCCACGTTAATCCCGACCTCAGATGCAAGGACTTCGCTGCATGTCCCTCGGCAGGTGACAGGAGCCGTCAAAGACGCAGACACCGGGGCAGGCGAGGCGGGGTGCTTGTCAAACTCCGCGAGCGCCCTTTCAAGCCTCCACTGCCTTCCATCTACCTGGCGAACATGCAGTCCTGCCGCCGGGATTCGCTGTGTTTCGCTCAGACCGACTGAAGGAATGTACCGGCAAAACCAAAGGAGGAGGGATCTGTCTTCTTGTGAATGAAAAGTGGTGTACCGATACTACGGTCATGAACAAGACCTGCAATATTAATCTTGAATGCCTAGTCATTAAATGTCGCCCCTTTTATCTCCCTAAAGAATTCCCAGCCATCTTTCTTATTGCTGTTTATATACACCCTCCGTGTATTTTTAGCATTTGTCCTTTTTATACTGTGTGTTTTTACATATTTTTCCTGTACTGTTTACACAGTGTTTGCTCATGTACCCGTATTCCAATGTGGATTCGTCCATACATGGCAATAAAAATCTTTGACTTGACTTTTTTTACTTTTACTTGACCCCTCTCACCACCTCTTCTCCCTGTTGCCATCTGGGAGGCGATAGGCCTACAGGGCCTTCAATGCCAGCACCTCGAGGATGCAGAACAGCTTCTTCCCAAGAACCATCACTGAACTGAACAATCCCCCCCCCCCCCCCTATTGCGACCACATCTACATCTACCATGTAGCAGCTTTCTACTTCTACCTCCTGAGCCACTGTCGCCCACCATCTGTCTATATATCTATCTATCTATCTATCTATCTATCTATCTATCTATCTATCTATCTATCTATATATTATCTTTTTGTATTTTCTAGCCGCTACTGGTGTTCTGATGAGTTCTTCTCCTTGGTATCGGCTCATGCCTTCATATTTATTCAATATATAAAGACATGCCTAAGGGAAGGAGGGACAGACATTAGTAATACAAAATAATATCATAACAATTCATAAATGATGGGCAAACAAACTATTATTATACAAACAAATTATTTGGGATGGGTATCAAATCTCTGCACATTCCAGTAACATAATGCTGCTTGCTAAATCACAGCAAAAATGTGGCAACTGATTTTGGTTCCAAGGAGAGCACATAATAAATTCCACAATTCCAAGTAATTAGTAGGTGTTTTTGTTACCAAATAATAAGGTATATTAACCTATAGCTTTTTAATTATAATTGTTAACATTGATCAGAATTAATGCATATACCTACCGGTAGACAAATTAGATGTATAACAGCTAATTTGTTAACCAGTGTATTTCCTATAATCCATATTTTTTATAAGATTATAAATATTCCATTAATTTGGAACAAATAGCAAAACACAAATTCAATATCTGGAATTCAAACAATACACATACCTTGTTTAACTAGACACAAAAATATAATTTGAAATGTATTCTAACCTTAGTACATTAGTACATTGAACACGTAGTCTATCTCCATATTTTTCCTTATGCTTGGGAGAGCTTTAATGATAGTGTCTGCCAATTCTTCAGTCTAGATAGATAAAAAAAAAAAGGACAAGAGTCAGATGCAAAGCATTTATCATGATACAAGGTGTACTTAAAGGGCAACAACACCCAAATTAAGAATAAAATTATGTTATTTCCATGGCTTAGGGAAGTTCAATAAATTTTTCTGCACATGAACTACTAAACTTGTGATGTCATCTGGTATAAAGTCTTAAGTTCCTCCATTGATCCCACAATGAATGGGAGACTTGATTTCATGGACCCACGGAATGTTTGTTGTTTTATACCCAAATTAGCTTTATTCTAAAGTAGTGTTGTCAGTTCTGAAAAAGGTTTTAATGTATAAAGCATAAAATAATTCAGCAGAGCATCCCCGCCTTCCCTTGTTCGAAAAGACGAGTATTTTTCTGGTCTTCATCCTCTTAGCAGTTGTTAGTATTGAGCTGTACTATATTGTACCCATTCTGCAATCTGTTAATACAGTTTTCAATCAATCAATCAATGTTATCGTCAATTAGTTTTTTATCCATAAAGGTATCCTTACAGCATCAGAACCAAGAATGGAGTATTCAGCTTTCTTCTTAAAAAGCAGTACGCGATGCCAACCCTGACTGCTGTAGGAACATTCTTTGAGAAATGAGGGTTCCATTTTTCAGGTCTCTATCAATTCCCTGCATGAGAACATAAAAGACTATTTCAAATAAACATACCTACATTTACAAATGTACAATAGCAGTCCAAAACAGTATTCTAATCATGGCAGACATGAAGAAATATTTAATTGGATCTACAATACCCTTATTTCGTCTGCAGTCAGTAGACTTACCACGCTGTTTTCTCTGACAGCATTTCTCAGTCTGTAAAAAAGTCAAGGATATGTTGAAAAATTATCACTGTTAGTAAGTAGACTCACACAGTCAACAGAAGAGGGTGAAACGATCCCAATCCATTGTGACATCTTTAGACAAGGCCCCCAATATGGTAAATAGTGTGGCCATCTGACTTTGTGCAGCCTTGTGTCTATCTTTTTCAATCTAGAAAGCATCTGTCTTATGCCAGGATCAGACTACACAATATTTTTGTCTTCGCCAGAAACTACATCGCTGTTCTTTGATTATGTCACACTACAAGGGGTAAAGACACCCATTTGTCGTTGTTCAAATTGTGTAAAGGTCTGGCTGAATTAATGTAGTCTGATCCTGGCATCAAATGTTGTACATCACATTTTCCAACTGAACAATGACAAATCAGAGGTAATTTTATTTGGCCATCCCTGCTCCACTAACGCTTATTTCAGAAGAGGGCAGAAACAAAGTATTTGAAGGTTGGGGAGTTATTGAAAAGCGTACTATCAATAGCACTATAGTAGCATATATAGCATATATAGAGCTAATCGGTCAGACCTAAACTCACCTACGGTATGTACTGGACGAATTGTCAACTGGTCACACCCACAACTGAACAATTCTTTCACACCAGCACATTCTGTATGGTTGTCTTTTTTGCACGTGTGACACTGGATCATGTTTTTTGGCCTATATACACAATAAAAGAAAAAATTAATAATTAGTGATAACATAAATTGTCTTTATCATCCCATTGGAAAAATCTGGTGTATTTTTAAAATGTAAAAAATCTGGTGTATTTTATCTATACCAATACCACTATCTATACTGCTTATCGATACCAATACTTGTCAATACTCTTATTGATACTTCCTAATTTTGTGTCCAAAATAAAAGACATGTTGTGAAAACAATTATCAATAGCTTTTATTATTAGTTTGGGCAAACATGTTTACTTCAGCCAACTTGTATTTGTATTACAGGTACAACTGAAAGTGTCGCTGTGAAACTGATCTGTTTCTTACCCGTTTTGTAGTTGCCCATCTTCCTTTACGTCAGGTTCAACTTCCTAAAACAAACAAGACAAAGAATTTGTTAGGTGTATTATAGTGTAGGTAGGCTCCATAACCTTGCTTTCAAAAGAGATGATTGACAAAATAAAGAGCCTGACTAAATATGCAGAGCTGGCTGTGAGTTCCTTTTACTCTAAATTAAAGCAACCTTTCTGCCAATACCAGAAACCCAGAGTGATACGAACAGAACGCAGACCATGGGACTCTGTAAGTAAGCTCGGCTAATAGCCTTGCATCGACTCACTAGACTACTGGCAAGTACCGTACTTTTCGGACTATAAGCCGCGCGGTGCGGCTTATATGTGACTCGACGTGACCAAACCCGAAAATGTAAAAATCTAAATATTGCTTTTTTGACTGCATTGAAATGTTATTTATCTGTTCCCTTATTTGCTAAACTTAATACAACTTGTAAATGAGTTAATTCTTGTTATTTGTCCGACAGTATTGTGTCCCAATGCTAATTACATATGGTAATTAAACATTAAAACACCTGCGGCTTATAGTCCAGTGCGGCTTATATATGTACACATCATTCAATTTAGCTGCTGCGGCTTATAGTCAGGTGCGGCTTATAGTGCGAAAAGTACGGTATTTCATACCGTATTTATATAAGAACCAAAAGAGAAGTCTGCTCACTCCACCGCTGTCTTGATAACGGAAACGAACAAGACCTGACCCCTTCTACAGATGTTTACCATGGCAACCACTCACTGCAAATATTGTGATTAATTTAAAATATATTTAAAACTAGAAAACTAGCGGGCGGTCAGGTGGCGTAGCGGAGATTGCGTTCGTCACCAACACCGGAGACGCTGGATCCGCCTGTTTGAATCCAGCTCACAGCTCCGGGGTTGTCACCAGCTTGGCTGGCCGTTCACACTAATACAATTGGCAGTATTAAAGGGTGGGAGAAGCTGGTGGGGTGGGCCCGGGTCGTTGTAAACAGCGACTCCTACAGTTCGGTCGGGGCGCCTGCTCAGCGCGGATAGGATCTAATGGGGGTAGTGTGATCCTTCCACACGTTACACCCTCTCAGTGAGAGTCCGCGCTGCCAGGTGAAAAGAAGCGGTTGATTGGCTAGGCGTGTGTCGGAGGAAGCATGTGATAGCCTCCACTCTCCCAGACCGACTGTGGGGGGTAAGTGCGCAGCGACCAGGAAGGGGATTGGGAATTGGCATAACAACTAACATTGGGATGG
Organism: Notolepis coatsorum; assembly: GCF_963971535.1. NCBI lineage: Eukaryota > Metazoa > Chordata > Actinopteri > Aulopiformes > Paralepididae > Notolepis > Notolepis coatsorum. The sequence continues at coordinate 1,421,065 of NC_140167.1, read as the reverse complement.
GAGAAAATCGGAGGAAAAAGGAGGGGGGAAAAGATCAATAAAAAATAAAAAACTAGAAAACTAGATTATAATCTACTGGACATAAAATAATATCACATTTAATAATTTTCAATTAATATGTTTTGTAGCAAGTAGCTTCAGTGATGCAACCATAATTGCAAATGTCTCCGTTCAAGATTTCTCCAGGGTGTCTCCTCATAATATAGTGTGTCTCCGTATTAACTACACAACATCCTGCAATGACTATATTTCTTACCTGTTCTGCAGTCCTTGAGTTCTAAAATATATAATTATTTGGGCCTTTAATTTATAGTTAATAAAATCTGTTGAAATATTAAATGATTACCTGATCTTGACTTGCGAGACAAGCAGCATGGTACATACGAATGGAAATCCACAACTCTTGACCAAGATAGATATTTGCCATAATTTGTCCATTTGCCTCCATCTCTGCTGCCTGCAAGAAAGTATTTGGAGTATAAAAAGAAGTGACAAAATACCAACAATATGTCACACCTACATTACATTTAAATAACATTACAATGAAGAATATCTATATTACATCACTGTGCTTATGCCCACCTCATACAAGATATAGACTTAAACATTTTCCCATTTATATTGTGTTTATTACTCTTCTAATAATCAGTGTTAAAAGCCATGACTTGCAAATATGTCACTGAACAACTTTCTTACACAGCAAACCGCCAGCCCACAGTTGTCGAAGTCTTTTTGCCGCCACTGGGGGGGATAACACACTCTCCAGTTATCCAGGGACCAAACATTCCTGAAGGCACTCCTATAATATTAAAGTTGCCTTTGTTAGACTTCTTGTAAACTATATGACATAAAAACAAAAATAAATTAATCTTAATTACAGCATGTTTGATTGTGACACTACTTACCCCAAAATCTCCATTTCCACATTAGTGATTGACGTGTACATCTCGAGTGAGTCAGACTCGTATCTCTCTGGTGGATCCCTCAAGAACCTTTTACAAAGAATATATTGCAATTAGGGCAATGTTGCCAAATTCTCATTTGTTTATCAAGGTGCAGTGATGTGGAATGATATACAAAATCGAATAGAAACATGTTCCACTTTAAATATATTTAAAAGTAAGCTTAAAAAAGAACTACAAATCCTGTAGTCTATAGTATCCATGTGTATTTGTGTAAAGTCTATTTTTATTTTTTTTCAACATTATAATAGTTGTATAATGCTGTATTGTATGTATCTGTGTGTATGAGAAAGGGATATGCGCATGTGTGTTTGTGCATAATGTGTAATTTTTTTGTGTGTAGTTATCCTATATAGGTTTAAGAGGGGAGGTCGCTTATAAACCCTTGGGGTTTTTTTTTTTTACCTTTCCTGCACATTTTAACTGTTCTTCTTTAGTAGGACCTATTTCCTTGTACAGTATTCATGAATTATTTACTACTTAGCATTAGAACAGAATAGAATAGAAAACTTTATTGCCATTTCAACACATGGTTGGAATGTGTCTAATTTTTCTTTATAAACTATAGTTATATTGCCATATTTGGTGATTGTTTTACAAAAGCAACAGTTAAATTCAGGCTGTGATTTATTGTGATTATACATTTACATTTACATTTAGCAGACGCTTTTATCCAAAGCGACTTACAAGTTCTGCACGACAAGTCATCAGGAAGGGTACAACTCTATCAGCTGAGTATCAATGTTCATCAAAGTGTTGTGTGTTACAGTGTAGGTTAGTTTATTAGGACAAGTGCATGACAGTAAGGTTAGTTAGGGTTAGTTTTTTCTCTCTCATTATTTCAGATAATGGTTGAAGAAGTGCGTCTTTAGTCGACCGCGAAAGATTGGACGGGATTCGGCTGTCCTAACTGGGGTGGGTAGTTCATTTCACCATTGTGGGGCAAGGACTGAGAATAGGCGGCTTCTCTTTGATGACCCTCCCGGAGCTTGGATAGGAGTAGGTCTGAGGCGGCCAGAAGATGCAGAGCGTAGGGGTCTTGAGGGTGTGTAGTTAGAGACCATTGACCGGAGGTAGGCGGGAGCGGTTCCCTTTGCCGCACGGTATGCTAGGTCGAGGGCCTTGAAGCGGATACGTGCAGCAATGGGGAGCCAGTGCAGGTCCCTAAGAAGTGGGGTGACATGGGCCGACTTCGGTATAGGTTTGAGAATTGAGATCAGGCGGGCCGCTGCGTTTTGAATGAGTTGAAGAGGCTTGGTGGCGGTGGCCGGGAGGCCAGTGAGCAGTGCGTTGCGGTTGCAGTAGTCGAGGCGGGAGATGACTGTTGGGGCTTCAACAGTCATGGGGCTTCACATCGGACCAAGCAACGCCCCTTAGCTGTGATATAATCACGATATACAACCTGTCATGACCTATAGCTTAAATATATATGGTAACTGTGTGACCAAAGCTATTTGGTGTGTCTTTTTTCAGTTTGAGCACATGCTTCTCTCACGCTCCGAGGGGGATATAAGTGGCATCTAAATGCAAAACTCTCATATTGAGATTGAAAGGCTCCCATCAGGATGCTCAATGACTATGTAACATTAACCGATCCAGCTATATTCATTGCACACACTCCCTTTAAACAAACACTCACCCTACACTCACTTTAGACACTACACCATATTGTATCTATTACAAACGGATTTGCACTACATCCATACCAAATTTGTGCATTTTTACCTCATTGTTTGCTATTTTTTATTTATTTTTTTACTGTATGAAGCACATTCCCAGGGGGCTCATACAGTAACCACTTTATACGTGACAAATACAAAAAACATGACTTGGTTATTCTTCATTATTCAGTTAGCTAGCTAGTATCACCCCCCCCCCCCCACACACACACCCTTAATGATATAACTCTTATAATATAATGTTGCCTAGATAAGATGGCCAACTCAAAGCCAACTACACACACTGCAAGCTGGATGTATTGATTGATTGATTGAAAAGTTTATTAACAGATTGCAGAATGGGTACAGTACAGTACAGCTCAATACACACAATTGTTAAGGGGATGCAGACCTGAGAAAGACTTTAGTCTTGTTTCCATCAGGGTCCCCCATTTTCAATTCATCATATGACACACACGACATACAGATAGACTGCTACATCTATACATTTATGACATACCAGATGAGCCAATTACTTAAACATTTTCTTCACAAACATAGCCACAACACTGGTAAACAAACTACCCTCCCACTCAGGGCATTATGGGGTAGAACACATAGTAAATGTCCTAACCCAACCCCCTCAAATGTACAGTACTGTCTTCTGTCTATCTGTATGTCATATGTTATGATGAATTGAAAATGGGGGACCCTGATGTAAACAAGACGAAAGTCTTTCTCTGGTCTGCATCCCCTTAACAATTGTATGTATTGAGCTGTATGTACCCATTCTGAAATCTGTTAATAACGTTTTCAATCAATCAAACACAACTACTGTACATTATAACTTAGCCAATAATGCGCGACGTACCCCCCCCCCCCCCCCCCCCCCCCACACACACACACATACACAAGTTAACACAACCTATAACTTTTATATCAGTATAATAAAACTCTCAAAGCCAATGTAGAGTTTGTGCACTCTACCCTCGGGTTTAGGAGAGACATTGTGAATATGATTAGATTTATTGTATAGCCTTAATAAGTAACTTACCAGTCTCGGGAGTTGTACAGTGTTCGACAGGTAACTCCGGTAGAAAAGATGGCTGCCATTCTGAAAATTGAGGAGAAAAGCCAGCCCCGCCCCCAGCCTAGTGAATGAGAAAAGCCTGCCCCTAGTGGAGCAGGACAGTCCCTACACAGTACAGTACACACCATGATCACTGTGATCCACTCCTGCTACATCACTGTGATCCACTCCTGCTACATCACTGTGATGCACTGTACTGCTACATCACATCACTGTGATGCACTGTACTGCTACATCACTGTGATCCACTGTACTGCTACATCACTGTGATGAATGAATGAATGAATGAAAACTTTATTTAACAGATTGCAGAATGGGTACAATACAGTACGGCTCAATACATACAATTGTTAAGGGGATGCAGACCTGAGAAAGACGTTTGTCTTGTTTCCATCAGGGTCCCCCATTTTCAATTCATATAGACATTTATGACATACACAACATACATGACATTTATGGCATAGGGACATATAGGTATTTAGTACTGATATTTGATTGATTGAATTGATTGATTGATTGATTGATTGAAAACTTTATTAACAGATTGCAGAATGGGTACAGTACAGTACAGCTCAATACATACAATTGTTAAGGGGATGCAGACCAGAGAAAGACTTTCGTCTTGTTTACATCAGGGTCCCCCATTTTCAATTCATCGTAACATATATGACATACATGACATACAGATAGACAGTACTGCTACATCTATACATTTATGACATACCAGATTTGCAAATACAGTACTGTTTGTGATACAAAAAGAGTCCAGAAAAAACGAGTATATACATTTGACGTAGAAACTGTACATTGGATTGGGTAGGTGGGGGGGGGGGGACTGTACATTGGAGGTGGTTGGGTGGGGGGGTTGGGTAGGAGTGGGGGGGAGGTTGGGTAGGAGGGGTGGGTGGGGGACACTGTACAACTGTACAAACAAAACTGTACATTGGAATATTGACAAGACCATACTTGGTAATTTACTGTACATTGGAGGGGGTTGTGTTCGGACATTTATAGGGGCCAGTTTCGAATTGCAGTCTCCCTTAGGTGTTTTTTGAGAGTGTTTTTGAAAGTGGGTAGTGAAAACTTTATTAACAGATTGCAGAATGGGTACAATACAGTACAGCTCAATACACACAATTGTTAAGGGGATGCAGACCAGAGAAAGACTTTCGTCTTGTTTACATCAGGGTCCCCCATTTTCAATTCATCAGGACATATATGACATACATGACATACAGATAGACAGTACTGCTACATCTATGTACTGTACTGTACCCATTCTGCAATCTGTTAATAAAGTTTTCAATCAATCAAACAACTCTCAAAGCCAACGTGCACTGTGGTAGAAAAGATCGCTCCTGTGAATTAGAAAAGCCAGCCCCGCCCCCAGCCTAGTGAATGAGAAAAGCCTGCCCCTAGTGGAGCAGGACAGTCCCTACACAGTACAGTACACAAAATGATCTAACTCCTACTGACTAGACCAGTGGGTTCTGTGGTCCTTGAGGGCGAGTTCCTGAAGTGTCCAGCAACATACTGTACTAATGTTTCTTTTTAATTAATTCACTAGAACGTGGCACAATGAGAGTGTGTCATTGGTGCAACATCCAGTGTTCTTCACCATTACAGCAGATGCTCTTTTGGATAAGTCCTTCTGATATCAACTACTCGCTACCCTGGTAGCACACAAACAACATGCCTTAAAGGGGAGGTTTGCCCCAAATGTTCCATCTTACCAGAGTATATCCATCCAGATAGTTTGTGTGATTTGCTAGTTTTGACGATGTCTGTAGAGCTTGTCACTCGATACAAGGTAGCTGAAGGGCACTTGGTTTGTGGCATCAAACGGTTTAGGAAAACTCAAAAGCAATGTCTCATTCTGGAAATCATGACCCAGTTACTCAGGATAAACCAGACCTTGTGAGCAGTTTCATGTAGGAACTATTTTCTACTGATCTACACCCCAATAATGAATGGGGCCTATGTGATTTGCAATGTTGATAACCAGAATCTCTACTGATTCTTAGTTTCTCCTTCATACACACAGTATGTACAGATGGACGATGACATTATTGGAAACTTAAAGCATTTCACCTTGAATTGTGCTGACTCCTATATGGGGGAGATATTCAACAGGTAGCACAAAAGCAATTTGCAACTATCAAAATGAGATTTGATTAAAATGTGTCATTATACAACGAAAAGAAGTTTGACATCTAACCAGTGCAAATGTAACTAAAGTGCAATAGTAACATACAATGCACAGGTGATTAAACTGGTAACGGCTTAATTGGTGATTGCGTTCACATTGATTCTACAGACATCCTTGGAATTCAATAATTATAATAAATATGATATTTGTATCATTAACAATTACGTTGACTCGATTGACTCAACAAGGCATCGTGAGCATTACACACTGCGAATGACGGTGAATAAATAAGAACTAAAGCCAATCGTACGGATAGCTAGTGGAATAGACTAATATTCTATATACGTCTTCTCTATTATTTATTTATTGTTTGTTGTATTTATTTCTTACCTTGCTTAGTGCGCACATCGTAAGAGCCAGTGGACAAACATGCCACTGCGCATCTCACTGTTCACGAGTTGAAACCACACAAATGACTAGCCCCTTTCGTGAGTAAATTAACCTCACCACCTTCCACCTGTTTCCCATCAACTAATTAGACAAAGAGAAAGATGATTGGCTGTCAAACCTGCAGAGCACCTGCATGTAAGAGGCCTGTGAGCTCAGTGTGGGTTCACTGAAGGGCCAGGATTCTACTTTCCACAATAGATGCAAACTATGGCTAAAGCTGTGGTATTTGTTCTAAGGTAAAGTTTTTATCCATTGTGTTGGAATTCCTGACTCAAGTCATATTTAATCTAACTTAGTGTAAACTTATTTTTGTTTAGAGTGGTGCTGTTGTCTTTGCTGGGTGTTGGAAGGCCTCATGCAAGCGGTGAGTTTAACATTTCAAGACCAACCTGATTGTCAGGCTTGTGAATTAATTACGTGATATTGTTTCTTCAACAGCTTACAGGTCTGCATCTGTGACCAATGCTAAAAGTCTTGGAGATGCTACAGGGCCAGAATTGAGCTACCAGCCTTCCTACAGTAGCTCCAATGTTCATGATGAATCACTTATTGGTAGTTATGGGCCAAGCTCAGGTTCCCTCAACAGTTATGATCCCAGTAAATCTCTCAGTAGTTCTGGCTCACATGACCACACTGGTACAGACACTCTAACAAGCTCTGGGTATTCTTCCCAGTCGGGTTCATTTGCTAGTCAAGAAAGTAGCAACAGTCAACCTAGTTACCAGTGGCCTCGACATGGATATCATCAGCAGCCTAGTTACGAGCAACCTGCACAGCCTAGCTACAACAAGCAGCCTAGCTCCCAACAGCAACAACCTGCACAGCCTAGCTACAACAAGCAGCCTAGCTCCCAACAGCAACAACCTGCACAGCCTAGCTACAATAAGCAGCCTAGCTCCCAACAGCAGCAACCTGCACAGCCTAGCTACAACAAGCGGCCTAGCTCCCAACAGCAGCAACCTGCACAGCCTAGCTACAATAAGCAGCCTAGCTCCCAACAGCAGCTTAGCTACCAACAGCAGCCTAGCTACAACAAGCAGCCTAGTTACCACAAGCAGCCAAGCTACAAGCAGCCTAGTTACCAACAGCAGCCACCTGCACAATGGCTAAGCAACAGCAGGCAGCCAAGCTACAAGCAGCCTGGCTACCAGCAACAGCCTGCACAGCAGCTTAGCTACCATGTCGATCAGCAGCAGCCCCTGGTGCATAGCCTTTCTCACTCTAGCAGCAACCCCAGCAAACTAGTCACCGGTCCAAGTGACTACCCTGGTGGACTACCCACCGGTCCAAGTGACTACCCTGGTGGACTACCTACCGGTCCAAGTGCCAACCCTGGTGGACTACCCACCGGTCCAAGCGGCTGCCATGGCAGAGTACCTACCGGTCCAAGTAACTACCCCGACGGACTACCCACCGGTCCAAGTGACTACCCTGGTGGACTACCTACTGGTCCAAGCGGCTACCCTGGTGGACTACCTACTGGTCCAAGTGGCTACCCCAGAGGACCAGCCACCGGTCCAAGTGGCTACCCTGGTGGACTACCTACCGGTCCAAGTGACTACCCTGGTGGACTACCTACTGGTCCAAGTGGCTACCCCAGAGGACCAGCCACCGGTCCAAGTGACTACCCTGGTGGACTACCTACTGGTCCAAGTGGCTACCCCAGAGGACCAGCCACCGGTCCAAGCGGCTACCCTGGTGGACTACCTACCGGTCCAAGCGGCTACCCTGGTGGACTACCTACTGGTCCAAGTGGCTACCCCAGAGGACCAGCCACCGGTCCAAGTGACTACCCTGGTGGACTACCTACCGGTCCAAGCGGCTACCCTGGTGGACTACCCACCGGTCCAAGCGGCTACACTGGCGGACTACCTACCGGTCCAAGCGGCTACCCTGGGGGACTACCCACCGGTCCAAGTGACTACCCTGGTGGACTACCTACCGGTCCAAGTGACTACCCTGGGGGACTACCTACCGGTCCAAGCGGCTACCCTGGCGGACTACCTACCGGTCCAATCGCCTACCCTGGTGGACTACCTACCGGTCCAAGTGACTACCCTGGCGTACTACCTACCGGTCCAAGCGGCTACCCTGGTGGACTACCTACCGGTCCAAGCGGCTACCCTGGCGCACTACCTACTGGTCCAAGCATCCAAGCACTGCTACCAGACCAACCAGCAGCTCCAGGTGACTAGTTACAGCAGCAACTCCAATATTGGCTCTAATGTGTAGTTTGTCAAATGTTCTGCAATGTGGGGCAGACGGGATTCCTGTCAAACACGGAAAGCTCCAATAGTCATGACTATCATTTAAATTTGTATTGCTGCAAGATGTAGGCTACTGCTTTATTAAAACTGTCAAATTCCACAGGTCTGAATGAGGAGTTAAAACCAGGCTGGCTCTATTATCGAGGAGGGAGGAAAGACGATTGATGTGAATTTCTGTTTACCTTAAACATCACTTAAAAATCTTTTACCTGCATTACTTAAATGGCAGTATTTAAAGCTCTTTTACTCTTTTTCAGAACGTTCAACGTTGAAGACGTCTCCACTCTACAATCCTGTATGGACTGCATTTCAAAATAAACATATTTTTAATAGTACTTTGTGTGGTGTGTTAAATCATTTATCTATCTGGATAATTTGGTAGAAATGATGCTGACTATCTAGATTTGTTCCTGGGCTCTGGTGCAGCAAAGGGTCTTCAGGCAGGACACTGGGCCTCATAAAGGGGGACTAGACCAGTGGGTTCTGGGGTCCTTGAGGGGGAGTTCCTGATGTGTCCAGCAACATACTGTACTAATGTTTCTTTTTAATTAACTCACTAGAACGTGGCACAATGAGCGAATGGGTCATTGGTGCAACATCCAGTGTTCTTCACCATTACAGCAGATGCTCTTTTGGATAAGTCCTTCTGATATCTACTACAAACTCACTACCTGGTGTAGATCAAACATTTATGTTACTTTTCTACATCTGTATTAGTCATCAGATACGGTATTACAGCTTGGTTTGGTAACCTGTCTGTACAATTAAAGTCCAAACTGGTCCGTCTAATGCAGACAGCATGGAAGATCATAGGGGTGAAGGGTCACTCATCCCTGCAGTCTATTTTTGAACAGGCTACTCTAAGGCCAGCCAATAGAATAGTCTGGGACCCCCCATGTCTTACATGCCGAGTACGAGCTACTGCCCTCTGGGAGGAGGTTTAGAGTTCCACGCTCTCTAGACTAAACAGGTTTAAAAACTCTTTATTCCAATCTCAGTTAAACTTTTAAATAGTGCCAGATAAAGGGCACTATTTGGTTCTTATTTTATCGTGTATATTATAATATTTGTGTATATTCTAATGTGCAGGTACTTTACTGTATCTTTTATATTGTGTATTGTTTTTGTCAGTTGTGTTGTGTCATGTCTGTATGTGTCTGTGGGTGTAAGCCCAAGACTAATGTCCCAGCTGATGGGACAATAAAGTGACTCTTGACTCTTGACTTACCTGGTAGCCCACAAACAACATGCCTTACAGGGGAGGTTTGCACCAAATGTTCTCTCTTGCCAGATAGTTGATTTGCTTAGTTTTGAAGATCTGTAGAGCTTGTCACTCGATACAAGGGAGCTGAAGGGCACTTGGTTTGTGGCATTAAACGGTTTAGGAAAACTCTAAAGCAATGTCTCATTCTGTAAATCATGACCTAGTTACTCTAAACCAGACCTTGGTTTTCTACAGATCGACATCCCAATAATGAATGGGGGGCTATGTTGCAATGTTGACGAGAACCGGAATCTACAGATTTTTCCACTTTCTCCTTCATACACACGGTATATACAGACATGACTGCAATATTAAACGTTGGGATGTTCAGTTTATTCACAAAGTCAATACATGTTAAACTGCACACTGTTGACCCAACGGATGACATGGACATTCAGGTACAGATGCATCAAACCTTAATGATCATCTTCACAAGTGTGGGGGGGGGGGACATCAGATTTGTAACTGTTTCTTTGTGAACTAATGCTAACATAACAAATCTGCACTGCCACATTGCAATGATTAAGATATGGACCGTCTATAGCAACAATAATTTGACAAACTTTTCTTATAGTATGTTATCTTAAGTCATGTTGTATAGTCAGGAGACAACAACCACAGCTTCATAAAGGTCACCTGGTGAAGAACTACAACTCAGGAGACAACAGGTCACCTGGTGAAGAACTACAACTCAGGAGACAACAGGTCACCTGGTGAAGAACTACAACTCAGGAGACAACAACACAGCTTCATAAAGGTCACCTGGTGAAGAACTACAACTCAGGAGACAACAACACAGCTTTATAAAGGTCACCTGGTGAAGAACTACAACTCAGGAGACAACAGGTCACCTGGTGAAGAACTACAACTCAGGAGACAACAGGTCACCTGGTGAAGAACTACAACTCAGGAGACAACAGGTCACCTGGTGAAGAACTACAACTCAGGAGACAACAGGTCACCTGGTGAAGAACTACAACTCAGGAGACAACAGGTCACCTGGTGAAGAACTACAACTCAGGAGACAACAACCACAAGATAAATGCTGACTATCTAGATTTGTTCCTGGGCTCTGGTGCAGCAAAGGGTCTTTAGGCAGGACACTGGGCCTCATAAAGGGGGACTAGACCAGTGGGTTCTGGGGTCCTTGAGGGGGAGTTCCTGATGTGTCCAGCAACATACTGTACTAATGTTTCTTTTTAATTAACTCACTAGAACGTGGCACAATGAGCGAATGGGTCATTGGTGCAACATCCAGTGTTCTTCACCATTACAGCAGATGCTAGAAAATTGACCTCATTAGAGATGAAATTGTTGCTTTACTCAACAATCAGAGTCCCTCCCAACCTTTGACGGGCATTCCCCCTGACTTTGATTCCAGTCATACGCTATGCTGCCTTGAAAACGTCTCACTTAGTGCCCTCTCTAAACTGGTTGGCGCGGCTAAACCTTCAACCTGTCTGTTTGACCCTCTCCCAGCAACTCTCATCAAAAAACTCTTCCCAACTCTAGGCCCTGCCCTACTCAATATCTTCAACACCTCTTTGTCTACTGGCGTGGTGCCCCTGGCCTTTAAATCAGCCGTCATTAAACCATTACTTAAAAAACCGAACCTCGACCCTCTAATCTTGAAAAATTACAGACCTATCTCCAATCTCCCATTCCTATCCAAAGTATTAGAACGGATCGTCGCAACGCAACTTACTGACCATTTATCAAACAATAATCTTAATGAATCATTTCACTCTGGCTTTAGAGCCTTACACTCCACCGAAACGGCGGTTACCAAAGTCACAAATGACTTACTGCTCTCTCTTGACTCAAACCTCACCTCTGTGCTCTTATTGCTTGATCTCAGTGCAGCCTTTGACACTATCGATCACTCGATTCTTCTAGGTCGGCTTGAGAACCATGTTGGCATTCGGGGTCTCGCACTAGCTTGGTTTAAATCCTATTTAACTGATAGAACACACTGCGTGGTCTATAATGATTTAACATCTGAGACCCTCCCAGTGCAATGTGGTGTCCCACAAGGCTCTGTCCTGGGCCCTTTGCTATTTTCGATTTACATGCTACCCCTCGGCGATATCATACGCAAATTTGGCATAAACTTTCATTTTTACGCTGATGACACCCAATTATATATACCTATTAAGCCAAATGATTCCTCCCAACTACAAAACCTTGAGGCCTGCTTGCTTGCCGTCAAAAAATGGATGTCGCAAAACTTTCTACTCCTTAATGCAGATAAAACTGAGATGTTAATTGTTGGCCCCCCAAACCACAGAGGCCTGTTTCAGGACATCTCCCTCAACTTTGATACCTGTCATGTATCCCAGAGCTCCACCATAAAAAACCTCGGAGTCATTTTTGATTCCTCCCTCTCATTTAATGCACATATAAAAAATGTCACCAAAATTGCATTCTTCCATCTTCGTAATATCGCAAAAATACGCCCCATTTTAACTCTGGCTGATGCTGAAACCCTGATTCATGCTTTTGTCTCATCACGTCTGGACTACTGTAATGCACTTTTTTCAGGCTTACCTAATTCAAGCATCAAAAATCTTCAACTCGTGCAAAATGCGGCTGCACGGATACTAACTAGAACTAGAAAATTTGATCACATCACACCAGTTCTGTCCGCCCTACATTGGCTTCCTATCCAAGCCCGCTCTGACTTTAAAGTGCTACTCCTCACCTACAAAATTTTAAATGGGCTTGCACCGCTCTATCTATCTGATCTCATCTCCCGATACTCGCCCGCTCGTGCTCTGCGCTCACAAAATGCGGGGCTTCTATCGACCCTAGGGTTAAAAAGAAATCCACCGGCCACAGAGCCTTTGTCTACCGCGCTCCCTACCTGTGGAACAAATTACCTGCCGTCATCAGGGGCGCCTGCTCTGTCGAAGCTTTTAAATCCCTGCTTAAGACTCATCTTTTCTCTCTCTCCTTCAACCTACCTTGATCTCACCTGGTCGGGGACTGACCTTTAGATTAATCTGTGTAGTTTAGTTATGGTACAGGGTACTACATGGTACCACTGGGTAGTTTACTATAGGGTAGTTTAGTTAGGGTACAGGGTACTACATGGTACCACAGAGTACTACTTGGTACTGCATGGCATTACAGGGTACTACATGGCTTACATAGCTCTACATGGCACCACAGGGTACTACATGGCACTACAGGGTACTACAGGATACTACGGGGTACTACATGGCACTATGGGGTACTATAGGGTACTACATGGCACTACGGGGTACTACATGGCACTACAGGGTACTACATGTCTGCTCCTTTGCAGCACCACAAACATGGGAACTCTCTAACTCTTCCCCCCCCCCCTCCCCCCCCCCCCCCCCCTCCCTCCCCCTTCTCTCTGAGTACCCGTCTCCTGGCGCTGACCAAGGTGATGGATGCCTCGGGGTCTTGGCCAAGCTTGTAGTGACTGCTCTACATGCACCTCCGAGGCATTGGATCAGTTATTCACCGCCGTCTGTCCGTGGTCCTGTCAACTGATTAACAGACTGTTAACAGATTAACAGTCAACGCGGTTTCATTGCTGGGTTAAGTACTTCTATTCTATTCACATAATACGCTTACTTCATATATCTACTCCATTCACATATATGCCTACCACTTGTATCTATTGCTATGTCCGCCTACTACAATCTCATGAGCTGTCTAACGCCTGTCCCGTCTCCCTGTCTTCCTATGACTTGCTGTCCTGGAGTGTTGACCGGAGTGTTGGACGTCCCGTGACGAAGGCCGGGAGATTGCGACCCCCTCTGCGTGCCCCCCTGTCTTCGGAGGTCTCGTAGTGGTGACCGGAGTGCCGGATGTCCCGCGATGATGTCGGGAGTTCGCGACCCTCTCTGCGCCACCCCCCTTCCCCCTGTCTCCGGCTGTCCCTGAGCAACGACCGGAGTGTTGAATGTCCCGTGACTAAGACGGGGAGGACGTGACCCTCTTGCGCCGCCCCTGTGCCTCAAATAGATCCGCTATCAACTCTATCTTTAATCTTTCAAAATGTTCAGTTGCTATCGCTATTAGCTCTATCTTTAATTTTTCAAAATGTACAGTTGCTATTGCATGCACTCATCTGTGTCTCACCACACACATGAGTGCATGCTTACCAACTGTCCGTCTGCAACACTACTATCACCGACATCTAAGAAGGGAGATCCCCCCTTGAACGGCCCTTCTAAGGTTTCTCTCCTCCACATTGCCTGTGGAGCTTTTTTTCCCTATTGTTAGGTTTTAGTGAGTTTTTCCTTACCTTCGCGTGGGGTATGTCTGGGAGTGCTTGCATTCTTTCATTTATTTGCATTCATCTAAAAAATGTTTGGACCCTATGGTGTTCTTGTTCTGTTCTTGACTTATTGTTATGTTGTCTTCTGACTTGTTTAAAGAAGACCTGTACGGCCCATGGGGACATTAACGTGTGTTGTCGGGCCCTATAAATAAATTTGATTTGATTTGATTTAAGACAAAAGGTTTCATACATTGAGATGCTTAGAGATAAATCCATTGACAAATGAATCCAATTGTCTTACTATTATAATGCATGAATAATAATAATAATAATAATAATAATAATAATAATAATAATAATAAATAATAATAATAATAATAATAATAATAATAATAATAATAATAATAATAATAATAATAATAATAATAATAATGAATAATTTATTGTATTTATAAAGCGCTTCTCAGGAACCCGAAGTCGCTGACATTAGGCGGGAAAACAGAGAAAAACAAAGAAACAAAAGGAACATAAGACCACGGGAAGCAGGGAGAACAGCACGATACACAGAAAACATAAGGCCACAGTAACGAAGATCACAACAGGTTGAAGGGGGGGGGGGGGGGGTTAAGGTTGGGGAAGGTTGGGGAAGGTTGAAGGCTAGGGAGAACAGGTGGGTTTGAGGTGGGATTTGAAGGTGGAGAGTGTGGGAGAGTCTCTGATGGTCCGAGGGAGTTCCAGAGTCAAGGTGCAGTGCGAGAGAAGGCCCGATCGGCAACGTTTTTCAGCTTGGATGACGGGACAGTGAGGGAGGCAGCGGAGGAGGACCGGAGGGAACGGGTGGGGAAATTAATTAGTCTTTAGTGGAATGGCAAAGATCCTCTAAGGACTACAGGGGCCACTGGTGGGTGGGGTGCGTGCCTCTCTGAAACCGGTACGTTTCCGTGCGCGCGGGGGGGGGGGGGTACTGTATCTCAAGCACCCATCATCTTCTTCACCATGTATCCAGGCGCGTTGTAGATGAACAGCCCAATTATGGCCACGAACAGCAGCGCCAGGACGATCTTGATGGTCAGCCACCTGTACTGGTTACAGATCAGGTTTCTTGCCGCTTTGAAGGGGATGAGGAACCAGAGGAGAGCGATGTCTGGCCGGCTGGTGGAGCAGATAAAGGAGAGGAGGTTAGTCAGGCTGGTGGAGCAGATAAAGGAGAGGAGGTTAGTCAGGCTGGTGGAGCAGATAAAGGAGAGGAGGTTAGTCAGGCTGGTGGAGCAGATAAAGGAGAGGAGGTTAGTCAGGCTGGTGGAGCAGATAAAGGAGAGGAGGTTAGTCAGGCTGGTGGAGCAGATAAAGGAGAGGAGGTTAGTCAGGCTGGTGGAGCAGATAAAGGAGAGGAGGTTAGTCAGGCTGGTGGAGCAGATAAAGGAGAGGAGGTTAGTCAGGCTGGTGGAGCAGATAAAGGAGAGGAGGTTAGTCAGGCTGGTGGAGCAGATAAAGGAGAGGAGGTTAGTCAGGCTGGTGGAGCAGATAAAGGAGAGGAGGTTAGTCAGGCTGGTGGAGCAGATAAAGGAGAGGAGGTTAGTCAGGCTGGTGGAGCAGATAAAGGAGAGGAGGTTAGTCAGGCTGGTGGAGCAGATAAAGGAGAGGAGGTTAGTCAGGCTGGTGGAGCAGATAAAGGAGAGGAGGTTAGTAGAATGTTCCATCTTCTAGTGTAGTGCAGGGTACGAAATGCATTTTATGTCTTGTTTTATTGTGTTTTACTGTGTTTTTATGTTTTCCATCAAGGGCCACTTTGGAAATAAGTGTTTTAAGTAAGTGCTTCTAAGTACAATCCTCTGGAGTGCAGGGTCGTGATGCTTCAATGTTGTGTATGATACTGTGGTTTTACTAATCAAATCTAATCTAATCAAATCAAATCAAATCAAGTCGGTGTCAAAGCCTCGGCTTGCAAATACATTGTATTGAGTAGAACAATGACAATAACACGTAACATTTCCCTACTCCAAAAATTCCTATAGTAATAAGATATTCCTTTATTGATCCCTTGGGTAAATTCTGGTGTCATAGCAGCATGGGGGGGGAGGGGGGGGGAGCAGGTACAGGTATGGGCAGGGTAATAGTAGAAATACTTAAATATGGGCAATACAATTTTATTTGAATGTATAAATCAGAGAAAAAATAAACAGTGTAAACGGTACAATTAACTGAATGTAAAAATCTGAGAAAAATAAACAGTGAGATATACAGAAAGCAATTATGTTTGTGTGTGTGTGTGTGTGTGTGTGTGTGTGTGTGTGTGTGTGTGTGTGTGTGTGTGTGTGGATGTTTTTCTATTTGATTAATTTGATGTTTGTGTACATTATTAAATCAGCTACTGTATTGATGTGGGATAGTTTGACTACTCTATATAGTGTTGTAGTAGATAGTGTTGTTTACTCTTAAGTGTCTTCATGGACCTCCTCTGAACCTAATCATCCCAGCTGCTTGTAGCTCTCGTTACCCAACAGTCCAGTACAGGGTGTCTGTGTGCTGCTCTTCATTGAGCCCTGAAGAAAGCATGTAGCCTCCTGACTCACATTAATATATTCAAATACATTTAAATACCTGTCAATGATGTAAATGGACTGAGTTCAAAAACAATTAATATCAATCCAACAGGCGTTCCAATTAGAGCAAATCTCACTAATCACTCATTTGAGGAGAAAGGCTTTCAAATGGCAGAACACCTCAAATGGCCTGTTGAATAAAAAACACACCAGAATCAATTAACCAATTAGAGTAAATTAACCTCACCACCTTCCACCTGTTTCCCATCAACTAATTAGACAAAGAGAAGGATGATTGGCTGTCAAACCTGCAGAGGACCTGCATGTAAGAGGCCTGTGAGCTCAGACAACTCAGTGTGGGTTCACTGAAGGGCCAGGATTCTACTCTCCACAATAGATGCAAACTATGGCTAAAGCTGTGGGATTTGTTCTAAGGTAAAGTTTTGATCCATTGTGTTGGAATTCCTGATTAATCGCTAACCATTTTAGGCCTGATATAGTATGTGCCCGGATGGCAGAATTCAGTACTGTATCTACAAAACCTTCTGTTCATCTTCCATTTATTCATTTGCTTAGATTTTTCAGGTCAATTTTAGCATGGTGGTTCAGTCAAAGATAAAACAAATGTATTGATATTCTCATTTGGTTTACTCAAGCCTAGTAACAGACACAGTATTTCTGACACTGGGAATACATTCCCTGAGATCTATAGATGTCCCTAGATTCAGATACCAAGACCATATTATTAAAAGTCTGTAAATGTGTATTCTACGTTCTTATGGAATGAGATTAAAAAATATTTAAATTAATTAATCTAAACGTGAAACTGACAGCCCTAGTATTATGTAATCTCTAACTTTAGTGTAAACTGTTTTTTGTTTAGAGTGGTGCTGTTTTCTTTGCTGGGTGTTGGAAGGCCTCATGCAAGTGGTGAGTTTAACATTTCAAGACCAACCTGATTACCATTTCAAGAACAACCTGATTGTCAGGCTTGTGAATTAACTTGATGTGATATTGTTTCTATCAACAGCTTACAGGTCTGAGACCAATGCTACAAATCTTGGAGATGCTACAGGGCCAGAATTGAGCTACCAGCCTTCCTACAGTAGCTCTAATGTTCATGATGAATCACTTGTTAGTAGTTATGGGCCAAGCTCAGGTTCCCTAAACAGTTCTGGTCCTAGTAAATCTCTTGGTAGTTCTGGCTCACATGACTACACTGGTACAGACCCTCTAACAAGTTCTGGCTATTCTGCCCAGTTGGGTTCTGCTAGTCAAGAAAGTAGCAAGAGTCAACCTAGTTACCAGCAACAGCCTAGCTCCCAACAGCAGCAACCTGGACAGCAGCCTAGCTCCCAGCCGCTGCAGCCTAGGTCCCAACAGCAACAGCCTGCACAGCCTAGCTACAACAAGCAGCCTAGCTACCAACAGCAACAACCTGCACAGCCTAGCTTCCAACAGCAACAACCTGCACAGCCTAGCTTCCAACAGCAACAACCTGCACAGCCTAGCTACAACAAGCAGCCTAGCTCCCAACAGCAACAACCTGCACAGCCTAGCTACAACAAGCAGCCTAGCTCCCAACAGCAACAACCTGCACAGCCTAGCTACAACAAGCAGCCTAGCTTCCAACAGCAACAACCTGCACAGCCTAGCTCCCAACAGCAACAACCTGCACAGCCTAGCTCCCAACAGCAACAACCTGCACAGCCTAGCTCCCAACAGCAACAACCTGCACAGCCTAGCTCCCAACAGCAACAACCTGCACAGCCTAGCTCCCAACAGCAACAACCTGCACAGCCTAGCTCCCAACAGCAACAACCTGCACAGCCTAGCTACAACAAGCAGCCTAGCTTCCAACAGCAACAACCTGCACAGCCTAGCTCCCAACAGCAACAACCTGCACAGCCTAGCTTCCAACAGCAACAACCTGCACAGCCTAGCTTCCAACAGCAACAACCTGCACAGCCTAGCTACAACAAGCAGCCTAGCTCCCAACAGCAACAACCTGCACAGCCTAGCTCCCAACAGCAACAACCTGCACAGCCTAGCTTCCAACAGCAACAACCTGCACAGCCTAGCTTCCAACAGCAACAACCTGCACAGCCTAGCTTCCAACAGCAACAACCTGCACAGCCTAGCTTCCAACAGCAACAACCTGCACAGCCTAGCTTCCAACAGCAACAACCTGCACAGCCTAGCTTCCAACAGCAACAACCTGCACAGCCTAGCTTCCAACAGCAACAACCTGCACAGCCTAGCTACAACAAGCAGCCTAGCTCCCAACAGCAACAACCTGCACAGCCTAGCTTCCAACAGCAACAACCTGCACAGCCTAGCTACAACAAGCAGCCTAGCTCCCAACGGCAACAACCTGCACAGCCTAGCTACAACAAGCAGCCTAGCTCCCAACAGCAACAACCTGCACAGCCTAGCTCCCAACAGCAACAACCTGCACATCCTAGCTCCCAACAGCAACAACCTGCACAGCCTAGCTACAACAAGCAGCCTAGCTTCCAACAGCAACAACCTGCACAGTCTAGCTACAACAAGCAGCCTAGCTTCCAACAGCAACAACCTGCACAGCCTAGCTACAACAAGCAGCCTAGCTCCCAACAGCAACAACCTGCACAGCCTAGCTACAACAAGCAGCCTAGCTCCCAACAGCAACAACCTGCACAGCAGCCTAGCGACCAACGGCAGCAACCAGCACAGCAGCCTAGCTATAAACTGCCTAGCTACAAACAGCAACAACCTGCACAGCCTAGCTACAACAAGCAGCCTAGCTCCCAACAGCAACAACCTGCACAGCAGCCTAGCGACCAACAGCAGCAACCAGCACAGCAGCCTAGCTATAAACTGCCTAGCTACGAACAGCAACAACCTGCACAGCCTAGCTACAACAAGCAGCCTAGCTCCCAACAACAGCAACCTGCACAGCAGCCTAGCGACCAACAGCAGCAACCAGCACAGCAGCCTAGCTATAAACTGCCTAGCTACGAACAGCAACAACCTGCACAGCCTAGCTACAACAAGCAGCCTAGCTCCCAACAACAGCAACCTGCACAGCAGCCTAGCGACCAACAGCAGCAACCAGCACAGCAGCCTAGCTATAAACTGCCTAGCTACGAACAGCAACAACCTGCACAGCCTAGCTCCCAACAGCAACAACCTGCACAGCCTAGCTCCCAACAGCAACAACCTGCACAGCCTAGCTTCCAACAGCAACAACCTGCACAGCCTAGCTTCCAACAGCAACAACCTGCACAGCCTAGCTTCCAACAACAACCTGCACAGCCTAGCTTCCAACAGCAACAACCTGCACAGCCTAGCTTCCAACAGCAACAACCTGCACAGCCTAGCTTCCAACAGCAACAACCTGCACAGCCTAGCTACAACAAGCAGCCTAGCTCCCAACAGCAACAACCTGCACAGCCTAGCTCCCAACAGCAACAACCTGCACAGCCTAGCTCCCAACAGCAACAACCTGCACAGCCTAGCTCCCAACAGCACCAACCTGCACAGCCTAGCTCCCAACAGCAACAACCTGCACAGCCTAGCTACAACAAGCAGCCTAGCTTCCAACAGCAACAACCTGCACAGCCTAGCTACAACAAGCAGCCTAGCTCCCAACAGCAACAACCTGCACAGCAGCCTAGCGACCAACAGCAGCAACCAGCACAGCAGCCTAGCTATAAACTGCCTAGCTACGAACAGCAACAACCTGCACAGCCTAGCTCCCAACAGCAACAACCTGCACAGCCTAGCTACAACAAGCAGCCTAGCTCCCAACAGCAACCACCTGCACAGCCTAGTTACAACAAGCAGCCTAGCTCTCAACAGCAGCAACCTGCACAGCCTAGTTACAACAAGCAGCCTAGCTCCCAACAGCAGCAACCTGCACAGCCTAGCTACAACAAGCAGCCTAGCTCCCAACAGCAGCAACCTGCACAGCCTAGCTACCAAACGCAACCTGCACAGCAGCCTAGCTACAACAAGCAGCCTAGCTATAAACTGCCTAGCTACGAAAAGCAGCATCCTGCGCAGCCTAGCTACAACAAGCAGCCTAGCTCCCAACAGCAGCTACCTGCACAGCAGCCTAGCTATCAATGGCAACAACCTACACAGCTGCCTAGCTACAACAAGCAGCCTAGCTCACAGCAGCAACATGCGCAGCAGCTTAGCTCCCAACAGCAGCGACCTGCACAGCAGCCTAGTTACCAGCAGCAGCCAAGCTCCCAACAGCAGCAACCTGCACAGCCTAGTTACAACAAGCAGCCTAGCTACCAGCAGCAACCTGCACAGCAGTTTAGCTACAACAAGCAGCCTAGTTACCAACAGCAGCCTAGCTACAACAAGCGGCAACCTGCACAGCCTAGCTACAACAAGCAGCCTAGCTCCCAACAGCAACAACCTGCACAGCAGCTTAGCTCCCACAAGCAGCCTAGCTCCCAACGGCAGCAACCTGCACAGCCTAGCTACAACAAGCAGCCTAGCTACCAACAGCAGCAACCTGCACAGCAGTTTAGCTCCCACAAGCATCCTAGCTACCAAGGGCAACAACCTGCATGGCAGCTTAGCTCCCACAAGCAGCCTAGCTCCCAACGGCAGCAACCTGCACAGCCTAGCTACAACAAGCAGCCTAGCTACAACAAGCAGCCTAGCTCTCAACAGAAGCAACCTGCACAGCCTAGCTACAACAAGCAGCCTAGCTCCCAACAGCAGCAACCTGCACAGCCCAGCTACAACAAGCAGCCTAGCTCCCAACAGCAACAACCTGCACAGCCTAGCTACAACAAGCAGCCTAGCTCCCAACGGCAGCAACCTGCACAGCCTAGCTCCCACCAGCAGCCTAGCTCCCAACAGCAGCAACCTGCACAGCCTAGCTACAACAAGCAGCCTAGCTCCCAACAGCAACAACCTGCACAGCCTAGCTACAACAAGCAGCCTAGCTCCCAACAGCAACAACCTCCACAGCCTAGCTACAACAAGCAGCCTAGCTCCCACCAGCAGCCTAGCTACCAGCAGCAACCAGCACAGCAGTTTAGCTACAACAAGCAGCCTAGTTACCAACAGCAGCCTAGTGACCAAAGGCTGCAACCTGCACAGCAGCTTAGCTACTACAAGCAGCCTAGTTACCAACAGCAGCCTAGTGACCAAAGGCTGCAACCTGCACAGCAGCCTAGTTACCAACGGCAGCAACCTGCACAGCCTAGCTACAACAAGCAGCCTAGCTTCCAACAGCAACAACCTGCACAGCCTAGCTACAACAAACAGCCTAACTTCCAACAGCAACAACCTGCACAGCCTAGCTACAACAAGCAGCCTAGCTTCCAACAGCAACAACCTGCACAGCCTAGCTACAACAAGCAGCCTAGCTCCCAACAGCAACAACCTGCACAGCCTAGCTACAACAAGCAGCCTAGCACCCAACAGCAGCAACCTGCACAGCCTAGCTACCAACAGCAACAACCTGCACAGCCTAGCTACAACAAGCAGCCTAGCTTCCAACAGCAACAACCTGCACAGCCTAGCTACAACAAGCAGCCTAGTTACCAACAGCAACAACCTGCACAGCCTAGCTACAACAAGCAGCCTAGCTATCAACAGCAGCCTAGCTATCAACGGCAACAACCTACACGGCAGCCTAGCTCACAGCAGCAACCTGCACAGCAGCCTAGTTACCAGCAACAGCCTAGCTCCCAACAGCAGCAACCTGCTCAGCAGTTTAGCTCCCAACAGCAACAACCTGCACGGCAGCCTAGCTACAACAAGCAGCCTAGCTCCCACCAGCAGCCTAGCTACCAGCAGCAACCTGCACAGCAGTTTAGCTACAACAAGCAGCCTAGTTACCAACAGCAGCCTAGTTACCAACAGCAGCCAAGCTCTCAACAGCAGCCTAGTGACCAAAGGCTGCAACCTGCACAGCAGCTTAGCTACAACAAGCAGCCTAGCTCCCAACAGCAGCAACCTGCACAGCCTAGTTACCAACAGCAGCCAAGCTACAAGCAGCCTAGCTCCCAACGGCAACAACCTGCACAGCAGCTTAGCTCCCACAAGCAGCCTAGCTCTCAACAGCAGCCTAGCTCTCAACAGCAGCCTAGTTACCAACAGCAGCAACCTGCACAGCAGCCTAGTTACCAACAGCAGCCTAGCTCCCAACAGCAGCAACCTGCACAGCCTAGCTACAACAAGCAGCCTAGCTCCCAACAGCAACAACCTGCACAGCCTAGCTACAACAAGCAGCCTAGCTCCCAACAGCAGCAACATGCACAGCCTAGCTACAACAAACAGCCTAGCTCCCAACAGCAGCAACCTGCACAGCCTAGCTACAACAAGCAGCCTAGCTCTCAACAGCAGCAACCTGCACAGCCTAGCTACAACAAGCAGCCTAGCTCTCAACAGCAGCAACCTGCACAGCCTAGCTACAACAAGCAGCCTAGCTCCCAACGGCAGCAACATGCACAGCCTAGCTACAAACAGCCTAGCTCCCAACAGCAGCAACCTGCACAGCCTAGCTACAACAAACAGCCTAGCTCTCAACAGCAGCAACCTGCACAGCCTAGCTACAACAAACAGCCTAGCTCTCAACGGCAGCAACATGCACAGCCTAGCTACAACAAGCAGCCTAGCTCCCAACGGCAGCAACATGCACAGCCTAGCTACAACAAGCAGCCTAGCTCTCAACAGCAGCAACCTGCACAGCCTAGCTACAAGCAGCCTAGCTCCCAACGGCAGCAACCTGAACAGCCTAGCTACAACAAGCAGCCTAGCTCCCAACAGCAGCAACCTGCACAGCCTAGCTACAACAAGCGGCAACCTGCACGGCCTAGCTACAACAAGCAGCCTAGTTACCAACAGCAGCCAGCTGCACAACAGCTAAGCTACCACAAGCAGCCTGTCTACCAGCAACGGCCACCTGCACAACAGCTAAGCTACCACAAGCAGCCTGGCTACCAGCAACAGCCTGCACAGCAGCTTAGCTACCATGTCGATCAGCAGCAGCCCCTGGTGCATAGCCTTTCTCACTCTAGCAGCAACCCCAGCAAACTAGTCACCGGTCCAAGCGACTACCCTGGTGGACCAGCCACAGATCCAAGCAAACTATTTACCAGTCCTACATCCAGTCCAACAACTACAGCACTGCTACCAGACCAACCAGCAGCTCCAGGTGACTAGTTACATCAGCAACCCCAGGGACCATAGTTGGCTGTTCCTGTAATGTTTGAATATTGGCTCTAATGTGTCAAATGTTCTGCAATGTGGGGCAGACCGCAGACGGGATTCCTGTCAAACACGGAAAGCTCCAATAGTCAAGAATATCATTTTTAATTTGTATTGCTGCAAGATGTACTGCTTTATTAAAACTGTCAAATTCCTTCTGACTCCACAGGTCTGAATGAGTTGAAACCAGGCTGGCTCTATTAATCCAGGAGGGAGGAAAGATGATTGATGTGAATTTCTGTTTACCTTAAACATCACTTAAAAATCTAATCTTCAACATTGAAGACGTCTCCACTCTACAATCCTGTATGGACTGCATTTGAAAATAAAAATATTTTTAATAGTACATGGTGTGGTACCTCATTTATGTACAGTATGTGGGCCATTTGGTAGAAATGATGCGGGCCATCTAGATTTGTTCCTGGGCTCTGGTGCAGCAAAGGGTCTTTAGGCAGGACACAGCCTCATAAAGCAGGACTAGACCAGTGGGTTCTGGGGTCCTTGAGGGGGAGTTCCTGATGTGTCCAGCAACATACTGTACTAATGTTTCTTTTTAATTAACTCACTAGAACGTGGCACAATGAGAGAATGTGTCATTGGTGCAACATCCAGTGTTCTTCACCATTACAGCAGATGCTCTTTTGGATAAGTCCTTCTGATACCAACTACTCGCTACCCTGGTAGCACACAAACGACATGCCTTAAAGGGGAGGTTTGCCCCAAATGTCGTCCAGATAGTTTGTGATTTGCTAGTTTTGACGATGTCTGTAGAGCTTGTCACTCGATACAAGGTAGCTGAAGAGCACTTGGTTTGTGGCATCAAACGGTTTAGGAAAACTCAAAAAGCAATGTCTCATTCTTGAAATCATGACCCAGTTACTCAGGATAAACCAGACCTTGTGAGCAGTTTCATGTAGGAACTATTTTCTACTGATCTACACCCCAATAATGAATGGGGGCTGTGTGATTTGCAATGTTGATAACCAGAATCTCTACTGATTCTTAGTTTCTCCTTCATACACACAGTATGTACAGATGGACGATGACATTATTGGAAACTTAAAGCATTTCACCTTGAATTGTGCTGACTCCTATATGGGGGAGATATTCAACAGGTAGCACAAAAGCAATTTGCAACTATCAAAATGAGATTAGATTAAAATGTGTCATTATACAATGAAAAGAAGTTTGACATCTAACCAGTGCAAATGTAACTAAAGTGCAATAGTAACATACAATGCACGGGTGATTAAACTGGTAACGGCTTCATTGGTGATTGCGTTCACATTGATTCTACAGACTTGGAATTCAATAATTATAATAAATATGATATTTGTATCATTAACAATTACGTTGACTCGATTGACTCAACAAGGCATCGTGAGCATTACACACTGCGAATGACAGTGAATAAATAAGAACTAAAGCCAATCGCATGGATAGCTATAGTAGAATAGACTATTAATATTCTATATACCGTCTTCTCTATTATTTATTGTTGGTTGTATTTATTTCTTACCTTGCTTAGTGCGCACATTGTAAGAGCCAGTGGACAAACATGCCATGTCATTATGATTAATTGAAAATGGGGGACCCTGATGTAAACAAGACGAAAGTCTTTCTCTGGTCTGCATCCCCTTAACAATTGTATGTATTGAGCTGTACTGTACTGTACCCATTCTGCAATCTGTTAATAAACTTTTCAATCAATCAATCAATCAATCAATCTCACTGTTCACGAGTTGAAACCACACAAATGACTAGCCCCTCTCGTGAGTAAATTAACCTCACCACCTTCCACCTGTTTCCCATCAACTAATTAGACAAAGAAAGATGATTGGCTGTCAAACCTACAGAGCACCTGCATGTAAGAGGCCTGTGAGCTCAGACAACTCTGTGTGGGTTCACTGAAGGGCCAGGATTCAACTTTCCACAATAGATGCAAACTATGGCTAAAGCTGTGGGATTTGTTCTAAGGTAAAGTTTTTATCCATTGTGTTGGAATTCCTGACTCAAGTAATATTTAATCTAACTTAAGTGTAAACTGTTTTTTGTTTAGAGTGGTGCTGTTGTCTTTGCTGGGTGTTGGAAGGCCTCATGCAAGCGGTGAGTTTAACATTTCAAGACCAACCTGATTACCCTACGACCAACATGATTGTCAGGCTTGTGAATTAATGACATGATATTGTTTCTTCAACAGCTTACAGGTCTGCATCTGTGACCAATGCTAAAAGTCTTGGAGATGCTACAGGGCCAGAATTGAGCTACCAGCCTTCCTACAGTAGCTCCAATGTTCATGATGAATCACTTATTGGTAGTTCTGGTCCAAGCTCAGGTTCCCTCAACAGTTATGATCCCAGTAAATCTCTCGGTAGTTCTGGCTCACATGACCACACTGGTACAGACACACTAACAAGCTCTGGGTATTCTTCCCAGTCGGGTTCATTTGCTAGTCAAAGTAGCAACAGTCAACCTAGTTACCAGTGGCCTCGACATGGATATCATCAGCAGCCTAGTTACGAGCAACCTGCACAGCAGCCTAGCTCCCACAAGCAGCCTAGCTCCCAAGAGCAGCAACCTGCACAGCCTAGCTCCCAACAGCGGCAACCTGCACAGCAACTTATCTCCCACAAGCAGCCTAGCTCTCAACAGCAGCAATCTGCACAGCAGCCTAGCTACCAACAGCAACAACCTAGTTACCAAAATCAGCAACTTGCACAGCAGTTTAGTTCCCATAAGCAGCCTAGCTTCCAACAGCAACAACCTGCACAGCCTAGCTACAACAAGCAGCCTAACTACCAACCGCAGCAACCTGCACGGCAGCTTAGCTCCCACAAGCAGCCTAGCTCCCAAACGCAACAACCTGCACAGCAGCCTAGCTACAACAAGCAGCCTAGCTACCAACAGCAGCAACCTGCACAGCTTAGCGATGCACAGCAACAACCTGTGCAGCAGCTTAGCTACAACAAGCACCCTAGCTACATAAAGCAGCCTAGCTCCCAACAGCAACAACCTGCACAGCCTAGCTACAACAAGCAGCCTAGCTCCCAACAGCAACAACCTGCACAGCCTAGCTTCCAACAGCAACAACCTGCACAGCCTAGCTACAACAAGCAGCCTAGCTTCCAACAGCAACAACCTGCGCAGCCTAGCTACAACAGCAACAACCTGCGCAGCCTAGCTCCCAACAGCAACAACCTGCACTGCCTAGCTCCCAACAGCAACAACCTGCACAGCCTAGCTTCCAACAGCAACAACCTGCACAGCCTAGCTACAACAAGCAGCCTAGCTTCCAACAGCAACAACCTGCACAGCCTAGCTTCCAACAGCAACAACCTGCACAGCCTAGCTACAACAAGCAGCCTAGCTCCCAACAGCAACAACCTGCACAGTCTAGCTCCCAACAGCAACAACCTGCACAGCCTAGCTCCCAACAGCAACAACCTGCACAACCTAGCTCCCAACAGCAACAACCTGCACAGCCTAGCTCCCAACAGCAACAACCTGCACAGCCTAGCTTCCAACAGCAACAACCTCCACAGCCTAGCTACAACAAGCAGCCTAGCTTCCAACAGCAACAACCTCCACAGCTTAGCTACAACAAGCAGCCTAGCTCCCAACGGCAACAACCTGCACAGCCTAGCTACAACAAGCAGCCTAGCTCCCAACAGCAACAACCTGCACAGCCTAGCTTCCAACAGCAACAACCTGCACAGCCTAGCTACAACAAGCAGCCTAGCTCCCAACAGCAACAACCTGCACAGCCTAGCTCCCAACAGCAACAACCTGCACAGCCTAGCTCCCAACAGCAGCAACCTGCACAGCTTAGCGATGCACAGCAACAACCTGTGCAGCAGCTTAGCTACAACAAGCACCCTAGCTACATAAAGCAGCCTAGCTCCCAACAGCAACAACCTGCACAGCCTAGCTACAACAAGCAGCCTAGCTCCCAACAGCAACAACCTGCACAGCCTAGCTACAACAAGCAGCCTAGCTCCCAACAGCAACAACCTGCACAGCCTAGCTACAACAAGCAGCCTAGCTCCCAACAGCAACAACCTGCACAGCCTAGCTTCCAACAGCAACAACATGCACAGCCTAGCTACAACAAGCAGCCTAGCTTCCAACAGCAACAACCTGCACAGCCTAGCTTCCAACAGCAACAACCTGCACAGCCTAGCTCCCAACAGCAACAACCTGCACAGCCTAGCTACAACAAGCAGCCTAGCTCCCAACAGCAACAACCTGCACAGCGTAGCTACAACAAGCAGCCTAGCTCCCAACAGCAACAACCTGCACTGCCTAGCTCCCAACAGCAACAACCTGCACAGCCTAGCTTCCAACAGCAACAACCTGCACAGCCTAGCTACAACAAGCAGCCTAGCTTCCAACAGCAACAACCTGCACAGCCTAGCTACAACAAGCAGCCTAGCTCCCAACGGCAACAACCTGCACAGCCTAGCTACAACAAGCAGCCTAGCTCCCAACAGCAACAACCTGCACAGCGTAGCTACAACAAGCAGCCTAGCTCCCAACAGCAACAACCTGCACAGCCTAGCTTCCAACAGCAACAACCTGCACAGCCTAGCTTCCAACAGCAACAACCTGCACAGCCTAGCTACAACAAGCAGCCTAGCTACGAACAGCGGCATCCTGCACAGCAGCTTAGCTACCAACAGCAGCGACCTGCACAGCCTAGCTACAACAAGCAGCCTAGCAACCAACACCAGCAAACTGCACAGCAGCCTAGCTACCAACAACAGCCTAGTTACCACCAACAGCAGCCTAGCTTCCAACGGCAACAACCTGCACAGCCTAGCTCCCAACAGCAACAACCTGCACAGCCTAGCTCCCAACAGCAACAACCTGCACAGCCTAGCTACAACAAGCAGCCTAGCTCCCAACAGCAACAACATGCACAGCCTAGCTACAACAAGCAGCCTAGCTCCCAACAGCAACAACCTACACAGCCTAGCTACAACAAGCAGCCTAACTTCCAACAGCAACAACCTGCACAGCCTAGCTTCCAACAGCAACAACCTGCACAGCCTAGCTTCCAACAGCAACAACCTGCACAGCCTAGCTTCCAACAGCAACAACCTGCACAGCCTAGCTACAACAAGCAGCCTAGCTCCCAACAGCAACAACCTGCACAGCTTAGCTACAACAAGCAGCCTAGCTCCCAACAGCAACAACCTGCACAGCCTAGCTTCCAACAGCAACAACCTGCACAGCCTAGCTACAACAAGCAGCCTAGCTCCCAACAGCAACAACCTGCACAGCCTAGCTCCCAACAGCAACAACCTGCACAGCCTAGCTCCCAACAGCAACAACCTGCACAGCCTAGCTCCCAACAGCAACAACCTGCACAGCCTAGCTCCCAACAGCAACAACCTGCACAGCCAAGCTTCCAACAGCAACAACCTGCACAGCCTAGCTACAACAAGCATCCTAGCTCCCAACAGCAACAACCTGCACAGCCTAGCTACAACAAGCAGCCTAGCTCCCAACAGCAACTACCTGCACAGCCTAGCTACAACAAGCAGCCTAGCTCCAAACGGCAGCAAACTGCACAGCAGCCTAGCTACCACAAGCGGCCTAGTTACCAACAGCAGCCTAGTTACCACCAACAGCAGCCTAGCTCCCAACAGCAGCAACCTGCACAGCCTAGCTCCCACCAGCAGCCTAGCTACCAGCAGTTTAGCTACAACAAGCAGCCTAGTTACCAACAGCAGCCTAGTTACCAACAGCAGCCTAGCTCCCAACAGCAGCCTAGTGACCAAAGGCTGCAACCTGCACAGCAGCTTAGCTACAACAAGCAGCCTAGCTCCCAACAGCAACAACCTGCACAGCCTAGCTACAACAAGCAGCCTAGCTCCCAACGGCTGCAACCTGCACAGCAGCTTAGCTACAACAAGCAGCCTAGCTCCCAACAACAGCAACCTGCACAGCCTAGCTACAACAAGCAGCCTAGCTCCCAACAGCAACAACCTGCACAGCCTAGCTACAACAAGCAGCCTAGCTCCCAACAGCAACAACCTGCACAGCCTAGCTACAACAAGCAGCCTAGCTCCCAACAGCAACAACCTGCACAGCCTAGCTACAACAAGCAGCCTAGCTCCCAACAGCAGCAACATGCACAGCCTAGCTACAACAAGCAGCCTAGCTCCCAACAGCAGCAACCTGCACAGCCTAGCTACAACAAGTGGCAACCTGCGCGGCCAAGCTACAATCAGCCTAGTTACCAACAGCAGCCACCTGCACAACAGCTAAGCTACCACAAGCAGCCTAGTTACCAACAGCAGCCACCTGCACAACAGCTAATCTACCACAAGCAGCCTGGCTACCAGCAACAGCCACCTGCACAACAGCTAATCTACCACAAGCAGCCTGGCTACCAGCAACAGCCTGCACAGCAGCTTAGCTACCATGTCGATCAGCAGCAGCCCCTGGTGCATAGCCTTTCTCACTCTAGCAGCAACCCCAGCAAACTAGTCACCGGTCCAAGCGACTACCCTGGTGGACCAGCCACAGATCCAGGCGGCTACCCTGGCGGACTACCTACCGGTCCAAGTGCCAACCCTGGTGGACTACCCACTGGTCCAAGCAAACTATTTACCAGTCCTACATCCAGTCCAACTACAGCACTGCTACCAGACCAACCAGCAGCTCCAGGTGACTAGTTACATCAGCAACCCCAGGAACCATAGTTGGCTGTTCCTGTAATGTTTGAATATTGGCTCTAATGTGTCAAATGTTCTGCAATGTGGGGCAGACGGGATTCCTGTCAAACACGGAAAGCTCCAATAGTCATGAATATCATTTTTAATTTGTATTGCTGCAAGATGTACTGCTTTATTAAAACTGTCCAATTCCTTCTGACTCCACAGGTCTGAATGAGGAGTTGAAACCAGGCTGGCTCTATTAATCCAGGAGGGAGGAAAGACGATTGATGTGAATTTCTGTTTACCTTAAACATCACTTAAAAATCTGTAGTTTTACCTGCAGTATTTAAAACTCAGTTTTACTCTTTTTCAGAATCTTCAACATTGAAGACGTCTCTCTCTACAATCCTGTATGGACTGCATTTGAAAATAAAAATATATTTTAATAGTACATGGTGTGGTACCTCATTTATGTACAGTATGTGGGCCATTTGGTAGAAATTATGCTGACCATCTAGATTTGTTCCTGGGCTCTGGTGCAGCAAAGGGTCTTTAGGAAGGACACTGAGCCTTATAAAGCAGGACTAGACCAGTGGGGTCTGGGGTCCTTGAGGGGGAGTTCCTGAAGTGTCCAGCAACATACTGTACTGTTTCTTTTTATTTAATTCACTAGAACGTGGCACAATGAGAGACTTGTCATTGGTGCAACATCCAGTGTTCTTCACCATAAGTCCTTCTGATACCAACTACACTCGCGACCCTGGTAGCACACAAACAACATGCCTTAAAGGGGAGGTTTGCCCCAAATGTCGTCCAGATAGTTTGTGTGATTTGCTAGTTTTGAAGATGTCTGTAGAGCTTGGCACTCGATACAAGGTAGCTGAAGGGCACTTGGTTTGTGGCATCAAACGGTTTAGGAAAACTCTAAAGCAATGTCTCATTCTGTAAATCATGACCCAGTTACTCAGGATAAACCGGACCTTGTGAGCAGTTTCATGTAGGAACTATTTTCTACTGATCTACACCCCAATAATGAATGGATGGGGGGCTATGTGATTTGCAATGTTGATAACCAGAATCTCTACTGATTCTTAGTTTCTCCTTCATACACACAGTATATACAGATGGACGATGACATTATTGGAAACTTAAGCATTGTGCTGAATCCTATGGGGGAGATATTCAACAGGTAGCACAAAAGCAATTTGCAACTATCAAAATGAGATTTGATTAAAATGTGTCATTATACAACGAAAATAAGTTTTGACATCTAACCCCAGTGCAATAGTAACATACAATGCACAGGTGATTAAACTGGTAACGGCTTCATTGGTGATTGCGTTCACATTGATTCTGCAGACATCCTTGGAATTAAATAATTATAATAAATATGATATTTGTATCATTAACAATTACGTTGACTCGATTGACTCAACAAGGCATTGTGAGCATTACACACTGCGAATGACAGTGAATAAATAACAACTAAAGCCAATCGCACGGATAGCTATAGTGGAATAGACTATTAATATTCTATATACCATCTTCTCTATTATTTATTGTTTGTTGTATTTATTTCTTACCTTGCTTAGTGCGCACATCGTAAGAGCCAGTGGACAAACATGCCACTGCGCATCTCACTGTTCACGAGTTGAAACCACACAAATGACTAGCCCCTTTCGTGAGTAAATTAACCTCACCACCTTCCACCTGTTTCCCATCAACTAATTAGACAAAGAGAAAGATGATTGGCTGTCAAACCTGCAGAGCACCTGCATGTAAGAGGCCTGTGAGCTCAGACAACTCAGTGTGGGTTCACTGAAGGGCCAGGATTCAACTTTCCACAATAGCTGCAAACTATGGCTAAAGCTGTGGGATTTGTTCTAAGGTAAAGTTTTTATCCATTTTGTTGGAATTCCTGACTCAAGTAATATTTGATCTAACTTAAGTGTAAACTGTTGTTTGTTTAGAGTGGTGCTGTTGTCTTTGCTGGGTGTTGGAAGGCCTCATGCAAGTGGTGAGTTTAACATTTCAAGACCTACCTGATTACCATTTCAAGAACAACCTGATTGTCAGGCTTGTGAATTAATTACGAGATATTGTTTCTTCAACAGCTTACAGGTCTGCATCTGTGACCAATGCTAAAAGTCTTGGAGATGCTACAGGGCCATAATTGAGCTACCAGCCTTCCTACAGTAGCTCCAATGTTCATGATGAATCACTTATTGGTAGTTATGGGCCAAGCTCAGGTTCCCTCAACAGTTATGATCCCAGTAAATCTCTCGGTAGTTCTGGCTCACATGACCACACTGGTACAGACACACTAACAAGCTCTGGGTATTCTTCCCAGTCTGGTTCATTTGCTAGTCAAGAAAGTAGCAACAGTCAACCAAGTTACCAGTGGCCTCGACATGGATACCATCAGCAGCCTAGTTACGAGCAACCTGCACAGCAGCCTAGCTACAACAAGCGGCCTAGCTCCCAACAGCAGCCTAGCTCCCAACAGCAGCAACCTGCACAGCCTAGCTCCCAACAGCAGCCTAGCTACAACAAGCAGCCTAGTTACCACCAGCAGCCAAGCTACAAGCAGCCTACATTTACATTTTTACATTTAGTCATTTAGCTGACGCTTTTATCCAAAGCGACTTACAAGTTCTGTACGACAAGCCATCAGGAAGGGCACAACTCTATCAGCTGAGCAACAATGTTCATCAAAGTGTTGAGTGCTACAGTGTAGGTTAGTTTATTAGGACAAGTGCATGACAGTACGGTTAGTTAGGGTTAGATTTTTTTTTTTTTTTTTTTTTTTTTTAATTCAGATAATGGTTGAAGAAGTGCGTCTTTAGTCGACGGCGAAAGATTGGACGTGATTCGGCTGTCCTAACTGGGGTGGGTAGTTCATTCCACCATTGTGGGGCAAGGACTGAGAATAGGCGACTTCTCTTTGATGACCCTCCCGGAGCTTGGATAGGAGTAGGTCTGAGGCGGCCAGAAGATGCAGAGCGTAGGGGTCTTGAGGGTGTGTAGTTAGAGACCATTGACCGGAGGTAGGCGGGAGCGGTTCCCTTTGCCGCACGGTATGCTAGGTCGAGGGCCTTGAAGCGGATTCGTGCAGCAATGGGGAGCCAGTGCAGGTCCCTAAGAAGTGGGGTGACATGGGCCGACTTCGGTAGGTTTGAGATCAGGCGGGCCGCTGCGTTCTGAATGAGTTGAAGAGGCTTAGTGGCAGTGGCCGGGAGGCCAGCGAGCAGTGCATTGCAGTAGTCGAGGCGGGAGATGACTGTTGATTGGACGAGGAGTTGGGTGGCTTCTTTTGTCAGGAAGGGGCGTATCCTTCTGACGTTGCTCAGGAGGAATCGGCAGGTTCTGGTCGTCGCTGCGATGTGAGCAGAGAAGTTCAACTGGTCGTCGAGGACAACACCAAGGTTCTTGGCGGTCGGGGACGCAGTCACCGCTGCATTCTCGACTGTGATTGAAAGGTCGGTTAGGGGGGAGGATTTGGCCGGCAGGTGGAGCAATTCTGTTTTGCTTAGGTTCAGTTTGAGGTGGTTGGACGTCATCCAGGCTGAGATGTCGGACAGACAGGCCGAGATCCGCACAGAGACGTGGATATCTGAGGGAGGGAAGGAGAGGAAGAGTTGAGTATCGTCGGCATAACAATGGTAGGAGAAGCCATGAGACGTGATAATGTTACCCAGTGATTTAGTGTAGAGGGAGAAGAGAAGGGGTCCTAAAACCGAGCCCTGGGGGACACCCGTCCGCAGGGGGCGGGTGGCCGACAGGGTCCCTCTCCATGACACTTGGTAGGAGCGGTCATTGAGGTATGATGACAGCCATGTCAGCGCAGAGCCAGCCACTCCCATTCCTGCGAGGGCCGCAAGGAGGATCTGGTGGTTGACTGTGTCGAAGGCTGCAGATAGATCTAGGAGAATCAGGACAGAGGAGAGGCCTTTCGCTTTTGCTAAGTGAAGTGCCTCTGTGACCGCAATGAGGGCTGTCTCTGTGGAGTGACCAGTCCTGAAGCCTGACTGATTAGGGTCTAGGAGGTCATTCTGTAAGAGATAAGTAGTAAGTTGGTTGGATACAGCACGTTCAAGTGTTTTAGAAAGGAAGGAGAGAAGAGAGACAGGACGGTAGTTGCCTATGACAGTAGGGTTCAGGGTTGGTTTTTTTATGAGCGGCGTGACTCTGGCTTGTTTTAGGGAGGTGGGGACCACCCCCGAGTTGAGTGAGGAGTTGATGGTTGCAGTTAGGAATGGGAGGATGTCTGGTGCTATGGTCTGGAGGAGTGGGGAGGGTAGCTGGTCCAGCTGGCAAGTAGTCGGACGGTTTGACGTTACCAGTGTCAGGGTCTCTGCTTCTGTAATGGGAGAGAAAGATGACAGAGTGAAGGATGAGGTTCTCGATTCAGCATTCCAGCCTAGTTACCAACAGCAGCCACCTGCACAATGGCTAAGCAACAGCAGGCAGCCTGTCTACCAGCAACAGCCTGCACAGCAGCTTGGCTACCTGGTCGATCAGCAGCAGCCCCTGGTGCATAGCCTTTCTCACTCTAGCAGCAACCCCAGCAAACTAGTCACCGGTCCAAGTGACTACCCTGGTGGACTACCCACCGGTCCAAGCGGCTGCCATGGCAGAGTACCTACCGGTCCAAGTAACTACCCCGACGGACTACCCACCGGTCCAAGTGACTACCCTGGTGGACTACCCACCGGTCCAAGCGGCTACCCTGGTGGACTACCCACCGGTCCAAGTGACTACCCTGGTGGACTACCCACCGGTCCAAGTGACAACCCTGGTGGACTACCTACCGGTCCAAGCGACTACCCTGGTGGACTACCTACCGGTCCAAGTGACTACCCTGGTGGACTACCTACCGGTCCAAGTGACTACCCTGGTGGACTACCCACCGGTCCAAGTGACTACCCTGGTGGACTACCTACCGGTCCAAGCGGCTACCCTTGTGGACTACCTACTGGTCCAAGTGGCTACCCCAGAGGACCAGCCACCGGTCCAAGTAACTACCCCGACGGACTACCCACCGGTCCAAGTGACTACCCTGGTGGACTACCTACCGGTCCAAGCGGCTACCCTGGTGGACTACCTACCGGTCCAAGCGGCTACCCTGGTGGACTACCTACTGGTCCAAGTGGCTACCCCAGAGGACCAGCCACCGGTCCAAGCGGCTACCCTGGTGGACTACC
The DNA here is from genome assembly GCF_963971535.1 of Notolepis coatsorum. Taxonomy (NCBI): domain Eukaryota; kingdom Metazoa; phylum Chordata; class Actinopteri; order Aulopiformes; family Paralepididae; genus Notolepis; species Notolepis coatsorum. The sequence continues at coordinate 1,385,331 of NC_140167.1, read as the reverse complement.
CACCGGTCCAAGCGGCTACCCTGGTGGACTACCCACCGTTCCAAGCGGCTACCCTGGTGGACTACCCACCGTTCCAAGTGACTACCCTGGTGGACTACCTACCGGTCCAAGCGGCTACCCTGGCGGACTACCTACCGGTCCAAGTGACTACCCTGGCGGACTACCTGCCGGTCCAAGTGACTACCCTGGTGGACTACCTACTGGTCCAAGCGGCTACCCTGGTGGACTTCCTACCGGTCCAAGCGGCTATCCTGGTGGACTACCTACCGGTCCAAGCGGCTACCCTGGTGGACTACCCACCGGTCCAAGTGACTACCCTGGTGGACTACCTACCGGTCCAAGCGGCTACCCTGGCGCACTACCTACTGGTCCAAGCATCCAAGCACTGCTACCAGACCAACCAGCAGCTCCAGGTGACTAGTTACAGCAGCAACTCCAATATTGGCTCTAATGTGTAGTTTGTCAAATGTTCTGCAATGTGGGGCAGACGGGATTCCTGTCAAACACGGAAAGCTCCAATAGTCACATTTAAATTTGTATTGCTGCAAGATGTACTGCTTTATTAAAACTGTCAAATTCCACAGGTCTGAATGAGGAGTTAAAACCAGGCTAGCTCTATTATCGAGGAGGGAGGAAAGACGATTGATGTGAATTTCTGTTTACCTTAAACATCACTTAAAAATCTTTTACCTGCATTACTTAAATGGCAGTATTTAAAACTATTTTACTCTTTTTCAGAATATTCAACGTTGAAGATGTCTCCACTCTACAATCCTGTATGGACTGAATTTCAAAATAAAAATATTTTTAATAGTACTTTGTGTGGTGTGTTAAATCATTTATCTATCTGGATAATTTGGTAGAAATGATGCTGACTATCTAGATTTGTTCCTGGGCTCTGGTGCAGCAAAGGGTCTTCAGGCAGGACACTGGGCCTCATAAAGGGGGACTAGACCAGTGGGTTCTGGGGTCCTTGAGGGTGAGTTCCTGAAGTGTCCAGCAACATACTGTACTAATGTTTCTTTTTAATTAATTCACTAGAACTTGGCACAATGAGAGAATGTGTCATTGGTGCAACATCCAGTGTTCTTCACCATTACAGCAGATGCTCTTTTGGATAAGTCCTTCTGATATCTACTACAAACTCACTACCTGGTGTAGATCAAACATGTATGTTACTTTTCTACATCTGTATTAGAGTCATCAGATACGGTATTACAGCTTGGTTTGGTAACCTGTCTGTACAATTAAAGTCCAAACTGGTCCGTCTAATGCAGACAGCATGGAAGATCATAGGGGTGAAAGGTCACTCATCCCTGCAGTCTATTTTTGAACAGGCTACTCTAAGGCCAGCCAATAGAATAGTCTGGGACCCCTCATGTCTTACATGCCGAGTACGAGCTACTGCTCTCTGGGAGGAGGTTTAGAGTTCCACGCTCCAGACTAAATGGGTTTAAAAACTCCTTTATTCCGATCTCAGTTAAACTTTTAAATAGTGCCAGATAAAGGGCACTATTTGGTTGTTATATTATCGTGTATATTATAATATTTGTGTATACTATTCTAATGTGCAGGTACTTTACTGTATCTTTTATATTGTGTATTGTTTTTGTCAGTTGTGTTGTGTCATGTCTGTATGTGTCTGTGGGTGTAAGCCCAAGACAAATTTCCCAGCTGATGGGACAATAAAGTGACTCTTGACTCTTGACTTACCTGGTAGCCCACAAACAACATGCCTTAAAGGGGAGGTTTGCACCAAATGTTCTCTCTTGCCAGATAGTTGATTTGCTTAGTTTTGAAGATCTGTAGAGCTTGTCACTCGATACAAGGGAGCTGAAGGGCACTTGGTTTGTGGCATTAAACGGTTTAGGAAAACTCTAAAGCAATGTCTCATTCTGTAAATCATGACCTAGTTACTCTAAACCAGACCTTGGTTTTCTACAGATCGACATCCCAATAATGAATGGGGGTCTATGTTGCAATGTTGACGAGAACCGGAATCTACAGATTTTTCCACTTTCTCCTTCATACACACGGTATATACAGACATGACTGCAATATTAAACGTTGGGATGTTCAGTTTATTCACAAAGTCAATACATGTTAAACTGCACACTGTTGACCCAACGGATGACATGGACATTCAGGTACAGATGCATCAAACCTTAATGATCATCTTCACAAGTGTGGGGGGGGGGGGACATCAGATTTGTAACTGTTTGTTTGTGAACTAATGCTAACATAACAAATCTGCACTGCCACATTGCAATGATTAAGATATGGACCGTCTATAGCAACAATAATTTGACAAACTTTTCTTATAGTACGGTATCTTAAGTCATGTTGTATAGTCAGGAGACAACAACCACAGCTTCATAAAGGTCACCTGGTGAAGAACTACAACTCAGGAGACAACAGGTCACCTGGTGAAGAACTACAACTCAGGAGACAACAGGTCACCTGGTGAAGAACTACAACTCAGGAGACAACAACACAGCTTCATAAAGGTCACCTGGTGAAGAACTACAACTCAGGAGACAACAACACAGCTTTATAAAGGTCACCTGGTGAAGAACTACAACTCAGGAGACAACAGGTCACCTGGTGAAGAACTACAACTCAGGAGACAACAGGTCACCTGGTGAAGAACTACAACTCAGGAGACAACAGGTCACCTGGTGAAGAACTACAACTCAGGAGACAACAGGTCACCTGGTGAAGAACTACAACTCAGGAGACAACAGGTCACCTGGTGAAGAACTACAACTCAGGAGACAACAGGTCACCTGGTGAAGAACTACAACTCAGGAGACAACAACCACAAGACAAAAGGCTTCATACATTGAGATGCTTAGAGATAAATCCATTGACAAATGAATCCAATTGTCTTACTATTATAATGCATGAATAATAATAATAATAATAATAATAATAATAATAATAATAATAATAATAATAATAATAATAATAATAATAATAATGAATAATTTATTGTATTTATAAAGCGCTTCTCAGGAACCCGAAGTCACTGACATTAGGCGGGAAAACAGAGAAAAACAAAGAAACAAAAGGAACATAAGACCACGGGAAGCAGGGAGAACAGCACGATACACAGAAAACATAAGGCCACAGTAACGAAGATCACAACAGGTTGAAGGGGGGGGGTTAAGGTTGGGGAAGGTTGGGGAAGGTTGAAGGCTAGGGAGAACAGGTGGGTTTGAGGTGGGATTTGAAGGTGGAGAGTGTGGGAGAGTCTCTGATGGTCCGAGGGAGTTCCAGAGTCAAGGTGCAGTACGAGAGAAGGCCCGATCGCCAAAGTTTTTCAGCTTGGATGACGGGACAGTGAGGGAGGCAGCGGAGGAGGACCGGAGGGAACGGGTGGGGAAATTAATTAGTCTTTAGTGGAATGGCAAAGATCCTCTAAGGACTACAGGGGCCACTGGTGGGTGGGGTGCGTGCCTCTCTGAAACCGGTACGTTTCCGTGCGCGCGGGGGGGGGGGTACTGTATCTCAAGCACCCATCATCTTCTTCACCATGTATCCAGGCGCGTTGTAGATGAACAGCCCAATTATGGCCACGAACAGCAGCGCCAGGACGATCTTGATGGTCAGCCACCTGTACTGGTTACAGATCAGGTTTCTTGCCGCTTTGAAGGGGATGAGGAACCAGAGGAGAGCGATGTCTGGCCGGCTGGTGGAGCAGATAAAGGAGAGGAGGTTAGGTGGAGCACACAGATAAAGGAGAGGAGGTTAGTCAGGCTGGTGCAGCAGATAAAGGAGAGGAGGTTAGTCAGGCTGGTGGAGCAGATAAAGGAGAGGAGGTTAGTCAGGCTGGTGGAGCAGATAAAGGAGAGGAGGTTAGTCAGGCTGGTGGAGCAGATAAAGGAGAGGAGGTTAGTCAGGCTGGTGGAGCAGATAAAGGAGAGGAGGTTAGTCAGGCTGGTGGAGCAGATAAAGGAGAGGAGGTTAGTCAGGCTGGTGGAGCAGATAAAGGAGAGGAGGTTAGTCAGGCTGGTGGAGCAGATAAAGGAGAGGAGGTTAGTCAGGCTGGTGGAGCAGATAAAGGAGAGGAGGTTAGTCAGGCTGGTGGAGCAGATAAAGGAGAGGAGGTTAGTCAGGCTGGTGGAGCAGATAAAGGAGAGGAGGTTAGTCAGGCTGGTGGAGCAGATAAAGGAGAGGAGGTTAGTCAGGCTGGTGGAGCAGATAAAGGAGAGGAGGTTAGTCAGGCTGGTGGAGCAGATAAAGGAGAGGAGGTTAGTCAGGCTGGTGGAGCAGATAAAGGAGAGGAGGTTAGTAGAATGTTCCATCTTCTAGTGTAGTGCAGGGTACGAAATGCATTTTATGTCTTGTTTTATTGTGTTTTACTGTGTTTTTATGTTTTCCATCAAGGGCCACTTTGGAAATAAGTGTTTTAAGTAAGTGCTTCTAAGTACAATCCTCTGGAGTGCAGGGTCGTGATGCTTCAATGTTGTGTACGATACTGTGGTTTTACTAATCAAATCTAATCTAATCAAATCAAATCAAATCAAGTCGGTGTAAAAGCCTCGGCTTGCAAATACATTGTATTGAGTAGAACAATGACAATAACACGTAACATTTCCCTACTCCAAAAATTCCTATAGTAATAAGATATTCCTTTATTGATCCCTTGGGTAAATTCGGGTGTCATAGCAGCATGGGGGGGGGGAGGGGGGGGGGGAGCAAGTACAGGTATGGGCAGGGTAATAGTAGAAATACTTAAATATGGGCAATAAAATTTTATTTGAATGTATAAATCAGAGAAAAAATAAACAGTGTAAACGGTACAATTAACTGAATGTAAAAATCTGAGAAAAATAAACAGTGAGATATACAGAAAGCAATTATGTTTGTGTGTGTGTGTGTGTGTGTGTGTGTGTGTGTGTGTGTGTGTGTGTGTGTGTGTGTGTGTGTGTGGATGTTTTTCTATTTGATTGATTTGATGTTTGTGTACATTATTAAATCAGCTACTGTATTGATGTGGGATAGTTTGACTACTCTATATAGTGTTGTAGTAGATAGTGTTGTTTACTCTTAAGTGTCTTCATGGACCTCCTCTGAACCTAATCATCCCAGCTGCTTGTAGCTCTCGTTAGCCAACAGTCCAGTACAGGGTGTCTGTGTGCTGCTCTTCATTGAGCCCTGAAGAAAGCATGTAGCCTCCTGACTCACATTAATATATTCAAATACATTTAAATACCTGTCAATGATGTAAATGGGCTGAGTTAAAAAACAATTAATATTAATCCAACAGACGTTCCAATTAGAGCAAATCTCACTAATCACTCATTTGAGGAGAAAGGCTTTCAAATGGCAGAACACCTCAAATGGCCTGTTGAATAAAAAACACACCAGAATCAATTAACCAATTAGAGTAAATTAACCTCACCACCTTCCACCTGTTTCCCATCAACTAATTAGACAAAGAGAAGGATGATTGGCTGTCAAACCTGCAGAGGACCTGCATGTAAGAGGCCTGTGAGCTCAGACAACTCAGTGTGGGTTCACTGAAGGGCCAGGATTCTACTCTCCACAATAGATGCAAACTATGGCTAAAGCTGTGGGATTTGTTCTAAGGTAAAGTTTTGATCCATTGTGTTGGAATTCCTGATTAATCGCTAACCATTTTAGGCCTGATATGGTATGTGCCCGGATGGCAGAATTCAGTACTGTATCTACAAAACCTTCTGTTCATCTTCCATTTATTCATTTGCTTAGATTTTTCAGGTCAATTTTAGCATGGTGGTTCAGTCAAAGATAAAACAAATGTATTGATATTCTCATTTGGTTTACTCAAGCCTAGTAACAGACACAGTATTTCTGACACTGGGAATACATTCCCTGAGATCTATAGATGTCCCTAGATTCAGATACCAAGACCATATTAAAAGTCTGTAAATGTGTATTCTACGTTCTTATGGAATGAGATTAAAAAATATTTAAATTAATTAATCTAAACGTGAAACTGACAGCCCTAGTATTATGTAATCTCTAACTTTAGTGTAAACTGTTTTTTGTTTAGAGTGGTGCTGTTTTCTTTGCTGGGTGTTGGAAGGCCTCATGCAAGTGGTGAGTTTAACATTTCAAGACCAACCTGATTACCATTTCAAGAACAACCTGATTGTCAGGCTTGTGAATTAACTTGATGTGATATTGTTTCTATCAACAGCTTACAGGTCTGAGACCAATGCTACAAATCTTGGAGATGCTACAGGGCCAGAATTGAGCTACCAGCCTTCCTACAGTAGCTCTAATGTTCATGATGAATCGCTTGTTAGTAGTTATGGGCCAAGCTCAGGTTCCCTCAACAGTTCTGGTCCTAGTAAATCTCTTGGTAGTTCTGGCTCACATGACTACACTGGTACAGACCCTCTAACAAGTTCTGGCTATTCTGCCCAGTTGGGTTCTGCTAGTCAAAGTAGCAACAGTCAACCTAGTTACCAGCAACAGCCTAGCTCCCAACAGCAGCAACCTGCACAGCAGCCTAGCTCCCAGCCGCTGCAGCCTAGGTCCCAACAGCAACAGCCTGCACAGCCTAGCTACAACAAGCAGCCTACCTCTCAACAGCAACAACCTGCACAGCCTAGCTACGACAAGCAGCCTAGCTCCCAACAGCAACAACCTGCACAGCCTAGCTACAACAAGCAGCCTAGCTCCCAACAGCAACAACCTGCACAGCCTAGCTTCCAACAGCAACAACCTGCACAGCCTAGCTACAACAAGCAGCCTAGCTCCCAACAGCAACAACCTGCACAGCCTAGCTACAACAAGCAGCCTAGCTCCCAACAGCAACAACCTGCACAGCCTAGCTCCCAACAGCAACAACCTGCACAGCCTAGCTCCCAACAGCAACAACCTGCACAGCCTAGCTCCCAACAGCAACAACCTGCACAGCCTAGCTCCCAACAGCAACAACCTGCACAGCCTAGCTTCCAACAGCAACAACCTGCACAGCCTAGCTTCCAACAGCAACAACCTGCACAGCCTAGCTTCCAACAGCAACAACCTGCACAGCCTAGCTTCCAACAGCAACAACCTGCACAGCCTAGCTTCCAACAGCAACAACCTGCACAGCCTAGCTACAACAAGCAGCCTAGCTCCCAACAGCAACAACCTGCACAGCCTAGCTTCCAACAGCAACAACCTGCACAGCCTAGCTACAACAAGCAGCCTAGCTTCCAACAGCAACAACCTGCACAGCCTAGCTACAACAAGCAGCCTAGCTCCCAACGGCAACAACCTGCACAGCCTAGCTACAACAAGCAGCCTAGCTCTCAACAGCAACAACCTGCACAGCCTAGCTACAACAAGCAGCCTAGCTCCCAACGGCAACAACCTGCACAGCCTAGCTACAACAAGCAGCCTAGCTCCCAACGGCAACAACCTGCACAGCCTAGCTACAACAAGCAGCCTAGCTCTCAACAGCAACAACCTGCACAGCCTAGCTACAACAAGCAGCCTAGCTCCCAACAGCAACAACCTGCACAGCAGCCTAGCAACCAACAGCAGCAACCAGCACAGCAGCCTAGCTATAAACTGCCTAGCTACGAACAGCAACAACCTGCACAGCCTAGCTACAACAAGCAGCCTAGCTCCCAACAACAGCAACCTGCACAGCAGCCTAGCGACCAACAGCAGCAACCAGCACAGCAGCCTAGCTATAAACTGCCTAGCTCCCAACAGCAACAACCTGCACAGCCTAGCTTCCAACAGCAACAACCTGCACAGCCTAGCTACAACAAGCAGCCTAGCTTCCAACGGCAACAACCTGCACAGCCTAGCTTCCAACAGCAACAACCTGCACAGCCTAGCTACAACAAGCAGCCTAGCTCCCAACAGCAACAACCTGCACAGCCTAGCTCCCAACAGCAACAACCTGCACAGCCTAGCTCCCAACAGCAACAACCTGCACAGCCTAGCTCCCAACAGCAACAACCTGCACAGCCTAGCTTCCAACAGCAACAACCTGCACAGCCTAGCTTCCAACAGCAACAACCTGCACAGCCTAGCTTCCAACAGCAACAACCTGCACAGCCTAGCTTCAAACAGCAACAACCTGCACAGCCTAGCTTCCAACAGCAACAACCTGCACAGCCTAGCTTCCAACAGCAACAACCTGCACAGCCTAGCTACAACAAGCAGCCTAGCTCCCAACAGCAACAACCTGCACAGCCTAGCTCCCAACAGCAACAACCTGCACAGCCTAGCTCCCAACAGCAACAACCTGCACAGCGTAGCTCCCAACAGCAACAACCTGCACAGCCTAGCTACAACAAGCAGCCTAGCTTCCAACAGCAACAACCTGCACAGCCTAGCTACAACAAGCAGCCTAGCTCCCAACAGCAACAACCTGCACAGCAGCCTAGCGACCAACAGCAGCAACCAGCACAGCAGCCTAGCTATAAACTGCCTAGCTACGAACAGCAACAACCTGCACAGCCTAGCTCCCAACAGCAACAACCAGCACAGCCTAGCTACAACAAGCAGCCTAGCTCCCAACAGCAACCACCTGCACAGCCTAGTTACAACAAGCAGCCTAGTTACCAACAGCAGCAACCTGCACAGCAGCCTAGCTCCCAACAGCAGCAACCTGCACAGCCTAGCTACCAAACGCAACCTGCACAGCAGCCTAGCTACAACAAGCAGCCTAGCTATAAACTGCCTAGCTACGAAAAGCAGCATCCTGCGCAGCCTAGCTACAACAAGCAGCCTAGCTCCCAACAGCAGCAACCTGCACAGCAGCCTAGCTACAACAAGCAGCCTAGCTCCCAACAGCAGCTACCTGCACAGCAGCCTAGCTATCAATGGCAACAACCTACACAGCTGCCTAGCTACAACAAGCAGCCTAGCTCACAGCAGCAACATGCGCAGCAGCTTAGCTCCCAACAGCAGCGACCTGCACAGCAGCCTAGTTACCAGCAGCAGCCAAGCTCCCAACAGCAGCAACCTGCACAGCCTAGCTACAACAAGCAGCCTAGCTACCAGCAGCAACCTGCACAGCAGTTTAGCTACAACAAGCAGCCTAGTTACCAACAGCAGCCTAGTTACCAACAGCAGCAACCTGCACAGCAGTTTAGCTACAACAAGCAGCCTAGCTCCCAACAACAGCCTACTGACCAAAGGCTGCAACCTGCACAGCCTAGCTACAACAAGCGGCAACCTGCACAGCCTAGCTACAACAAGCAGCCTAGCTCCCAACAGCAACAACCTGCACAGCAGCTTAGCTCCCACAAGCAGCCTAGCTCCCAACGGCAGCAACCTGCACAGCCTAGCTACAACAAGCAGCCTAGCTACCAACAGCAGCAACTTGCACAGCAGTTTAGCTCCCACAAGCAGCCTAGCTCCCAACGGCAGCAACCTGCACAGCCTAGCTACAACAAGCAGCCTAGCTCCCAACAGCAGCAACCTGCACAGCCCAGCTACAACAAGCAGCCTAGCTCCCAACAGCAACAACCTGCACAGCCTAGCTACAACAAGCAGCCTAGCTCCCAACAGCAACAACCTGCACAGCCTAGCTACAACAAGCAGCCTAGCTCCCAACGGCAGCAACCTGCACAGCCTAGCTACAACAAGCAGCCTAGCTCCCACCAGCAGCCTAGCTCCCAACAGCAGCAACCTGCACAGCCTAGCTACAACAAGCAGCCTAGCTCCCACCAGCAGCCTAGCTACCAGCAGCAACCAGCACAGCAGTTTAGCTACAACAAGCAGCCTAGTTACCAACAGCAGCCTAGTGACCAAAGGCTGCAACCTGCACAGCAGCTTAGCTACTACAAGCAGCCTAGCTCCCAACAGCAGCAACCTGCACAGCCTAGCTACAACAAGCAGCCTAGCTCCCACCAGCAGCCTAGCTACCAGCAGCAACCAGCACAGCAGTTTAGCTACAACAAGCAGCCTAGTTACCAACAGCAGCCTAGTGACCAAAGGCTGCAACCTGCACAGCAGCTTAGCTACTACAAGCAGCCTAGCTCCCAACGGCAACAACCTGCACAGCAGCTTAGCTCCCACAAGCAGCCTAGCTACCAACAGCAGCAACCTGCACAGCAGCCTAGCTACAACAAGCAGCCTAGCTCCCAACAGCAGCAACCTGCGCAGCCTAGCTACAACAAGCAGCCTAGCTCCCAACAGCAGCAACCTGCGCAGCCTAGCTACAACAAGCAGCCTAGCTCCCAACGGCAGCAACATGCACAGCCTAGGTACAACAAGCAGCCTAGCTCCCAACGGCAGCAACATGCACAGCCTAGCTACAACAAGCAGCCTAGCTCCCAACGGCAGCAACCTGCACAGCCTAGCTACAACAAGCAGCCTAGCTTCCAACAGCAACAACCTGCACAGCCTAGCTACAACAAGCAGCCTAGCTTCCAACAGCAACAACCTGCACAGCCTAGCTACAACAAACAGCCTAACTTCCAACAGCAACAACCTGCACAGCCTAGCTACAACAAGCAGCCTAGCTTCCAACAGCAACAACCTGCACAGCCTAGCTACAACAAGCAGCCTAGCTTCCAACAGCAACAACCTGCACAGCCTAGCTACAACAAGCAGCCTAGTTACCAACAGCAACAACCTGCACAGCCTAGCTACAACAAACAGCCTAGCTCCCAACAGCAACAACCTGCACAGCCTAGCTACAACAAACAGCCTAGCTCCCAACAGCAACAACCTGCACAGCCTAGCTACAACAAGCAGCCTAGCTCCCAACGGCAGCAACATGCACAGCCTAGCTACAACAAGCAGCCTAGCTCCCAACGGCAGCAACCTGCACAGCCTAGCTACAACAAGCAGTCTAGCTCCCAACAGCAGCAACCTGCACAGCCTAGCTACAACAAGCAGCCTAGCTCCCAACGGCAGCAACATGCACAGCCTAGCTACAACAAGCAGCTTAGCTCCCAACAGCAGCAACCTGCACAGCCTAGCTACAACAAGCAGCCTAGCTCCCAACAGCAGCAACCTGCACAGCCTAGCTACAACAAGCAGCCTAGCTCCCAACAGCAGCAACCTGCAGAGCCTAGCTACAAGCAGCCTAGCTCCCAACAGCAGCAACCTGCAGAGCCTAGCTACAACAAGCGGCAACCTGCACGGCCAGGCTACAAGCAGCCTAGTTACCAACAGCAGCCACCTGCACAACAGCTAAGCTACCACAAGCAGCCTAGTTACCAACAGCAGCCACCTGCACAACAGCTAAGCTACCACAAGCAGCCTGTCTACCAGCAACGGCCACCTGCACAACAGCTAATCTACCACAAGCAGCCTGGCTACCAGCAACAGCCTGCACAGCAGCTTAGCTACCATGTCGATCAGCAGCAGCCCCTGGTGCATAGCCTTTCTCACTCTAGCAGCAACCCCAGCAAACTAGTCACTGGTCCAAGCGACTACCCTGGTGGACCAGCCACAGATCCAGGCGGCTACCCTGGCGGACTACCTACCGGTCCAAGTGCCAACCCTGGTGGACTTCCTACCGGTCCAAGCGGCTACCCTGGTGGACTACCTACCGGTCCAAGCGGCTACCCTGGTGGACTTCCTACCGGTCCAAGCGGCTATCCTGGTGGACTACCTACCGGTCCAAGCGGCTACCCTGGTGGACTACCTACTGGTCCAAACATCCAAGCACTGCTACCAGACCAACCAGCAGCTCCAGGTGACTAGTTACAGCAGCAACTCCAATATTGGCTCTAATGTGTAGTTTGTCAAATGTTCTGCAATGTGGGGCAGACGGGATTCCTGTCAAACACGGAAAGCTCCAATAGTCATGACTATCATTTAAATTTGTATTGCTGCAAGATGTACTGCTTTATTAAAACTGTTGAAATTCCACAGGTCTGAATGAGGAGTTAAAACCAGGCTGGCTCTATTATCGAGGAGGGAGGAAAGACGATTGATGTGAATTTCTGTTTACCTTAAACATCACTTAAAAATCTTTTACCTGCATTACTTAAATAGCAGTATTTAAAACTCTTTCACTCTTTTTCAGAACGTTCAACGTTGAAGACGTCTCCACTCTACAATCCTGTATGGACTGCATTTCAAAATAAAAATATTTTTAATAGTACTTTGTGTGGTGTGTTAAATCATTTATCTATCTGGATAATTTGGTAGAAATGATGCTGACTATCTAGATTTGTTCCTGGGCTCTGGTGCAGCAAAGGGTCTTCAGGCAGGACACTGGGCCTCATAAAGGGGGACTAGACCAGTGGGTTCTAGGGTCCTTGAGGGGGGAGTTCCTGATGTGTCCAGCAACATACTATACTAATGTTTCTTTTTAATTAATTCACTAGAACGTGGCACGAGAATGTGGTGTTGCCAGACATCCTGCTGTGCAGGTACTTTACTGTATCTTTTATATTGTGTATTGTTTTTGTCAGTTGTATCATGTCTGTCTGTGGCTGCATTGTAGGTGTAAGCCCAAGACAAATTTCCCAGCTGATGGGACAATAAAGTGACTTGACTCTTGACTTACCTGGTAGCCCACAAACGACATGCCTTAAAGGGGAGGTTTGCGCCAAATGTTCTCTCTTACCAGATAGTTGATTTGCTTAGTTTTGAATATGTCTGTAGAGCTTGTCACTCGATACAAGGGAGCTGAAGGGCACTTGGTTTGTGGCATCAAACGGTTTAGGAAAACTCTAAAGCAATGTCTCATTCTGTAAATCATGACCCAGTTACTCAGGATAAACCAGACCTTGGTTTTCTACAGATCGACATCCCAATAATGAATGGGGGGCTATGTTGCAATGTTGACGAGAACCAGAATCTACTGATTTTTCCACTTTCTCCTTCATACACACAGTATATACAGACATGACTACAATATTAAACGTTGGGATGTTCAGTTTATTCACAAAGTCAATACATGTTAAACTGCACACTGTTAACCCAACGGATGACATGGACATTCAGGTACAGATGCATCAAACCTTAATAATCATCTTCACAAGTGTGGGGGTACATCAGATTTGTAACTTGTTTCGTTGTGAACTAATGCTAACATAACAAATCTGCACTGCCACATTGCAATGATTAGGATATGGACTGTCTATAGCAACAATAATTTGACAAACATTTCTTCTAGTACGTTATCTTAAGTCATGTTGTATATAGGTTTCCTTTGTCAAGTGGCAAAAAGTGCAAATACTCTTCAAAAACATTAAGGATTTGGGTAGCATTTTCTTAGAAGATAAAACCATTAAGACAATCGTTTAAGTCCACGTTCACCTGGACCTTGAGCCGAGAGTGTTGATATAAAAAGAACAATCTTATTCTTATTTCTGACCTGATATTACGTCAAGTGTCAACATTTTAGTTAGCTAGACTAGATAAGTAACCAGATGGCGTCTCTCACAGGGGGAACGAATCTAGGAGGACAGAGGTTGTGTTGAGCTTTTGGTGCCAGAAAGGGGGATAACCAGTCTTCCGTATTCAGCTCACTCAGCGAGGACCTGAGGGCAACCTAGTTGTAACCATTTTGCTGTTCATGCCAATAAACCTGTCTTATAACGAATACCGGGATTGTATATTGTAGCAAAGGGAGATTTAATTATACTTATACTTCGCAACATCCAACAACGCAGAGTCCTGTCCTGGGGATAATTCATGAATTAAAAGTCAACGAAATCTAACAACGACTATCAATCAACAATCTGTATCTCTCAAACTATGAGAGATACAAATAGCATAAAGGAGACGAGCCCCCGATCACTGTTTTCATTCCGACTTTTAAAAGAAGACAAAGAAACGTGTGGTTAACCATTTCAGAGCTGAAAGAAGGACTTTACAGTAAAAAGAAATAGGCTTAGTTCATAAATTTATTCACATTTTAAATCATATATATATACTGCACACCGTTGACCAAGAAATTCAAATGATCACTTTTGTAAACAGCCAGGTAAATCAATGCAAACATAGCAATCATCTTGGTGGGGAAAAAAACTAAAAAGCTCTAAGGACTACAGGGGCCGCTGGTGAGTGGGGTGCGTGCCTCTCTGAAACCGGTATGTTTCCGCGCGCGGGGGGGGGGTACTGTATCTCAAGCACCCATCATCTTCTTCACCATGTATCCAGGTGCGCTGTAGAGGAACAGCCCCAGCATGGCCACGAACAGCAGCGCCAGGACGATCTTGATGGTCAGCCACCTGTACTGGTTACAGATCAGGTTTTTTGCAGCTTTGAAGGGAATGAGGAACCAGAGGAGAGCGATGTCTGGCCGGCTGGTGGAGCAGATAAAGGAGAGGAGGTTAGTCAGGCTGGTGGAGCAGATAAAGGAGAGGAGGTTAGTCAGGCTGGTGGAGCAGATAAAGGAGAGGAGGTTAGTCAGGCTGGTGGAGCAGATAAAGGAGAGGAGGTTAGTCAGGCTGGTGGAGCAGATAAAGGAGAGGAGGTTAGTCAGGCTGGTGGAGCAGATAAAGGAGAGGAGGTTAGTCAGGCTGGTGGAGCAGATAAAGGAGAGGGTTAGTCAGGCTGGTGGAGCAGATAAAGGAGAGGAGGTTAGTCAGGCTGGTGGAGCAGATAAAGGAGAGGAGGTTAGTCAGGCTGGTGGAGCAGATAAAGGAGAGGAGGTTAGTCAGGCTGGTGGAGCAGATAAAGGAGAGGAGGTTAGTCAGGCTGGTGGAGCAGATAAAGGAGAGGAGGTTAGTCAGGCTGGTGGAGCAGATAAAGGAGAGGAGGTTAGTCAGGCTGGTGGAGCAGATAAAGGAGAGGAGGTTAGTCAGGCTGGTGGAGCAGATAAAGGAGAGGAGGTTAGTCAGGCTGGTGGAGCAGATAAAGGAGAGGAGGTTAGTCAGGCTGGTGGAGCAGATAAACCAGAGGAGGTTAGTCGGGCTGGTGGAGCAGATAAACCAGAGGAGGTTAGTCAGGCTGGTGCAGCAGATAAAGGAGAGGAGGTTAGTCAGGCTGGTGGAGCAGATAAAGGAGAGGAGGTTAGTCGGTGTCAAAGACCTAATTGAGTTTCTCAGATGACTCAAAAGCCACACAACCATTCAAATGCATTGATTCAAGGCTTCATGGTGCTCTGTAGGGAACCTGTGTGCGTTGCTACAGCATACCTATGCATTAAAAACATTTAGGAATTGATTTCCACCATCCAATCCAATCCAACTTTATTTATATAGCACGTTTAAAAACAACAAAGTTGACCAAAGTGCTTCGCAATCAATCAATAATATAGTAAAAAAAAAAACACATAGACTAATCACAATACAATGCACACAGAACTACAAACAGATTGTCCATTGAAATAAGCCCCCCCCCCCCTTCATATCTCATGAACCGTTTGTCGTGGAGACTTATGGGAGGCGTCAATTAATTCAATACAGGCGACTACTTTCATTGGTTTAGGTTAACCACGCCCCTATGTGTAAGTGTGTAATAGTATAATAGTGTGCTACTGTAATGCTGTGTAATAGTTTAATAGTGTGATACTGTAATGCTGCGTAATAGTATAATAGTGTGATACTGTAATGCTGTGTCATTGTTTAATTATTGTGATACTGTAATGCTGCGTAATAGTATAATAGTGTGATACTGTAATGCTGTGTCATTGTTTAATTATTGTGATACTGTAATGCTGCGTAATAGTATAATAGTGTGATACTGTAATGCTGTGTCATTGTTTAATAGTATGTAATACTGTGTAATAGTGTAATAGTGTAATAGTGGGTAAGAGTGCAAATAGTGTAATAGTGTGCTAGTGTGATAGTGTTTTAGGGTGATAGTGTAATAGTG
Organism: Notolepis coatsorum; assembly: GCF_963971535.1. Classification (NCBI taxonomy): domain Eukaryota; kingdom Metazoa; phylum Chordata; class Actinopteri; order Aulopiformes; family Paralepididae; genus Notolepis; species Notolepis coatsorum. The sequence goes on along the minus strand of NC_140167.1, from coordinate 1,369,599 downwards.
TAATAGTGTAATAGTGTAATAGTGTGATAGTGTAATAGTGTAATAGTGTGATAGTGTAATAGTGTAATAGTGTAATAGTGTAATAGTGTGATAGTGTGATAGTGTAATAGTGTGATAGTGTGATAGTGTAATAGTGTAATAGTGTAATAGTGTAATAGTGTAATAGTGTGATAGTGTAATAGTGTAATAGTGTGATAGTGTAATAGTGTAATAGTGTGATAGTGTGATAGTGTGATAGTGTGATAGTGTAATAGTGTAATAGTGTAATAGTGTGATAGTGTAATAGTGTAATAGTGTGATAGTGTAATAGTGTGATAGTGTGATAGTGTGATAGTGTAATAGTGTAATAGTGTAATAGTGTGATAGTGTAATAGTGTGATAGTGTGATAGTGTAATAGTGTAATAGTGTAATAGTGTAATAGTGTGATAGTGTTTTAGGGTGATAGTGTGATAGTGTGATAGTGTAATAGTGTAATAGTGTAATAGTGTGATAGTGTAATAGTGTAATAGTGTGATAGTGTAATAGTGTGATAGTGTGATAGTGTGATAGTGTGATAGTGTAATAGTGTAATAGTGTGATAGTGTGATAGTGTGATAGTGTAATAGTGTAATAGTGTGATAGTGTTTTAGTGTAATAGTGTGATAGTGTAATAGTGTTTTAGTGTAATAGTGTGATAGTGTGATAGTGTAATAGTGTAATAGTGTAATAGTGTGATAGTGTGATAGTGTAATAGTGTGATAGTGTAATAGTGTAATAGTGTACTAATGTGATAGTGTAATAGTGTGATAGTGTAATAGTGTGATAGTGTGATAGTGTAATAGTGTGATAGTGTAATAGTGTGTAATAGTGTAATAGTGTGATAGTGTAATAGTGTGATAGTGTGATAGTGTAATAGTGTGATAGTGTGATAGTGTGATAGTGTAATAGTGTGATAGTGTGATAGTGTGATAGTGTGATAGTGTAATAGTGTAATAGTGTAATAGTGTGATAGTGTAATAGTGTGATAGTGTAATAGTGTGATAGTGTAATAGTGTAATAGTGTAATAGTGTGATAGTGTGATAGTGTAATAGTGTAATAGTGTAATAGTGTGATAGTGTGATAGTGTAATAGTGTGATAGTGTGATAGTGTAATAGTGTGATAGTGTGATAGTGTGATAGTGTAATAGTGTAATAGTGTGATAGTGTGATAGTGTAATAGTGTAATAGTGTGATAGTGTAATAGTGTGATAGTGTGATAGTGTGATAGTGTAATAGTGTGATAGTGTGATAGTGTGATAGTGTAATAGTGTGATAGTGTAATAGTGTAATAGTGTGATAGTGTAATAGTGTGATAGTGTGATAGTGTAATAGTGTAATAGTGTGATAGTGTGATAGTGTAATAGTGTAATAGTGTGATAGTGTGATAGTGTGATAGTGTAATAGTGTGATAGTGTAATAGTGTGATAGTGTAATAGTGTGATAGTGTAATAGTGTGATAGTGTAATAGTGTGATAGTGTAATAGTGTAATAGTGTAATAGTGTAATAGTGTGATAGTGTAATAGTGTGATAGTGTGATAGTGTGATAGTGTAATAGTGTGATAGTGTAATAGTGTAATAGTGTGATAGTGTAATAGTGTAATAGTGTTTTAGTGTAATAGTGTGATAGTGTGATAGTGTGATAGTGTAATAGTGTGATAGTGTGAGTGTAATAGTGTAATAGTGTGATAGTGTAATAGTGTAATAGTGTTTTAGTGTAATAGTGTGATAGTGTGATAGTGTACTAGTGTGATAGTGTAATAGTGTAATAGTGTGATGGTGTGATAGTGTGATAGTGTAATAGTGTGATAGTGTAATAGTGTAATAGTGTAATAGTGTGATAGTGTAATAGTGTGATAGTGTGCTAGTGTTTTAGGGTGACAGTGGTTCAGGTTGTATAGCAGCCGTCTGGTAATCAGAAGGTTCCTGGTGTGATTCTGGCTCCTCCCAGCAGTGTGTCGAGGTGTCCTTGAGCAAGACACTTAACCCTTAACCCCCCCCCCCCCCGATGAACAGGTTGAATGTGTGCATGTGAGGCATAAGTTGTTTGGATAAAAGCACTATATAAATGCAGTCCATTTACCATAATAGTGTAATAGGAATAGTGTGGCGAGATCTGCTTTCATTGGTCTATGTTTGCCCCGCCCCCTATACCTGTGCCCCGCCCCCTATACCTGTGCAGGCTACTGTCTGTCAGCTGTCCTTGGTAGAATAGTGACTTGTCAACACAGATGTTTTGTTGTTTCTTTCTGGCAGACAGTGGATGATCTCTGTGTACGTTGTGTGAGTCTGTTTGTATACCGGTAATCATAATTAATGGTAATAGATGGTGTCTGCATTCGTTAAATAATGTAGGCGTGTTTATGAGAGAGAGAGAGAAGAAAATGTAATGTGTAGCTGCCGCCTGGTGGAGATTTGTGCTCTACCGAGCACACCTTTCTAGTTGCTTTGGCGACACCTATTGGTGATGAGTGGTCATTGCTGTAGCATCTTTGCATCTTATTGAAACTACTGAGTTAATAATCTCCTATTCATTCCATATGAACAGCCGTTGCCGCTGGTGACGTAAAGCGCATCGCTTCCTGTGTGCCGGAGGGTTTGCTTGGGACTGTCCAGCCAGACACCAGGCCTGTCCCTGACCTCGTCCAGCCAGACACCAGGCCTGTCCCTGACCTCGTCCAGCCAGACACCAGGCCTGTCCCTAACCTCGTGAGATGTCCAGCCAGACACCAGGCCTGTCCCTAACCTCGTGAGATGTCCAGCCAGGCACCAGGCCTGTCCCTAACCTCGTGAGATGAATGTCCAGCCAGACACCAGGCCTGTCCCTGACCTCGTCCAGCCAGACACCAGGCCTGTCCCTGACCTCGTCCAGCCAGACACCAGGCCTGTCCCTAACCTCGTGAGATGTCCGGCCAGACACCAGGCCTGTCCCTAACCTCGTGAGATGTCCGGCCAGACACCAGGCCTGTCCCTAACCTCGTGAGATGTCCAGCCAGACACCAGGCCTGTCCCTAACCTCGTGAGATGTCCAGCCAGACACCAGGCCTGTCCCTAACCTCGTGAGATGAATGTCCAGCCAGACACCAGGCCTGTCCCTAACCTCGTGAGATGAATGTCCAGCCAGACACCAGGCCTGTCCCTGACCTCGTGAGATGAAGCCTGGTAAAGAACTACGGCCCAAAGTGTGTATGGGGTAGAACTCCCGGTGTTCCCCTGGAAGCTGCCTCCGAACGGACCAAACTTTTCCGGACGTTTACCGGACGCCCCGGTCATGTAGTAACTTCTTCAGGCAAAGCCGTTGGCAGTGGCTTAAACGAGGAAATATTGTGCACTTCACACGTTTCTATAATTGTTTTGTCGAAACCGGAAAGCCTGTACTTCCTGTACTTCCTGTACTTCCGTTTACACACTTTAGGAGGCATAGCTTTACCAGCCTAGCCCGTCCCCGACTAAGGATTGTATAGTTGACTTTGATTGGCTGAAATTTGCCGATAGTCGACTGGTAGTTCCATCTGGGCTGTGGGGGGGGGTGCTTAATGTCTGAAGGAGTCGACTGAAGGCTTCTTGTCCTCTGTGGGGGGGGGGGGGGTGCTTAATGTCTGAAGGAGTCGACTGAAGGCTTCTTGTCCTCTGTGGGGGGGGGGGGGGTGCTTAATGTCTGAAGGAGTCGACTGAAGGCTTCTTGTCCTCTGTGGGGGGGGGGGGGTGCTTAATGTCTGAAGGAGTCGACTGAAGGCTTCTTGTCCTCTGGGGGGGGGGGGGGGGGGTGCTTAATGTCTGAAGGAGTCGACTGAAGGCTTCTTGTCCTCTGTGGGGGGGGGGGGGTGCTTAATGTCTGAAGGAGTCGACTGAAGGCTTCTTGTCCTCTGTGGGGGGGGGGGGTGCTTAATGTCTGAAGGAGTCGACTGAAGGCTTCTTGTCCTCTGGGGGGGGGGGGGGGGTGCTTAATGTCTGAAGGAGTCGACTGAAGGCTTCTTGTCCTCTGTGGGGGGGGGGGGGGTGCTTAATGTCTGAAGGAGTCGACTGAAGGCTTCTTGTCCTCTGTGGGGGGGGGGGGGGTGCTTAATGTCTGAAGGAGTCGACTGAAGGCTTCTTGTCCTCTGTGGGGGGGGGGGTGTGCTTAATGTCTGAAGGAGTCGACTGAAGGCTTCTTGTCCTCTGTGGGGGGGGGGGGGTGCTTAATGTCTGAAGGAGTCGACTGAAGGCTTCTTGTCCTCTGTGGGGGGGGGGTGTGCTTAATGTCTGAAAGAGTCGACTGAAGGCTTCTTGTCCTCTGTGGGGGGGGGGGGGGGTGCTTAATGTCTGAAGGAGTCGACTGAAGGCTTCTTGTCCTCTGGGGGGGGGGGGGGGGGGGTGCTTAATGTCTGAAGGAGTCGACTGAAGGCTTCTTGTCCTCTGTGGGGGGGGGGGGTGTGCTTAATGTCTGAAGGAGTCGACTGAAGGCTTCTTGTCCTCTGTGGGGGGGGGGGGGGTGCTTAATGTCTGAAGGAGTCGACTGAAGGCTTCTTGTCCTCTGTGGGGGGGGGGGGTGCTTAATGTCTGAAGGAGTCGACTGAAGGCTTCTTGTCCTCTGAAAGCATGCAATTGTATGTTTTTTGTTTAATGTACTGTATATTCTATATGCCCTGTTTTTATGTTGAAACTTGTTGTGTGCCGTGTTGGTCAGGACTCCCTGGAAGAAGAGATCTTGTATCTCAATGGGACATTCCTGGATAAATAAAGGATAAATAAAATAAAGTGTTCCACTGATGGATACATCTTGATATGTCTAGTGTGAAATCCTCTTTCAGTGCCTCTGTGCCCGTTTTCTTAGGCAGTTAGCCTCGCTGGTATGTGCGCCATTAGCGTTAGCCACGCTTCTTCTAGGCCTCTTTGCTTTTGGAAAGAATGATTAAAAAATATAATAATAATTCTTTTTTTCTCCTTTGCATTCGACGGTCGGCAGTCGACTACGGCTCCTTTAGATTGATTAGTCGAGGTCATCCCTACCAGACATCATTGTTTAGAACAGCCATGTAAAAGCATTAATCATCTGCGTGTCGGTAGAATCACTATTGTGTCATATCAATTGGCAACAGAGTGGCGAAATAGACATTTATTATTTTATTTATATGAAAATGTTCGAGATTATTATTTAAAAGAAGGGGAGTTAATTAAGATGAGCACTAACGTTCAGCATTTCTTCTTTGACACCAAAGACAATGATGTCAGTTTTGCAAAGGCAGCCTTCAGGTTCAGAGGCCCGTTTTAATATAAAATATGGGGCCCTTATCTTACCCTGACAACTACTCATCCCCACCCCCCCCCCCCCCCCCCCCCCCCCTCCACACAATGACATTTACAGGACAATGTAAAGTGGGCCTTGGGCATAAACTGAAATATACCTCTTTGAAGTACAAACTAGCTTTCTCTTACTTACAGGAATAACATAAGTCAGATAACACACACACACACACACACACACACACACACACACACACACACACACACACACACACACACACACACACACACACACAGTGTATCTGCAGGTTTCAACAAGTTCAATTTAAGACTTTTTAACACATTTCAATACCATTTAGAGTTACACTTTATACCAATTTTAACGACCATACTAGCAAAAAAGAAAAACACATAGCGACACTGAACTGGCGGCTGCACTTGCGCACCAATTAAAATTCTCGCATTTTCCATACAAGCTCTTGCCAGACGCACCAAGCTTACAGTAGCCTCGCAGAAAACAACAACTTGAATACAAAAACATTTCATATATTGAATATTATTTCACCTCCCAACTGCCCCCCAAAGAAATGTAATACCTGTGCAAATTAAATTTAAGACTTTTTAAATAACTTTCAAGGCCTTAAATTGAGAATTATGAATTTTGAATACCCTGCAGATACGCTGTCACACACACACAGAGACACAGAGAAGCCCAAGAACAAGGAGCGTTGGTTGTTCTTGCCAGTTTATTCACAGTTCAAAGTCAAGTGTATATACTGCACACTGTTGACTAAGAAATACAATGTAATGCTTTTTATAGCCAAATAAGTCAATGCAAACTTAACAATCGTCTTGAGAAATAAGAAGAGAGAGAATGACTATTGTATCACAAACCAACCGGACCAGCAAATCTGCACAACCCTATTCCAACATTTCTTATCAAATATCACATCAATACATCTGGTTATCTCCAAACCTTTTTTAAAGGAACACGCCAACATTATGGGAAATGCGGATTGTCAGAATCAGACAAATCATGTTAAACCCAGATTCGGCTCAAACAAGGGACTAAACACGTTTCGCAATTATGCCACATCAATGTGGAACGCCCTACCCAAAGCTGTAAAGGAATGTGAATCACTACCCACTTTCAAAAACACTCTCAAAGAACACCTACGGGAGACTGCAATTAGAAACTGGCCCATGTAAATGTCCTAACCCAACCCCCTCCAATGTACAGTAAATGACCAAGTATGGTTGTCAATATTCCAATGTACAGTTTTGCTTGTACAGTTGTACAGTGTTCCCCCCCCCACCCACCGAACCACCTCCAATGTACAGCCCCCCCCCACCCCACCTACACAACCTCCCCCAATGTACAGTTTTTACGTCAAATGTATATACTCTTTTCTGGACTCTTTTTGTATCACAAACAGTAGTGTATTTGCTAATCTGGTATGTCATAAATGTATAGATGTAGCAGTACTGACTATCTGTATGTCATATATGTCCTGATGAATTGAAAATGGGGGACCCTGATGTAAACAAGACGAAAGTCTTTCTCTGGTCTGCATCCCCTTAACAATTGTGTGTATTGAGCTGTACTGTATTGTACCCATTCTGCAATCTGTTAATAAAGTTTTCAATCAATCAATCAATCAATACCAATTTTATCTGTTGGCCAAAAAAATAAGGCTAGCTGATCCGTATCCACTTCCATTCATTGTGCTGAGCTAGGCTAGCCTGCAGCCGGATAGCTTTCTACTGAACGCACAGGGAGGAAACTGGTCTCTATCTTCTCGTCTGACTCTGGAGAAGACGGTGAGCACCATTCCCATAATGTTGGGCGTGTTCCTTTAAGGACAAACCTAATTCTCTGCTCGACAACAATGCGTTGCTGAAGTCCTGCAACGGGGTTCGAATGGTCACACAGCTTCATAAAGTCACCTGATGGAGAACTACAACTCAAGGAACAGCAACCACAAGACAAAAGCCCCCTCCTCCACACGATAGCAGTAATATGTTGAGATGAATCCAAAACAGATTAATCCAAAATGGTCTTAGCTTAGCTATTATAGCCTTGCTATTTAATAATGCTAATCCAATAATGCATGAATTCGTCTTCAGCCAAATGGCAAAAAAAGAGAAACCCTACGAAGGCGAAAAGGAATCACTAATAACTTGGGATGCCTTCCTACGGAGACGTTAGTCCCTGCGGGTGGAACTCAAGCCCCCAGCATCTTCTTCACCATGTATCCCGGCGCGCTGTAGATGAAAAGTGCCACCATGACCAACAACAGGAGAGCCAGGAAGATCTTGATGGCCAGCCACCTGTACTGGTCGCAGATCAGGTGCTTTATGGCTTTGAAGGGTGTGAGGAACCACAGCATGGCAATATCTGGGCGGCTGGTGGGGGTATATAGATGATAATGATTGGTTAGACCAATGGGAAAGAGAATGCCAGTTGATTAGACCAATAGGATAATAGAGCATACCAGTTGGTTAGACCAATAGGATAATAGAGCATACCAGTTGGTTAGGCCAATAGGATAACAGTTGATTGATTAGACCAATAGGATAGAGAACACCAGTTGGATGGACCAATAGGATAGCTAATACCAGTTGGGTAGATCAATAGGATAGACAATACCAGTTGATTATTAGACCAATAGGATAACAGTTGAATAGACCAATAGGATAGAGAATACCAGTTGGATAGACCAATAGGATAGAGAATACCAGTTGAATAGACCAATAGGATAGAGAATACAAGTTGAATAGACCAATAGGATAGAGGATACCAGTTGGATAGACCAATAGGATAGAGGATACCAGTTGGATAGACCAATAGGATAGAGGATACCAGTTGGATAGACCAATAGGATAGATAACACCAGTTGAATAGACCAATAGGATAGAGGATACCAGTTGGATAGACCAATAGGATAGAGGATACCAGTTGGATAGACCAATAGGATAGATAACACCAGTTGAATAGACCAATAGGATAGAGGATACCAGTTGGATAGACCAATAGGATAGAGGATACCAGTTGGATAGACCAATAGGATAGAGGATACCAGTTGGATAGACCAATAGGATAGATAACACCAGTTGAATAGACCAATAGGATAGAGGATACCAGTTGGATAGACCAATAGGATAGAGAATACCAGTTGGATAGACCAATAGGATAGATAACACCAGTTGAATAGACCAATAGGATAGAGGATACCAGTTGGATAGACCAATAGGATAGATAACACCAGTTGAATAGACCAATAGGATAGAGGATACCAGTTGGATAGACCAATAGGATAACAGTTGATTAGGCCATATATAAATGTAATAAATAAATGTCAAGCCAGATCCTGTACTCAGATCCAAATCAACAATCAGGTTTTTGTCCGTTTATTCACAAAGTCCACGCCAATGACCACGAAATACAAACGCATGTAAACAGCCACAATAAATCAGTGCAAGCGTCATATTCACAGGAATAGTTCAACCAAGAAAAGATCATAACTGCAATGGCAAACCTAGCAAATCCACACCACCACATTGCGACAACATATTTTATTGAACATACAGTCCACGGCGTGAGTATTGGGATAGTTAGGTTGAATATGATTATGATGTGCTCATCTTCAGATGTTGCGCAGGCTTACAGGGTGTACAATTATTGTGCAATAACAGATGAATACCTTCATAATATATAACCGATACATATAAGATATTTTATAAGTTGGTAATGACAAATAATGACTTGTTACCAGGTATTCCTGGTTATTATTATGTAATTACACAGTAATTACCCTGTAATTCATGCACCATGAGATGAAGCACCATACCAGTATATACGTAGATGAAAAGGTATGTGTCTGATAGGGATATATTATTATTAAAAGATTGTATAATTGGCTGATATGAACATAGATAATGTATGTAAAAGCTAAATAGTATATTATGCTGTATTGTATTATGAATTAATTATGAGTAGGTATTATTGTATTGTATTGTGAATTCATTAGGCGTATATATTGTTGTATTGTATTATGAATTTGATTAGGAGTTTTAATTGTCTGTATGACATGTGAATGTTGTGAGTGTATAAGTGTGTAACTGTATTTTACGTGTTATGGACCCCAGGAAGAATAGCCCCAGCACTGCTGTGGCTACTGGGGATCCAAATAAACTTCAACTTAAACTTAAACCACCAGGGATCTGTTCCTACTTCACTTCCCTTCCCTCTTGAGCAAAGTGAAATGCATGCATTAGTAGCATTTAAATCAGGAGAGTAAACGGGCGGGGCCAATAAGGTCTTCCATCTTTTCCTCCCGCTGGTCTCCATGGATACAGGGTGTTTTGGATCGTTATCTTGCCGCATAATGGATTTCCGTCCGATGAGTCAGGTGACATTTATCTGAACGGTGGTGTGACAGCACGTTTAAAAAAAAATTACTGTTGTTTTGTTCTGTTGCTATAGTTACAATGTGCACCCCCGCATGCCCACGCCTTCATGCCCACGCCTTCATGCCCGCACCGTCAAGCCCAAAGGAGGCAGCGGGACGCTCACGGTCATCGCGTCTATGCTTTCCCCTTTTTGATATTGTTTACTTTGGTTCACCTTTAACCAATGGAACTCACTAAGATGACACTTTTAACCAATGAAACTCAGTAAGGTGACACCTTTAACCAATGAAACTCACTGGAGTGACACCTTTAACCAATGAAACTCACTGGAGTGACACCTTTAACCAATGAAACTTGCTTCCATAACTCATCGAGCTCCTCATGGTAGTTCTTTGACCGTTGTTCCGGGTGGCGATGAGGTCTAATTGGTCTGGAAGTTTTGCTTCTTTTCATCCTCCTTCCTCAGCCTCAGGACACAGTGCCATGTTCTGCCCACAGGAGAAGATCTGGTCACGATGTCTCTGGAACTGATGTCTTGATGCTTTCTTCTGTCATCGTCGTCTTTCTTCGACGGCTTGATTGCGGACAATTTCTCTTCTTTAAAAACGTAGTATCTTGTCGAATTCGGATCGAAGGTCGTTTAGTTTTCCATCAGTGTAATTGATTGTTTGGGTCATCATGATGGGACACTTCTCTTGTCTTCGTCTTGGCTTGTACTTTCAGTTTCTCAGACACAAGGGAGGAAGAGAGGGGGAGAAACCGAGCGACCTGACCTCTTTCGGTCTGAAAAGTTAAATGTGATGTCATTACACAGCAAAAAACTATGAACCACTGTGTGCCTTCAAGGTGTACCTCAGAGATCTTGCTCTAGTTAGTAAAGCCTTCAAGGTGTACCTCAGAGATCTTGCTCTAGTTAGTAAAGCCTTCAAGGTGTACCTCAGAGATCTTGCTCTAGTTAGTAAAACCTTCAAGGTGTACCTCAGAGATCTTGCTCTAGTTAGTAAAACCTTCAAGGTGTACCTCAGAGATGTTGCTCTAGTAAAACCTTCAAGGTGTACCTCAGAGATGTTGCTCTAGTAAAGTCTTCAAGGTGTACCTCAGAGATCTTGCTCTAGTTAGTAAAACCTTCAAGGTGTACCTCAGAGATCTTGCTCTAGTTAGTAAAACCTTCAAGGTGTACCTCAGAGATGTTGCTCTAGTAAAACCTTCAAGGTGTACCTCAGAGATGTTGCTCTAGTAAAACCTTCAAGGTGTACCTCAGAGATCTTGCTCTAGTTAGTAAAACCTTCATGGTGTACCTCAGAGATCTTGCTCTAGTTAGTAAAACCTCCAAGGTGTACCTCAGAGATGTTGCTCTAGTAAACCCTTCAAGGTGTACCTCAGAGATCTTGCTCTAGTTAGTAAAGCCTTCAAGGTGTACCTCAGAGATGTTGCTCTAGTAAACCCTTCAAGGTGTACCTCAGAGATCTTGCTCTAGTTAGTAAAGCCTTCAAGGTGTACCTCAGAGATCTTGCTCTAGTTAGTAAACCCTTCAAGGTGTACCTCAGAGATCTTGCTCTAGTTAGTAAAGCCTTCAAGGTGTACCTCAGAGATCTTGCTCTAGTAAACCCTTCAAGGTGTACCTCAGAGATCTTGCTCTAGTAAAGCCTACATTACTGTCATAACGTCTGAAAGAAAAGGCGTTTCTCTTTTCAGGCTATGAATCCGCAAATCGTCACACACTACTTGGTCTGGTAGAAAAAGGCTTGAGGATGGAGATAAAAAATTGTAGATATAGACGACGTGGAAGATCTACAGCTAGTGGCCAAGTATTCAGTGACACCCGCCGGGACGCCCCGAAGACGTCTCACGCCCCCAGCATCTTCTTGACCATGTAACCGGGCGCGCTGTAGATGAAAATGCCAATGATGAGCACTATCAGGAGAGCCAGGAAGATCTTGATGGTCAGCCACTTGTACTGGTTGCAGACCAAGTTTTTTATGGCCTTGAGGGGAGTAAGGAACCACAGGAGGCTGGTGTCTGGACGGCTGGTGGGAGAAGAACCACAAGTCATTCAGCTGGAAGAACTCTTTTAGTTCTAACATCCATGTAGTTGAGATGACACATAATAATAACACATAAAGATACTGAGTGCTTACGTACTGTACATACACACCAGGGATACAGAGGAACAACAACTTACCAGGCAAAGGGAGAGGATCGAAGAGGATCGAAGCAGATCGAAGCAGATCGAAGGAGATCGAAGGAGATCCAAGAGGATCGTGGGTAAAGGTCCAGCACTCGGTTGCAGTAAAGTCGTAAGGTTGTTTCTTTTTCTTTTCTTTTTAAAAGGTTACGGTTATTTTCCATGTTTATGATTGATTTATCATTTTGTTAATTCCATGCATTCGTACGTTTATCATTGATTTATCATTTCATTTTATGCCTTTCTCAGAAAGGTTATTTTAATGCGACGTAATTTTTCAGTTTTTATCAATGGGTTTTTATTACCGTAGGCCCTATATTGGAGTTTGATTATTTTGTTATAATGGACCTCGTAGCTGGACTTGAAGAGAATTGCACGTGTGTTTGCGTGCGTGCAAGTCTGCGTGTACCCATGTGTGGGCGTGAGGGTGTACAGGCGTACATGCGTGTGTGTGTACCGTGTGCATGTGTGTGGGTGTATGCGTGTGTGTGTGGGTGTATGCGTGTGTGTGTGTGTGTGTGTGTGTGGGAGAGCACGTGTGTGCATATTATGAGAGGAGAGTCTGTGAGAGGAGTAGAAATCAAAGGATGAATTACAGCAAATATTTTAACAGCGGCCATTTTGACTTGACATACGTAGATGGGTAAACAAAAGTGTAAACATGGATACAGAATAAGGAATATATCTATGGTTGAATTTAATTTAATTTCAACCCTTTATTTCAACTCGTAAGAAACTGAGGTTACTCTTGTTTACAGCGTCGACGAGTTTACAAAACAAGACATAGTTTATCAGCAACTTCATACATATAGGCACAATAAATAAGAATAAACAATCAAATAAATCTGCTAAAACTGTACTAAGATGACACACAGTGGTCGGAGATCATACTTTTAAATGCATATTTAAAAGTATAAAATATTTTAAAGAATATTCTATGGTTACACCTTTGTTTACCCATCTATGACCAGTCAAAATGGCCGCTGTGAAAAGGGGTCTGATAGGTGTAAAGAATGAGGGGTGGTGGTATAGAAAGCAGAGGGGGGGGGGGGCGTCCTCCATACTTGGGTTTCTCCAGAGGGTCGGGCTCGTTACGTCCATCTCCCACTGGACACTTCTCTGCTTCCTCTGAGGTCAGCAGGTGAAGCTCCGCCTCCACTTTCCCCTGCAAAGACAAACAGTTTCTTAGTAATCACTGGGATTATAGAGTAGATTATATATATAGTAGATTATATAAATATAGTAAATTATATATATATAGTAGATTATATATATATAGTAGATTATAGAGTAGATTATATATATAGTAGATCATATAAATATAGTAAATTATATATATATAGTAGATTATATATATAGTAGATTATAGAGTAGATTATATATATATAGTAGATTATATAAATATAGTAAATTATATATAGTAGATTATATATAGAGTAGATTATATATATATATATATAGTAGATTATATAAATATAGTAAATTATATATAGTAGATTATATATAGAGTAGATTATATATATATATCTAGTAGATTATATAAATATAGTAAATTATATATAGTAGATTATATATAGAGTAGATTATATATATCTAGTAGATTATATATATAGTAGATTATATATATATAGTAGATGATATAGTAGATTACGAATAAAACATTTTTTTTATTACAGACTGAAGAGTCATCCATGGCCTCAGGCTTATTCCACTGTATCAAGTGTTACATGACTTTAAACTTTATTCATGTTATTTATATTATTATAGTATATTATTAGCAACCATATAGTATGCATTAAAAAAAGGAATATACAAGTTAAACTAATTTAAGATAAGATAAGATATTCCTTTATTGATCCCCTTGGGGGAAATGTGGGCATCATAGCAGCATGGGGGAGGGGGGGGGGTACAGGTATGGGCAGGGTCATAGTAGAAAGACATTAATATGGGCAATAAAATTTTATCTGAATATAAGAATATGAGAAGAATAAACAGTGTAAACAATATAACTAACTGTGAATATAAATATATGACAGGGAAAAAACGGTGTAAACAATATAACTAACTGTGAATATAAAAATATGAGAAAAGAATAAACAGTGTAAACAATATAACTAACTCTGAATATAAAAATACGGGAAGAAAATAAACAGTGTAAACAAAGGGTCTGTGCGCCCTATCGGTTACAGATTAGGCTGCATTACAATTCTGTGTCGGTCACACGAACGCTATTCTGTGTGACTGCGTGACTCATTTTTAGTTCCTTTACCGTGAGTTCGAACTCGTCGTTTTCATCACGGGCCACGAATGGCCACCAGCCCTTGATCCTCTTCTGCTTGAAGATGGACACGGTGGGAACCTCTGACTCGTGGGTCACCATCTCGATGGTGCACTGCTTCGCCGTCTTGGCCCCGCGGGGGAAGCGGTTCAGGTCCAACTCGATCGCGCCTGTAAAAAAAAGAACCAATCAGAACTGAGCCTAAGAAGTAATCTACTACCCGGCAACTCAGAGACCAATCAGAACTGAGCCTAAGAAGTCATCTACTACCCGGCGACTCAGAGGCCAATCAGAACTGCACCTAAGAAGTCATCAGCGGAGAAGTGGTCGGCATCCCACACTTGAAGGTTGAGACGCGCCGGGATCTTGTACTCTGTCTCGTCCCAGGCGAACATGGACTCCTTCTTGGAGATGACGATCTTCTCCTCGGCCATGAGGTAGTCGAAGGGGTAGAGGAAGCGCCAGTTGAAGTTGCCCTCGCCGGTGATGGAGTGATAGTGGACGTCTGTGTCCTGCTTGTCCTCCTGCTGGCCTTTCAGCCAACTGTCCAAAGGGAAGACACGTGATTTATTTACAGTGGTGCCAAACATCTCTCGTGGTCACGGACCACCAAATACAAACAAATTAGGCGGCAGAGATGAGTTTGATATGATCAGAGTCAATTCTACACGGAAACAACTATGAAAAACTGCTTCTTCCTTTGATGCTTCCAACACCTGGAATGCCCTCTGACGTTCTTCCTTCCTTGAAGGTTATTGTGTTTTGTTTTTATAAATGATATATATATTGATTGAAGATATGTGTCTATAGTTGGAAAATTGGACGGGTTTCAGCTGTCCTGACTGTGATGGTTTCAGCTGTCTGTCCTGACTGTGATGGTTTCAGCTGTCTGTCCTGACTGTGGTGGTTTCAGCTGTCTGTCCTGACTGTGGTGGTTTCAGCTGTCTGTCCTGACTGTGGTGGTTTCAGCTGTCTGTCCTGACTGTGGTGGTTTCAGCTGTCCTGACTGTGATGGTTTCAGCTGTCCTGACTGTGGTGGTTTCAGCTGTCTGTCCTGACTGTGGTGGTTTCAGCTGTCTGTCCTGACTGTGGTGGTTTCAGCTGTCTGTCCTGACTGTGGTGGTTTCAGCTGTCTGTCCTGACTGTGGTGGTTTCAGCTGTCTGTCCTGACTGTGGTGGTTTCAGCTGTCCTGACTGTGATGGTTTCAGCTGTCCTGACTGTGGTGGTTTCAGCTGTCTGTCCTGACTGTGGTGGTTTCAGCTGTCTGTCCTGACTGTGGTGGTTTCAGCTGTCCTGACTGTGATGGTTTCAGCTGTCCTGACTGTGATGGTTTCAGCTGTCCTGACTGTGGTGGTTTCAGCTGTCCTGACTGTGATGGTTTCAGCTGTCTGTCCTGACTGTGATGGTTTCAGCTGTCTGTCCTGACTGTGGTGGTTTCAGCTGTCTGTCCTGACTGTGATGGTTTCAGCTGTCTGTCCTGACTGTGATGGTTTCAGCTGTCTGTCCTGACTGTGATGGTTTCAGCTGTCTGTCCTGACTGTGGTGGTTTCAGCTGTCCTGACTGTGGTGGTTTCAGCTGTCTGTCCTGACTGTGATGGTTTCAGCTGTCTGTCCTGACTGTGGTGGTTTCAGCTGTCTGTCCTGACTGTGGTGGTTTCAGCTGTCCTGACTGTGGTGGTTTCAGCTGTCTGTCCTGACTGTGGTGGTTTCAGCTGTCCTGACTGTGATGGTTTCAGCTGTCCTGACTGTGGTGGTTTCAGCTGTCCTGACTGTGGTGGTTTCAGCTGTCCTGACTGTGATGGTTTCAGCTGTCTGTCCTGACTGTGGTGGTTTCAGCTGTCTGTCCTGGCTGTGATGGTTTCAGCTGTCCTGACTGTGATGGTTTCAGCTGTCTGTCCTGACTGTGGTGGTTTCAGCTGTCCTGACTGTGATGGTTTCAGCTGTCCTGACTGTGATGGTTTCAGCTGTCCTGACTGTGATGGTTTCAGCTGTCCTGACTGTGATGGTTTCAGCTGTCCTGAATGTGGTGGTTTCGGCTGTCCTGACTGTGGTGGTTTCAGCTGTCCTGACTGTGGTGGTTTCAGCTGTCCTGACTGTGGTGGTTTCAGCTGTCTGTCCTGACTGTGATGGTTTCGGCTGTCCTGACTGTGGTGGTTTCAGCTGTCCTGACTGTGGTGGTTTCAGCTGTCCTGACTGTGGTGGTTTCAGCTGTCCTGACTGTGGTGGTTTCAGCTGTCTGTCCTGACTGTGATGGTTTCAGCTGTCTGTCCTGACTGTGATGGTTTCAGCTGTCTGTCCTGACTGTGGTGGTTTCAGCTGTCCTGACTGTGGTGGTTTCAGCTGTCCTGACTGTGATGGTTTCAGCTGTCTGTCCTGACTGTGGTGGTTTCAGCTGTCCTGACTGTGGTGGTTTCAGCTGTCCTGACTGTGATGGTTTCAGCTGTCTGTCCTGACTGTGGTGGTTTCAGCTGTCCTGACTGTGGTGGTTTCAGCTGTCCTGACTGTGGTGGTTTCAGCTGTCCTGACTGTGATGGTTTCAGCTGTCTGTCCTGACTGTGATGGTTTCAGCTGTCTGTCCTGACTGTGATGGTTTCAGCTGTCCTGACTGTGATGGTTTCAGCTGTCCTGACTGTGATGGTTTCAGCTGTCCTAACTGTGATGGTTTCAGCTGTCCTGACTGTGGTGGTTTCAGCTGTCTGTCCTGACTGTGATGGTTTCGGCTGTCCTGACTGTGATGGTTTCAGCTGTCTGTCCTGACTGTGATGGTTTCAGCTGTCTGTCCTGAATGTGGTGGTTTCAGCTGTCTGTCCTGACTGTGGTGGTTTCAGCTGTCTGTCCTGACTGTGATGGTTTCAGCTGTCTGTCCTGACTGTGATGGTTTCAGCTGTCTGTCCTGACTGTGGTGGTTTCAGCTGTCCTGACTGTGGTGGTTTCAGCTGTCCTGACTGTGGTGGTTTCAGCTGTCCTGACTGTGGTGGTTTCAGCTGTCTGTCCTGACTGTGATGGTTTCAGCTGTCTGTCCTGACTGTGGTGGTTTCAGCTGTCTGTCCTGACTGTGGTGGTTTAAGCTGTCCTGACTGTGGTGGATTCAGCTGTCCTGACTGTGATGGTTTCAGCTGTCTGTCCTGACTGTGGTGGTTTCAGCTGTCTGTCCTGACTGTGGTGGTTTCAGCTGTCCTGACTGTGGTGGTTTCAGCTGTCTGTCCTGACTGTGGTGGTTTCAGCTGTCTGTCCTGACTGTGGTGGTTTCAGCTGTCCTGACTGTGGTGGTTTCAGCTGTCTGTCCTGACTGTGATTGTTTCAGCTGTCTGTCCTGACTGTGGTGGTTTCAGCTGTCTGTCCTGACTGTGATGGTTTCAGCTGTCTGTCCTGACTATGGTGGTTTTAGCTGTCCTGCCTGTGATGGTTTCAGCTGTCTGTCCTGACTGTGATGGTTTCAGCTGTCCTGACTGTGATGGTTTCAGCTGTCCTGACTGTGATGGTTTCAGCAGTGGCGGCCGCTGGGTACTTCGCCACTAGGGGCGCTATACCAAATATTTTGCGAACATGTACAGTACAGTACTGTACCACGCAAGACTCATGGCAAGACGTGAGCGATTCGACTCACGCTCACGGCAATGAATCGGCTCTTATGAACGAGTCGCTCAGCTGTTACTACAACAACACACAACCAGTCAAATAAAGTATAGTCTAGACTCTAATTCACAACTTGAAACACAATATAAATAGAAAAGTTAGAAACAAAACTCGCCCGTCTCCAAACACAGGCAGATCTCTCCCTCTCTCCTTCTCTCTCTCACACACAGCGCGACGTGGAATCGATTCGTTACACAATCAGACCTATTATATACCAAGAATAACTTCAGTATGAGTACAGGGCTGTACACATATTTTGCATATTGTTAAACGAGCCAAGGCTAGCTATTAAACTATCGATATGAATCGAAAATCTGGGACCCTGATGTAAACAAGACAAACGTCTTTCTCTGGTCTGCATCCCCTTAACAATTGTGTGTATTGAGCCGTACTGTATTGTACCCATTCTGCAATCTGTTAATAAAGTTCTCATTCATTCATTCATTCAAACATAGACGATATTGAACAAGCCATAATCCACGTATTTTCAATCCGAGAGAGCTGCAGTAGTTAAATCAATGAGCCATCGATAAATAAACAATCAGCAATGTCTCGCTTCATGAATGGCCAGCAGTAGTACTGCTCCTAAAAAAACTATTTACAACCGTTAACGTTAAGAAGAGAGAGAGAGAGAGAGAGAGAGAGAGAGAGAGATTTCTTCAACCTCGAACCTAAATTCCTTAGCAACCCGTGTTACCAAGTAAACAAATCACAGAACGATAGCCAGTTAGCCCGCACCAGCCTAGTAGTACTACTAACGTTAGCTCCCAGAACGATAGCCAGTTAGCCCGCACCAGCCTAGTAGTACTACTAACGTTAGCTCCCAGAACGATAGCCAGTTAGCCCGCACCAGCCTAGTAGTACTACTAACGTTAGAGAGAGAGAGAGAGAGACTCACTGTTTAGTTGAAACGTCCAGGGCAGGAAACGTGTATAATCCGCCATATAGCTTGTTAGCCAAGTGTTAGCTCAGCTGAGCTCGTCGACGTTAGCACAACACTCAACAAGTACATTCCTTTGTCCATTTCCGCTCGAACAGACTGCAAACTACCTGGCGTTCTATCGCCATGCTCTAAGACAAACTCTAACCTTAACCAACTTTGAAAGAGTGCCTAAGCTTAACAGTCTAAAGAACTTGCAGTCACAGCACGGCACGCTCTAAGACAAACAACAGTCCTAGTACCAGGAACCAAGCTAGAAGCTAGAATTGGAACATTAGAAATTGGATTCGGCCAATCAGAGATCGTCTCTGTGAAATTCTGCCATAGAAAAAAATACTGGCGTCGGCCAATCAGAGAGCGTCTCCGCGAAATGCGGCTATGGAAATTCTCACGGAAGTTCACGCTGCTTTCTAGACCGCTTCAAATCGCGCTCGGATTCCAACATAATAGTCATATTTCAACGCACAACGCCGTATGCACTGATTGGCTGTGACGGAGACAGCGATCAAACTGTGACGCGCAGTCAGAGCGCTATCGCTTCTTGCCCGGGCGAGAAATACGAAAAAATAAAAAAAAACGTCACTTCCTGCCCATGAAAACGCTGTTTTTTTTATTTAGATAATAACGTTATATTGTGCATTGGAAATACAAACATACTTAAAATGAGTAAATATTATTCATTTTAAACATGTTTATATTATTTATAGGGCTATAAAACAAAAAACAAATTTTTTTTTTTTTTTTTTCTTCTTCTCTCATTTAACAGGTGGGTCGGCGCCCTAGCGCCACCAGTGGCGAGCCGCCACTGGGTTTCTGCTGTCCTGACTGTGGTGGTTTCAGCTGTCTGTCCTGACTGTGGTGGTTTCAGCTGTCTGTCCTGACTGTGATGGTTTCAGCTGTCTGTCCTGACTGTGATGGTTTCAGCTGTCCTGACTGTGATGGTTTCAGCTGTCCTGACTGTGATGGTTTCAGCTGTCTGTCCTGACTGTGATGGTTTCAACTGTCTGTCCTGACTGTGATGGTTTCAACTGTCTGTCCTGACTGTGATGGTTTCAGCTGTCCTGACTGTGATGGTTTCAGCTGTCTGTCCTGACTGTGATGGTTTCAGCTGTCCTGACTGTGATGGTTTCAGCTGTCTGTCCTGACTGTGATGGTTTCAACTGTCTGTCCTGACTGTGATGGTTTCAGCTGTCCTGACTGTGATGGTTTCAGCTGTCCTGACTGTGGTGGTTTCAGCTGTCCTGACTGTGATGGTTTCAGCTGTCTGTCCTGACTGTGATGGTTTCAACTGTCTGTCCTGACTGTGATGGTTTCAACTGTCTGTCCTGACTGTGATGGTTTCAGCTGTCCTGACTGTGGTGGTTTCAACTGACTGTCCTGACTGTGGTGGTTTCAGCTGTCTGTCCTGACTGTGATGGTTTCAGCTGTCTGTCCTGACTGTGATGGTTTCAGCTGTCTGTCCTGACTGTGATGGTTTCAGCTGTCCTGACTGTGATGGTTTCAGCTGTCCTGACTGTGATGGTTTCAGCTGTCCTGACTGTGATGGTTTCAGCTAAGCCAGGACACAGTCAGGACAGCTGAAACCATCACAGTCCGGAGTTCATTCCACCACTGTGGGGCTATCTAGGATGGAAACACAGTCATCATCTAGGATGAAACATCCTGAGCAGCTAACAGTCAAAATATCTGTGGACGCAGAAATCGAGCCTGTATTTACCCTAACCCTGTATTTACCCCTAACCCTGTATTTACCCCTAACCCTGTATTTACCCCTAACCCTGTATTTACCCGCGCACAAAGATGTCACTGGACTTCTCCCCCGTGAAGATGTCGTCGTCCTCCAGCACCACCTCGTCCGTGTTCCAGATGATCACCCTCAGTTCAAACCTGCCGACGGGTCAGAACACAACACGACAGGTCAGAACACAACAGCCACTGACACATGTGATGATGACGACATAATGTGGTTGATGAGCTGACAAAACGCCACGTGACGGAACGGCAGAGACACAGAGTGAGAAGAGAAACACACTTCTTGGGTTTCCTCGGTGAGATGTCGAGGGCGGGTCCGGGCGCCGTCATGTCTTTGGGGAACATGTCCACCCACATCTCAATCCTCCCCTGGAACCATTGGGACACAAAATGACCAAAGTTTCTAAACGGCAAACTTTCAAAGTTTTTTAAATGATGAATTATTACCAATACCATGGCAACAGGTGAGCCGGCAGACGTCGACGTACCTGTTCGATCCCTGCTTTATCGGGGTGGAGGAGGGGTCTGGTCTCCACGTGCTCTGGGATGAGTTTGCAGCCGACCTTGGGGATCTCCTCCCAGTGTTTCAACACCGTCAGCGCCAGGTGCTCGTCCGTCTGCTTCTTCAGACCTGCCAAACGGCGTCAGACAAACCCCTGAATAAACCCGGGCTCAGGACAACAGCATCCCTATAGGGAGGTGTAGTGGTTACTTCCTGGTCTATAGGGAGGTGTAGTGGTTACTTCCTGGTCTATAGGGAGGTGTAGTGGTTACGTCCTGGTCTATAGGGAGGTGTAGTGGTTACTTCCTGGTCTATAGGGAGGTGTAGTGGTTACGTCCTGGTCTATAGGGAGGTGTAGTGGTTACTTCCTGGTCTATAGGGAGGTGTAGTGGTTACTTCCTGGTCTATAGGGAGGTGTAGTGGTTACTTCCTGGTCTATAGGGAGGTGTAGTGGTTACGTCCTGGTCTATAGGGAGGTGTAGTGGTTACTTCCTGGTCTATAGGGAGGTGTAGTGGTTACTTCCTGGTCTATAGGGAGGTGTAGTGGTTACGTCCTGGTCTATAGGGAGGTGTAGTGGTTACTTCCTGGTCTATAGGGAGGTGTAGTGGTTACGTCGTTGCCGTTTTTCCGTGTTCCACCCTCTGTCCAACGCAATGTATTTCCCCATTGCCCATTTCTATGCATGGTGTACCTTTCTGTGCGTATTCATCCACAATCTATAGCTCAACATGAAAATATTCGCAAAAAATCGTCGAATTTAATTTCAACCAAAAATGCTTAAACAATCATGTTAGTGATAGAAGGGAACTCGTTTTGTGCAAAAATGGAAAGCTTTTCAATTTCCATGCGGCAGAATTCTTACAATAGCTGATAATCCATTTTCCCAATGATAAATCCCTATACGGGTGGACCTCGCGGGGCGGTCCAAAGTGACGTCAGACTACACCTATATGTACTAAACTAAAGGCCGAGATATGCTTCAACGTCGGCCGTTGGAGAGATTTGACGCGTGCGAGCTAGACAGACATACTTCCACGCCAGTTCAACGCATGGGTTGCAGTACACCACCAAACCACTAGGTGGCTGTGCTGCGTTGTGTTCTACAAATGGCTATATTTTCTGACTTCCTCTGCCAGTCTTTCTTCGATTTGGTCCATGTGTTTGTAATGTAGTTAATCACGATCGATAATGGAACGCTCCGACCGAGCTCCCGAGATGATGAACGCTAAATACGGTAAGTACGTCAGGCCCCAGCCCAGGGCAGCGGCCAATCACAGCTCTGCGTTGTCCACTTGCATCGATTTGGCGCGCAGTTACATTTTTGGCCATGTGCATGTAGGCGTTGCCGGTAGGCTTGCAGGAGCCGCAGCAGGCTCGTCGCTGCAACCTTCACAACCACTTTGACGTCAGTATAAATTAGGCATAAATATGTCCAGTTCCCCAGTTGTGACTGTGCAGCGTACAACAGGCAGGTCTACAGGACACCAGGGGGGTGAAGGAAACACCTGGATGCAATGGCTCGTGACATGGATTCATATAAATATCAATAATGTTGATAATAAAATGTATGTATACATGATCATGCAACATAAAAAGAATTGTTGTAGGAACGGTTTGGGAGAGGGAGGTAGGGAGGGGTTTTAGATTGTGTGTTGTGAAGTTTAGACTTCAGAGAGGGAGAGTAAAGTACAGAAAAAAGGTACCGTTGGGTACCGCTATCGATTCCCGGGTAAAAAGAAACATTTCCAGGCTCGGTGTCCCGAACAGACCCACCGCGTAGGCCAGATGCAAGCCGCATTTTACAATAAATCTCCGTTGGGCTGCTTTAAAAAAAAATATATATATATAATCGCTAATTTAATCGCAGTCGCAATATCTGTCCGAAAAAATCGCAATTACATATTTCCCCAAAATGGTGCAGCCCTACTAGCCACATGGTTACTAGAGAAGCCACCTGCCCCCCCCTACTGTAACAAGTTGACGCTTGAAGCTGCTGTCGGACGTCAGGTGGAACAGGAAGTGAAGAAGTCACTGGCTCAGGTTAAATCAAATTAAACCTGTTGCTACATCATCAGGTACAAACAATGGAGCGCCACTTAGTGACCAAACATGGCACTGCAACTAAATAACAACACAGAAATACAATAGGCACATTTGTGACTGTTACCAAATATAACACGTTTTATACTCGTGCTACAAGATTTTGGCCTGTGCTACAAAAATATCTACCTCTGTAGCACCACGTGGCATGTGCAAAAAAGTTAACACACAGCCCTGTGTGGTGTGGTGTGGTGTGGTGTGGTGTGGTGTGGTGTGGTGCAACACTATACCGTTTTCGTCCTCCAGCTCGGTGGGGCCCATGAAGACACGGTTGGCCACCTTCACCCTCCCCGCAGGACCGTAGTGAGGCCCGTCCAGCTTGCCCTCCTTGCAGAGCTTGGCCAGGATCTGAGTGGGCTTCATCGGGTCCCGCCAAATGTTGTAGCCGTGGCTTCAGGTGAAAAAAAGAACACAAAGAAATCGAGGTTACAAGAAATATCATCAATCATTTCAACCCAGATGAACTATAGTAGTAGTAGTAGTAGTAGTAGTAGTAGTAGTAGTAGTAGTAGTAGTAGTAGTAGTAGTAGTAGTAGTAGTAGTAGTAGTAGTAGTAATGGTAGTAGTACTGTAGTAGTAGTAGTAGTAGTAGTAGTAGTAGTAGTAGTAGTAGTAGTAGTAGTAGTAGTAGTAGTAGTAGTAGTAGTAGTAGTAGTAGTAGTAGTAGTTTATTGTCACGAATAAAGTACAGGTACATTACAGTGAGATGCTTGGTTCATACACATACAGCTCATTATAGTAGTAGTAGTAAGACTGACTTTACATTAAACGAATGACAATAATATAGTATAAAGTAGGGTATTATTTGGACTAAAGAATGAAGAAGAAGAAGCTTTCTCAGCAACCATCTTCCGGTCTTACTTCCTGCGCTAACGTTCTAATCTAAACTGCTGCCACCTGTCGTCACAGAGGGGAATTGCAGCCATTTTGTATAAATAAAAAAAAATAATTGAAAAATACAGGGAAATATTTTAACGGGAGGACGGCGGGAGAGAAGGTTGAAATACAGGAGAATCCCTGGAAAAACTGGAGGGTTGACACAGGTATGATTTCAATATGTGCGTCTTCACCATGCAGACCTGTGTGGTGTGGACTATGTGTGTGTCTGTGACGTTACTCATACCTATAGCCTAGCATTGCAAGCGTCACAGTAAAGTCCTCCCTGTGAGGCACGCTGCTGAAACAGCACTAGAAATTAGACATTACATCTTAAATTACAGCGGCTGATTTGGTCATTTATGATTCAAGGCAGGGTTTCGGCTCAAAATGTGAATCAAACAAAAGCTAATCTACCAGTGAACCAACATCCTGCATTATGGAGACGACATGTTTACAAATGTATGGCTGAACTACATTTCCCAGGGCTGTGTGCACGTCTTGTGCTCGCCAACACTAAACACGTTTTCACATCAGCTATTTAAAGTGCTGTTGAGGAAACCAATTCGTATTTCCACAGAATAGCAAACAACGTGAAAACACCCATAATTATGCAAATGATGCAGCTTGTCATCGTGCGACTCTCAAAACAGACCCTCCCCTCAGTTTAGGAGTGATATAAAGAGGCCCGCCTTTTTGTTTAGAGTCGGTGAGCTCAAGAGAAGAACGAGGAAGCCCACGTTTGGGGCAACATCTACATCCAAGCGTAGAACATTCAGCACGTACCCAGGAACAGGTGAGCCTTCAAAATATGATCTACACTACCTACTATACTAACATGTCTACTACTGTGCACTCAACACTGCAGCGCACAAGTTTCAACACCGTTTGATGATCATTGTTGCTCAGCTGAAAGAGTTGTGCCCTTCCTGCTGTCTTGTCGTACAGAACCTGTAAGTCGCTTTGGATAAAAGCATCAGCTAATTGACTAAATGTAAAAATGTACATTCTATGCTTACCTCTATAATGATGTCTTGATTTATTACAACTCATCCACTTCGCAAACGGACTTGAGGCGAGGACTTTAAGAATCCCACGTGAGGGTGGCAAGATGCGACTGCTGTTACCTCGAGTATCGGAGGGGACTCGTGCTATGTATGACATATGACTTAGTCCACATTGCAGCCGGCTTGTGGGAGGCAAGAAACAGCGTTCGAGACAGGGGAGGGTTGAATTGGCTGATATGAAATTGGGATGGGAGAAAAATAGAAAAATGGGAGAAAAAGTGGATAAAAAAAAAGAATTCCACGTGAGAGCTGCCGTTTCGCACAGGAAGCGTAGGGCTGTCCTCGAGTGAACACATTCTGAATCTAATAGTTGTGAAACGGCTTCAACTAATGGAGTTGATTTCAATCGACACGCAAGTAGAATTGTGTTTCACCCGTATGCAATCGTGCAGAGGGGCCTCTTTGAATCTTTCTAATTAAGATTTCTAATTAAGATATCGATGTGCTGCCGGGTAGCGCAGCGGACTAAGCGTCTGTCTACCACCACAGAGACAGTGGGATCGAATCCAGCTGTGGTGCTTCCGGGTTGGCCGACCGTCCATACTAACACAATTGGCGGTGTTAGCGGGTGGGAAACCCGGCGAGGGTGGGTCCTGGTCGTTGTAAACAGCGACTCCTACAGTTCGGTCGGGGCGCCTGTACAGCAAGGGAAGGATCTAGGAGAGGTAGTGTGACCCTCCACACGTTACACTCTCCCAGTGAGAGTCTGCGCTGTCAGGTGAAAAGAAGCGGTGGGCTGGGTACACATGTGTCGGAGGAAGCATGTGATAGTCTCCGCCCTCCCGGACCGACGGTAGGGGGTAGAGTGCGCAACGACCAGGAAGGGGATTGGGAACTAGACGCTTCCCCATTGCCCATTTCTAATCGTCTCGTTTAAAACAAATAAAGCATGAACATTTGTCATGAACATGAGCATGGTGTACCTTTCTGTGTGTATTCATCCACAATCTATAGCTCAACATGAAACAATTTGCAATTAATCGTAAAATAATTACGTATAATTTTATTTCAACCAAAAATGCTTAAACAATAATGTTTAGCATTTTAGCAATTCAGCAATTTAGCATTTATGCAGGTGAACACCAGGAAAGCGGCAGGCCCAGATGGTATAACAGGACGCATACTTAAGTCCTGTGCCAACCAGCTAGCCCCGGTGTTCACCGCCATATTTAATCAATCCCTGGCGGAGTCAGTGGTCCCTGCCTGCTTCAAGATGTCTACCATCATCCCTGTACCGAAGAAACCCTCCCCAACATGTCTCAATGACTACAGACCGGTGGCACTCACCTCTGTGGTCATGAAATGTTTTGAGAGGCTGGTCAAGGACCACATTTGTGCTCCCTCCCCAGTGATATGGACCCTATGCAATTTGCATACAGAACAAACAGGTCCACTGACGACGCGGTCTCCCAGGTACTGCACAGCACTCTCTCCCACCTTGACAGTCAGAAGGGGGGCTATGTGAGACTGTTGTTCATTGACTACAGCTCAGCGTTCAACACCATAGTCCCCACCAGACTGGTGGACAAGCTGATCGAGCTGGGTCTGAGCTCCGCCCTGAGCGCCTGGGTACTGGACTTTCTGAGTGAAAGACCCCAGGCGGTCAGGGTGGGGGGTCAGACCTCCAACACCATCACCCTGAGCATCGGGTCCCCCCAAGGCTGTGTTCTGAGCCCCCTGCTGTACTCACTCTACACACACGATTGTGTGGCCAAGTTCAGCTCCAACTCCATAGTGAAGTTTGCAGACGACACAGTGGTGGTGGGGCTGATCTCGGACAACGACGAGAAGGCCTACCGGGAGGAGGTTGAGGTACTGGAACGCTGGTGCCAGGACAACAGCCTGCTCCTGAACATTGGTAAAACCAAGGAGCTGATCGTGGATTATAGGAGAGGACAGCAGGAGACACACACACCACTGATGATAAACGGGGCTACCGTGGACAGGGTGAGCAGCTTTAAGTACCTGGGGGTCCACATCTCAGAGGATCTGACATGGTCAACACACATAGACACAGTCGTAAAAAAAGGCGAAGCAGCGCCTCTACCACCTGAGACAGTTAAGGAAGTTCAGAGTATCGGGGAAGATACTCCAGTCCTTCTACTCAGGAGCTGTAGAGAGCATCTTGACCGGAAACATCACTGCCTGGTATGGAAACAGCACGGCACAGGACAAGAAGGCCCTACAGAGAGTGGTGCGCTCAGCCGAGCGTACCACGGGTATTGCACTACCTCCCCTGCAGGTTCTATACAACAAGAGGTGCAAATCCAGAGCCTGCAGAATAATGAAAGACCCCCACCACCCCAATAACAGCCTGTTCTAGCTGCTGAGGTCAGGCAGACGCCTGCGAACCCCAGCTACTAGGACAGAGAGGCTTAGGCTCAGCTTCTTCCCCCAGGCCATCAGAGCCTTGAACAATGAACACTGAGTGCCACAGAACACTGAACTATCCACACACAAGCACACATGAGCACACACACGACACGCACGCTGTGCACGCTCACACACTAGCAGCCACTTTAACACTTTAACATGAGCAGGCACACACTCATGACGCACACACCCACACTTATGGCCAAAAAGGAAAGGCCACTTTAAATTAGTATAACAACAGTAACAGTGTATTGCACTACCAAAGCTACCTAGCATGTCCTATATGCTCTGTAAATAACTATGTACAGATACCGAGATGTCCCACCATGTTACCTGTTACCTGTTTATTGCACAATGTTGTTTTTTATTGGATTCTATTATATGTTGTACCACTGTATTGCACATCGTTGCGGGCAAGACCACCCGCATTTCATTGTATACCTGTATGCCGTGACAAATAAAACTCTTGACTTGACTTGACTTAGTGATAGAAGGGAACTAATTTTGTGCAAAAATGGAAAGCTTGCCAATGTTCATGAGGCAGAATTATTACAATAGCCGATAATAGATTTTCCCAATGATAAATCCCTAAACGGGTAGACCGCGCGGGAAACTAAAGTGACGTCAGACAACACCTCCCTATTGGTGCGGTTGTGCCATTACTTTACAAAAGTTATACTGGCACATGGGTTTAATACAGCAATGGATTATGGGTAAATGCAACGTTAAAGCAGTGCCAATGTAAGACTGACTTTACATTAAACGAATGACAATAATATAGTATAAAGTAGGGTATTATTTGGACTAAAGAATGGTGTTGTCTCACCCTACTCGCATGTTGAGGTACAGCACCATACATTATACACTGAGAAACCACGGCCGAGAGCGAGCTCTCCGGGAACAACCCCACTGTGCCCGTGGCTGTCCGGCGTAAAACTCCAAAAAGAAGAAGAAGAAGAAGCTTTCTCAGCAACCATCTTCCGGTCTTACTTCCTGCGCTAACGTTCTAATCTAAACTGCTGCCACCTGTCGTCACGGAGGGGAATTGCAGCCATTTTGTATAAATTTAAAAAAATAATTGAAAAATACAGGGAAATATTTTAACGGGAGGACGGCGGGAGAGAAGGTTGAAATACAGGAGAATCCCTGGAAAAACGAGAGGGTTGACAGGTATGATTTCAATATGTGCGTCTTCACCATGCAGACCTGTGTGGTGTGGACTATGTGTGTGTCTGTGACGTTACTCATACCTATAGCCTAGCATTGCAAGCGTCACAGTAAAGTCCTCCCTGTGAGGCACGCTGCTGAAACAGCACTAGAAATTAGACATTACATCTTAAATTTCAGCGGCTGATTTGGTCATTTATGATTCAAGGCAGGTTTTCGGCTCAAAATGTGAATCAAACAAAAGCTACCAGTGAACCAACATCCTGCATTTTTACATTTTTACAAATGTATGGCTGAACTACATTTACCAGGGCTGTGTGCACGTCTTGTGCTCGCCAACACTAAACACATTTTCACATCAGCTATTTAAACTATATAAAATAAAAGTCATGCACTTGTCCTAATTTACTAACCTGCACTGTAGCACTCAACACTTTGATGAACATTGTTACTCAGCTGATAGAGTTGTGGGGCCGGACTGGGGAAATAATTCATACCGGGAGATATAGCGCGAAATATAGCCCCAATCTGGCCACTTTTTAAGCGGGGGGTCTGGGGGTCCCCCACCAGGATTTTTTTTGTTACAAAAACTTAATTTCCTGCATTCTGGTGAATTTTAGTGCATGTGAATCACAAACTAATGATCCAACAATTGCTTTGTACAATGTACTGTTATGGACCTCAAATAAAACTGTTGTGGCACTAGCAATGCTACTCTCTCCACCTTCAAAAAGAAAGCAAGAGCACAACATATTTTTCTATTTACTATTATAATACAGTTAACCACTCTCTCCTGTAAGGGCCTTTCTTTTTCTTTGTTTTATCCCTCTCTCCTCCACCCTTTCTCTTTCTTCCACTGTCCATCTTGACATCAACGTTAATTGACTTTCGCTCTCTGATCTCTACCGAGTCCCTCACTACCTGGCTCATTGCCTGGCTGTTATTCTGCATCTGAGTGCCGTCTGCCATTCCATTCGCCGCCTCCGCTGTCAATCAGTTGTATCGTCTGGTCCCGCCTCCACCAATCACAAGCGGCAGCACGGCTCCATTGTGTGTGTGTGTGTGATCCGTGTGAGGGAGAGAGAGTCAGATAGTTCTCCAACTCTGTCGCAGACAGTGAAATCCTGGTTGTTCCCCACCCACCTAGGTTATCTAACTATCGCGCCGCGCCGCCGCCACAACTAGAAACAATGACCTGGCACATTTTTTTATAAAAAAATTATAATATTTTTATATTTTTTTAAATTTTTTTTTAATATAATTTATTTTTTAATCTGTGCAGGCCAGGCCACCGGGAAAACTCCCGGTGCTCCCGATGGCCAGTCCGGGCCTGTGCCCTTCCTGATGACTTGTCGTTGGATAAAAGTGTCAGCTAAATATATATCTATATATAGAGAGAGCCTTTCTCGTGACAGCACTCCATCTGTTACTGGCTTGTTACATCTCGCCAGTCTCTCCAACAAACTGGTCTGCTGCTTTCACCACCATGTGTCGCAGAGCCCCTTTCAGAGCCACTCAGGAGGCGTTGATTGAAAGTCACTTTGAAAGGCACAACCGCACCAATAGGGAGGTGTTGTCTGACGTCACTTTAGTTTCCCGCGCGGTCCACCCGTTTAGGAATTTATCATTGGGAAAATGTATTATCGGCTATTGTAATAATTCTGCCTCATGAACATTGGCAAGCTTTCCATTTTTGCACAGAAATTGTTCCCTTATATCACTAACATTATTGTTTAAGCATTTTTGGTTGAAATAAAATTATACGTAATTATTTTACGATTAATTGCGAATTGTTTCATGTTGAGCTATAGATTGTGGATGAATACACACAGAAAGGTACACCATGCTCATGTTCATGACAAATGTTCATGCTTTATTTGTTTTAAACGAGACGATTAGAAATGGGCAATGGGGAAGCGTCTAGTTTTTTACCAACGGATTTCCAGTTCCGTGTTCGCGTTCTGCGATCTGATTGGCCACTGACGTTTCTGGTGCGATCTGATTGGCCACTGACGTTTCTGGTCATGTGACATGTGCGCCCAATCGCGTGACGCGCCCATTTCCACCTTGACCAGCAGCAAACTACCTAACGCCTAGTTTATCACTGGTTAAGCTTAGGCGACTCTTTCAAAGTTGGTTAAGGTTAGAGTTTGGAATCAGGGCTGGTGTTCTATCGCCCTGCTCTAAGACAAACTCTAACCTTAAACATAAAAAAGAAAAAAATACAAGATTCCAGAAAAACGTCAAGGATGCTACACAAAAAAGTCAAGACTTATTTCCATTGTGGTCCTTGATATAGATAAAGATATTATTTCATTGTGTATTGATTAACTTTACATTTGCGCTTCATTACTTTACAAAAGTTATACTGGCACATGCGTCTAATACAGCAATGGATTATGGGTAAATGCAACGTTAAAGCAGTGCCAATGTAAGACTGACTTTACATTAAACAAATGACAATAATATAGTATAAAGTAGGGTATTATTTGGACTAAAGAATGGTGTTGTCTCACCCTACTCGCATGTTGAGGTACAGCACCATACATTATACACTGAGAAACCACGGCCGAGAGCGAGCTCTCCGGGAACAACCCCACTGTGCCCGTGGCTGTCCGGCGTAAAACTCCAAAAAGAAGAAGAAGAAGAAGCTTTCTCAGCAACCATCTTCCGGTCTTACTTCCTGCGCTAACGTTCTAATCTAAACTGCTGCCACCTGTCGTCACAGAGGGGAATTGCAGCCATTTTGTATAAATTAAAAAAAATAATTGAAAAATACAGGGAAATATTTTAACGGGAGGACGGCGGGAGAGAAGGTTGAAATACAGGAGAATCCCTGGAAAAACTGGAGGGTTGACACAGGTATGATTTCAATATGTGCGTCTTCACCATGCAGACCTGTGTGGTGTGGACTATGTGTGTGTCTGTGACGTTACTCATACCTATAGCCTAGCATTGCAAGCGTCACAGTAAAGTCCTCCCTGTGAGGCACGCTGCTGAAACAGCACTAGAAATTAGACATTACATCTTAAATTACAGCGGCTGATTTGGTCATTTATGATTCAAGGCAGGGTTTCGGCTCAAAATGTGAATCAAACAAAAGCTAATCTACCAGTGAACCAACATCCTGCATTATGGAGACGACATGTTTACAAATGTATGGCTGAACTACATTTCCCAGGGCTGTGTGCACGTCTTGTGCTCGCCAACACTAAACACGTTTTCACATCAGCTATTTAAAGTGCTGTTGAGGAAACCAATTCGTATTTCCACAGAATAGCAAACAACGTGAAAACACCCATAATTATGCAAATGATGCAGCTTGTCATCGTGCGACTCTCAAAACAGACCCTCCCCTCAGTTTAGGAGTGATATAAAGAGGCCCGCCTTTTTGTTTAGAGTCGGTGAGCTCAAGAGAAGAACGAGGAAGCCCACGTTTGGGGCAACATCTACATCCAAGCGTAGAACATTCAGCACGTACCCAGGAACAGGTGAGCCTTCAAAATATGATCTACACTACCTACTATACTAACATGTCTACTACTGTGCACTCAACACTGCAGCGCACAAGTTTCAACACCGTTTGATGATCATTGTTGCTCAGCTGAAAGAGTTGTGCCCTTCCTGCTGTCTTGTCGTACAGAACCTGTAAGTCGCTTTGGATAAAAGCATCAGCTAATTGACTAAATGTAAAAATGTACATTCTATGCTTACCTCTATAATGATGTCTTGATTTATTACAACTCATCCACTTCGCAAACGGACTTGAGGCGAGGACTTTAAGAATCCCACGTGAGGGTGGCAAGATGCGACTGCTGTTACCTCGAGTATCGGAGGGGACTCGTGCTATGTATGACATATGACTTAGTCCACATTGCAGCCGGCTTGTGGGAGGCAAGAAACAGCGTTCGAGACAGGGGAGGGTTGAATTGGCTGATATGAAATTGGGATGGGAGAAAAATAGAAAAATGGGAGAAAAAGTGGATAAAAAAAAATAATCCCACGTGAGAGCTGCCGTTTCGCACAGGAAGCGTAGGGCTGTCCTCGAGTGAACACATTCTGAATCTAATAGTTGTGAAACGGCTTCAACTAATGGAGTTGATTTCAATCGACACGCAAGTAGAATTGTGTTTCACCCGTATGCAATCGTGCAGAGGGGCCTCTTTGAATCTTTCTAATTAAGATTTCTAATTAAGATATCGATGTGCTGCCGGGTAGCGCAGCGGACTAAGCGTCTGTCTACCACCACAGAGACAGTGGGATCGAATCCAGCTGTGGTGCTTCCGGGTTGGCCGACCGTCCATACTAACACAATTGGCGGTGTTAGCGGGTGGGAAACCCGGCGAGGGTGGGTCCTGGTCATTGTAAACAGCAACTCCTACAGTTCGGTCGGGGCGCCTGTACAGCAAGGGAAGGATCTGGGAGAGGTAGTGTGACCCTCCACACGTTACACTCTCCCAGTGAGAGTCTGCGCTGTCAGGTGAAAAGAAGAGGTGGGCTGGGTACACATGTGTCGGAGGAAGCATGTGATAGTCTCCGCCCTCCCGGACCGACGGTAGGGGGTAGAGTGCGCAACGACCAGGAAGGGGATTGGTAACTAGACGCTTCCCCATTGCCCATTTCTAATCGTCTCGTTTAAAACAAATAAAGCATGAACATTTGTCATGAACATGAGCATGGTGTACCTTTCTGTGTGTATTCATCCACAATCTATAGCTCAACATGAAACAATTCGCAATTAATCGTAAAATAATTACGTATAATTTTATTTCAACCAAAAATGCTTAAACAATAATGTTTAGCATTTTAGCAATTCAGCAATTTAGCATTTATGCAGGTGAACACCAGGAAAGCGGCAGGCCCAGATGGTATAACAGGACGCATACTTAAGTCCTGTGCCAACCAGCTAGCCCCGGTGTTCACCGCCATATTTAATCAATCCCTGGCGGAGTCAGTGGTCCCTGCCTGCTTCAAGATGTCTACCATCATCCCTGTACCGAAGAAACCCTCCCCAACATGTCTCAATGACTACAGACCGGTGGCACTCACCTCTGTGGTCATGAAATGTTTTGAGAGGCTGGTCAAGGACCACATTTGTGCTCCCTCCCCAGTGATATGGACCCTATGCAATTTGCATACAGAACAAACAGGTCCACTGACGACGCGGTCTCCCAGGTACTGCACAGCACTCTCTCCCACCTTGACAGTCAGAAGGGGGGCTATGTGAGACTGTTGTTCATTGACTACAGCTCAGCGTTCAACACCATAGTCCCCACCAGACTGGTGGACAAGCTGATCGAGCTGGGTCTGAGCTCCGCCCTGAGCGCCTGGGTACTGGACTTTCTGAGTGAAAGACCCCAGGCGGTCAGGGTGGGGGGTCAGACCTCCAACACCATCACCCTGAGCATCGGGTCCCCCCAAGGCTGTGTTCTGAGCCCCCTGCTGTACTCACTCTACACACACGATTGTGTGGCCAAGTTCAGCTCCAACTCCATAGTGAAGTTTGCAGACGACACAGTGGTGGTGGGGCTGATCTCGGACAACGACGAGAAGGCCTACCGGGAGGAGGTTGAGGTACTGGAACGCTGGTGCCAGGACAACAGCCTGCTCCTGAACATTGGTAAAACCAAGGAGCTGATCGTGGATTATAGGAGAGGACAGCAGGAGACACACACACCACTGATGATAAACGGGGCTACCGTGGACAGGGTGAGCAGCTTTAAGTACCTGGGGGTCCACATCTCAGAGGATCTGACATGGTCAACACACATAGACACAGTCGTAAAAAAAGGCGAAGCAGCGCCTCTACCACCTGAGACAGTTAAGGAAGTTCAGAGTATCGGGGAAGATACTCCAGTCCTTCTACTCAGGAGCTGTAGAGAGCATCTTGACCGGAAACATCACTGCCTGGTATGGAAACAGCACGGCACAGGACAAGAAGGCCCTACAGAGAGTGGTGCGCTCAGCCGAGCGTACCACGGGTATTGCACTACCTCCCCTGCAGGTTCTATACAACAAGAGGTGCAAATCCAGAGCCTGCAGAATAATGAAAGACCCCCACCACCCCAATAACAGCCTGTTCTAGCTGCTGAGGTCAGGCAGACGCCTGCGAACCCCAGCTACTAGGACAGAGAGGCTTAGGCTCAGCTTCTTCCCCCAGGCCATCAGAGCCTTGAACAATGAACACTGAGTGCCACAGAACACTGAACTATCCACACACAAGCACACATGAGCACACACACGACACGCACGCTGTGCACGCTCACACACTAGCAGCCACTTTAACACTTTAACATGAGCAGGCACACACTCATGACGCACACACCCACACTTATGGCCAAAAAGGAAAGGCCACTTTAAATTAGTATAACAACAGTAACAGTGTATTGCACTACCAAAGCTACCTAGCATGTCCTATATGCTCTGTAAATAACTATGTACAGATACCGAGATGTCCCACCATGTTACCTGTTACCTGTTTATTGCACAATGTTGTTTTTTATTGGATTCTATTATATGTTGTACCACTGTATTGCACATCGTTGCGGGCAAGACCACCCGCATTTCATTGTATACCTGTATGCCGTGACAAATAAAACTCTTGACTTGACTTGACTTAGTGATAGAAGGGAACTAATTTTGTGCAAAAATGGAAAGCTTGCCAATGTTCATGAGGCAGAATTATTACAATAGCCGATAATAGATTTTCCCAATGATAAATCCCTAAACGGGTAGACCGCGCGGGAAACTAAAGTGACGTCAGACAACACCTCCCTATTGGTGCGGTTGTGCCATTACTTTACAAAAGTTATACTGGCACATGGGTTTAATACAGCAATGGATTATGGGTAAATGCAACGTTAAAGCAGTGCCAATGTAAGACTGACTTTACATTAAACTAATGACAATAATATAGTATAAAGTAGGGTATTATTTGGACTTAAGAATGGTGTTGTCTCACCCTACTCGCATGTTGAGGAAGAGCACCATACATTATACACTGAGGAACCACGGCCGAGAGCGAGCTCTCCGGGAACAACCCCACTGTGCCCGTGGCTGTCCGGCGTAAAACTCCAAAAAAAAGAAGAAGAAGAAGAAGCTTTCTCAGCAACCATCTTCCGGTCTTACTTCCTGCGCTAACGTTCTAATCTAAACTGCTGCCACCTGTCGTCACGGAGGGGAATTGCAGCCATTTTGTATACATTTAAAAAAATAATTGAAAAATACGGAGAAATATTTTAACGGGAGGACGGCGGGAGAGAAGGTTGAAATACAGGAGAATCCCTGGAAAAACGAGAGGGTTGACAGGTATGATTTCAATATGTGCGTCTTCACCATGCAGACCTGTGTGGTGTGGACTATGTGTGTGTCTGTGACGTTACTCATACCTATAGCCTAGCATTGCAAGCGTCACAGTAAAGTCCTCCCTGTGAGGCACGCTGCTGAAACAGCACTAGAAATTAGACATTACATCTTAAATTACAGCGGCTGATTTGGTCATTTTATGATTCAAGGCAGGTTTTAGGCTCAAAATGTGAATCAAACAAAAGCTAATCTACCAGTGAACCAACATCCTGCATTATGGAGACGACATGTTTACAAATGTATGGCTGAACTACATTTCCCAGGGCTGTGTGCACGTCTTGTGCTCGCCAACACTAAACACATTTTCACATCAGCTATTTAAAGTGCTGTTGAGGAAACCAATTCGTATTTCCACAGAATAGCAAACAACGTGAAAACACCCATAATTATGCAAATGATGCAGCTTGTCATCGTGCGACTCTCAAAACAGACCCTCCCCTCAGTTTAGGAGTGATATAAAGAGGCCCGCCTTTTTGTTTAGAGTCGGTGAGCTCAAGAGAAGAACGAGGAAGCCGACGTTTGGGGCAACATCTACATCCAAGCGTAGAACATTCAGCACGTACCCAGGAACAGGTGAGCCTTCAAAATATGATCTACACTACCTACTATACTAACATGTCTACTACTGTGCACTCAACACTGCAGCGCACAAGTTTCAACACCGTTTGATGATCATTGTTGCTCAGCTGAAAGAGTTGTGCCCTTCCTGCTGTCTTGTCGTACAGAACCTGTAAGTCGCTTTGGATAAAAGCATCAGCTAATTGACTAAATGTAAAAATGTACATTCTATGCTTCTATAATGATGTCTTGATTTATTACAACTCATCCACTTCGCAAACGGACTTGAGGCGAGGACTTTAAGAATCCCACGTGAGGGTGGCAAGATGCGACTGCTGTTACCTCGAGTATCGGAGGGGACTCGTGCTATGTATGACTTAGTCCACATTGCAGCCGGCTTGTGGGAGGCAAGAAACAGCGTTCAAAGACAGGGGAGGGTTGAATTGGATGATACGAAAATTGGGATGGGAGAAAAAATAGAAAATGGGATAAAAAGTGGATAAAAAAAAAGAATCCCACGTGAGAGCTGCCGTTTCGCACAGGAAGCGTAGGGCTGTCCTCGAGTGAACACATTCTGAATCTAATAGTCGTGAAACGGCTTCAACTAATGGAGTTGATTTCAATCGACACGCAAGTAGAATTGTGTTTCACCCGTATGCAATCGTGCAGAGGGGCCTCTTTGAATCTTTCTAATTAAGATTTCTAATTAAGATATCGATGTGCTGCCGGGTAGCGCAGCGGACTAAGCGTCTGTCTACCACCACAGAGACAGTGGGATCGAATCCAGCTGTGGTGCTTCCGGGTTGGCCGACCGTCCATACTAACACAATTGGCGGTGTTAGCGGGTGGGAAACCCGGCGAGGGTGGGTCCTGGTCGTTGTAAACAGCGACTCCTACAGTTCGGTCGGGGCGCCTGCACAGCAAGGGAAGGATCTGGGAGAGGTAGTGTGACCCTCCACACGTTACACTCCCCCAGTGAGAGTCCGTGCTGCCAGGTGAAAAGCGGTGGGCTGGGTACACATGTGTCGGAGGAAGCATGTGATAGTCTCCGCCCTCCCGGACCGACGGTAGGGGGTAGAGTGCGCAACGACCAGGAAGGGGATTGGGAACTAGACGCTTCCCCATTGCCCATTTCTAATCGTCTCGTTTAAAACAAATAAAGCATGAACATTTGTCATGAACATGAGCATGGTGTACCTTTCTGTGGATATTCATCCACAATCTATAGCTCAACATGAAACAATTAGCAATTAATCGTAAAATAATTACGTATAATTTTATTTCAACCAAAAATGCTTAAACAATAATGTTTAGCATTTTAGCAATTCAGCAATTTAGCATTTATGCAGGTGAACACCAGGAAAGCGGCAGGCCCAGATGGTATAACAGGATGCATACTTAAGTCCTGTGCCAACCAGCTAGCCCCGGTGTTCACCGCCATATTTAATCAATCCCTGGCGGAGTCAGTGGTCCCTGCCTGCTTCAAGATGTCTACCATCATCCCTGTACCGAAGAAACCCTCCTCAACATGTCTCAATGACTACAGACCGGTGGCACTCACCTCTGTGGTCATGAAATGTTTCGAGAGGCTGGTCAAGGACCACATTTGTGCTCCCTCCCCAGTGATATGGACCCTATGCAATTTGCATACAGAACAAACAGGTCCACTGACGACGCGGTCTCCCAGGTACTGCACAGCACCCTCTCTCACCTTGACCGTCAGAAGGGGGGCTATGTGAGACTGTTGTTCATCGACTACAGCTCAGCGTTCAACACCATAGTCCCCACCAGACTGGTGGACAAGCTGATCGAGCTGGGTCTGAGCTCCGCCCTGAGCGCCTGGGTACTGGACTTTCTGAGTGAAAGACCCCAGGCGGTCAGGGTGGGGGGTCAGACCTCCAACACCATCACCCTGAGCATCGGGTCCCCCCAAGGCTGTGTTCTGAGCCCCCTGCTGTACTCACTCTACACACACGATTGTGTGGCCAAGTTCAGCTCCAACTCCATAGTGAAGTTTGCAGACGACACAGTGGTGGTGGGGCTGATCTCGGACAACGACGAGAAGGCCTACCGGGAGGAGGTTGAGGTACTGGAACGCTGGTGCCAGGACAACAGCCTGCTCCTGAACATTGGTAAAATCAAGGAGCTGATCGTGGATTATAGGAGAGGACAGCAGGAGACACACACACCACTGATTATAAACGGGGCTACCGTGGACAGGGTGAGCAGCTTTAAGTACCTGGGGGTCCACATCTCAGAGGATCTGACATGGTCAACACACATAGACACAGTCGTAAAAAAGGCGAAGCAGCGCCTCTACCACCTGAGACAGTTAAGGAAGTTCAGAGTATCGGGGAAGATACTCCAGTCCTTCTACTCAGGAGCTGTAGAGAGCATCTTGACCGGAAACATCACTGCCTGGTATGGAAACAGCACGGCACAGGACAAGAAGGCCCTACAGAGAGTGGTGCGCTCAGCCGAGCGTACCACGGGTATTGCACTACCTCCCCTGCAGGTTCTATACAACAAGAGGTGCAAATCCAGAGCCTGCAGAATAATGAAAGACCCCCACCACCCCAATAACAGCCTGTTCCAGCTGCTGAGGTCAGGCAGACGCCTGCGAACCCCAGCTACTAGGACAGAGAGGCTTAGTCTCAGCTTCTTCCCCCAGGCCATCAGAGCCTTGAACAATGAACACTGAGTGCCACAGAACACTGAACTATCCACACACAAGCACACATGAGCACACACACGACACGCACGCTGTGCACGCTCACACACTAGCAGCCACTTTAACACTTTAACATGAGCAGGCACACACTCATGACGCACACACCCACACTTATGGCCAAAAAGGAAAGGCCACTTTAAATTAGTATAACAACAGTAACAGTGTATTGCACTACCAAAGCTACCTAGCATGTCCTATATGCTCTGTAAATAACTATGTACAGATACCGAGATGTCCCACCATGTTACCTGTTACCTGTTTATTGCACAATGTTGTTTTTTATTGGATTCTATTATATGTTGTACCACTGTATTGCACATCGTTGCGGGCAAGACCACCCGCATTTCATTGTATACCTGTATGCCGTGACAAATAAAACTCTTGACTTGACTTAGTGATAGAAGGGAACTAATTTTGTGCAAAAATGGAAAGCTTGCCAATGTTCATGAGGCAGAATTATTACAATAGCCGATAATAGATTTTCCCAATGATAAATCCCTAAACGGGTAGACCGCGCGGGAAACTAAAGTGATGTCAGACAACACCTCCCTATTGGTGCGGTTGTGCCATTACTTTACAAAAGTTATACTGGCACATGGGTTTAATACAGCAATGGATTATGGGTAAATGCAACGTTAAAGCAGTGCCAATGTAAGACTGACTTTACATTAAACTAATGACAATAATATAGTATAAAGTAGGGTATTATTTGGACTTAAGAATGGTGTTGTCTCACCCTACTCGCATGTTGAGGAAGAGCACCATACATTACACTGAGGAACCACGGCCGAGAGCGAGCTCTCCGGGAACAACCCCACTGTGCCCGTGGCTGTCCAGCGTAAAACTACAAAAAGAAGAAGAAGAAGAAGCTTTCTCAGCAACCATCTTCCGGTCTTACTTCCTGCGCTAACGTTCTAATCTAAACTGCTGCCACCTGTCGTCACGGAGGGGAATTGCAGCCATTTTGTATACATTTAAAAAAATAATTGAAAAATACGGAGAAATATTTTAACGGGAGGACGGCGGGAGAGAAGGTTGAAATACAGGAGAATCCCTGGAAAAACGAGAGGGTTGACAGGTATGATTTCAATATGTGCGTCTTCACCATGCAGACCTGTGTGGTGTGGACTATGTGTGTGTCTGTGACGTTACTCATACCTATAGCCTAGCATTGCAAGCGTCACAGTAAAGTCCTCCCTGTGAGGCACGCTGCTGAAACAGCACTAGAAATTAGACATTACATCTTAAATTTCAGCGGCTGATTTGGTCATTTTATGATTCAAGGCAGGTTTTCGGCTCAAAATGTGAATCAAACAAAAGCTAATCTACCAGTGAACCAACATCATGCATTATGGAGACGACATGTTTACAAATGTATGGCTGAACTACATTTACCAGGGCTGTGTGCACGTCTTGTGCTCGCCAACACTAAACACATTTTCACATCAGCTATTTAAAGTAGTGCTGTCAGGCGATTAAAATAATTAATCTAATTAATTACAGGATTTGTAATTAATTAATCTAATTAATCACATTTTAATCGCATAACCATTTTATGCCTGATATTCTATATTCTATAATCATATTTCAAATTGCATGTGTCTGGATGGCAGAATTCAGTACTTGTAGGAGCCAAAGGTATATTTAGGTTATTGTATTATATAATTGTCATAATAGAACATTCTAGAACATTTGTGATGTCACAGTATGATGTCATGGTTGAACATTCTAGAACATCAAACATCAGCAATTCTCTCAGCCAGGTCAGTGTGCATCTGTGGACCATCCATCTGGATATCTTTGTTTTACACGAGTGGCTGTGTACATAATTTTTCATTATCAACGAACGTACTACTCACGAGTAAGTAATTTTAACCAGTAGAGTGGAACGTCTGCCCTCATAGTACTGTATCTACAAAACCTTCTGGTGAATCATCTTCCATTGATTAATTTGCTTAGATTTTTCAGGTCTGGTCAATTTGAGCATGGTGCTATTCACAGTCAAAGATACAATTTTTTTTATTGATATTCTCATTTGGTTCATTACAATTTACTCAAGCCTAGTAACAGACACAGTATTTCTGACACTGGGAATACATAGATGGACCTAGAATCAGATACCAAGAACATGCAAATGGACCATATAAAAAAAGTCTGTAAATGTGTATTCTACGTTCTTCTGGAATGAATGAGAGAAAAAATTATAATAATTGTAATTAATTTTGAGTTAATTTTCATAAAAACGCGATAATTTGCTGTGTAATTAATTAATCTAATTAACGCGATAAACTGACAGCCCTAAATATATATAAAATAAAAGTCATGCACTTGTCCTAATATACTAACCTGCACTGTAGCACTCAACACTTTGATGAACATTGTTACTCAGCTGATAGAGTGGTGCCCTTCCTGATGACTTGTCGTTGGATAAAAGTGTCAGCTAAATGTAAATGTATATATAGAGAGGCTCTCTCTCTCTCTCTCTCTCTCTCTCTCTCTCTCTCTCTCTCTCTCTCTCTCTCTCTCTCTCTCTCTCTCTCTCTCTCTCTCTCTCTCTCTCTCTCTCTCTCTCTCTCTCTCTATATATATAGATATATATATATATATATATATAGAGAGAGAGAGCCTTTCTCGTGACAGCACTCCATCTGTTACTGGCTTGTTACATCTCGCCAGTCTCTCCAACAAACTGGTCTGCTGTTTTCACCACCATGTGTCGCAGAGCCCCTTTCAGAGCCACTCAGGAGGCGTTGATTGAAAGTCACTTTGAAAGGCACAACCGCACCAATAGGGAGGTGTTGTCTGACGTCACTTTAGTTTCCCGCGCGGTCCACCCGTTTAGGGATTTATCATTGGGAAAATGTATTATCGGCTATTGTAATAATTCTACCTCATGAACATTGGCAAGCTTTCCATTTTTGCACAAAATCTGTTCCCTTATATCACTAACATTATTGTTTAAGCATTTTTGGTTGAAATAAAATTATACGTAATTATTTTACGATTAATTGCGAATTGTTTCATGTTGAGCTATAGATTGTGGATGAATACACACAGAAAGGTACACCATGCTCATGTTCATGACAAATGTTCATGCTTTATTTGTTTAAACGAGACGATTAGAAATGGGCAATGGGAAGCGTCTAGTTTTTACCAACGGAGTTCCGCGTTCGCGTTCTGCGATCTGATTGGCCACTGACGTTTCTGGTGCGATCTGATTGGCCACTGACGTTTCTGGTCATGTGACATGCGCGCCCAATCGCGTGACGCGTCCATTTCCGCCTCGAACAGCAGCAAACTACCTAACGCCTAGTTTATCACTGGTTAAGCTTAGGCGACTCTTTCGAAGTTGGTTAAGGTTAGAGTTGGAATCAGGGCTGGTGTTCTATCGCCCTGCTCGAAGACAAACTCTAACCTTAAACATTAAAAAGAAAAAATACAAGATTCCAGGAAAAACGTCAAGGATGCTACACAAAAAAGTCAAGACTTATTTCCATTGTGGTCCTTGATATAGATAAAGATATTATTTCATTGTGTATTGATTAACTTTACATTTGCGCTTCATTACTTTACAAAAGTTATACTGGCACATGCGTCTAATACAGCAATGGATTATGGGTAAATGCAACGTTAAAGCAGTGCCAATGTAAGACTGACTTTACATTAAACGAATGACAATAATATAGTATAAAGTAGGGTATTATTTGGACTAAAGAATGGTGTTGTCTCACCCTACTCGCATGTTGAGGTACAGCACCCATACATTATACACTGAGGAACCACGGCCGAGAGTGAGCTCTCCGGGAACAACCCCACTGTGCCCGTGGCTGTCCGGCGTAAAACTCCAAAAAGAAGAAGAAAAAGAGAAGAAGAAGAAGAAGCTTTCTCAGCAACCATCTTCCGGTCTTACTTCCTGCGCTAACCTTCTAATCTAAACTGCTGCCACCTGTCGTCACGGAGGGGAATTGCAGCCATTTTGTATAAATTTTAAAAAATAATTGAAAAATACAGGGAAATATTTTAACAGGAGGACGGCGGGAGAGAAGGTTGAAATACAGTAGAATCCCTGGAAAAACGAGAGGGTTGACAGGTATGATTTCAATATGTGCGTCTTCACCATGCAGACCTGTGTGGTGTGGACTATGTGTGTGTCTGTGACGTTACTCATACCTATAGCCTAGCATTGCAAGCGTCACAGTAAAGTCCTCCCTGTGAGGCACGCTGCTGAAACAGCACTAGAAATTAGACATTACATCTTAAATTACAGCGGCTGATTTGGTCATTTATGATTCAGTGGCGGCTCTGCCACTAGGGGCGCAAGGGCGCCGCCCCCCCTTCAGGCCCTGCCTGGTTATATGAGAGTAGAACAAGAAAAAGTATCTTTTTGTTTTTTGTTTATAGCCCTATAAATAATATAAACATGTTTAAAATGAATAATATTTACTCATTTTAAGTATGTTTGTATTTCCAATGCACAATATAACGTTATTATCCCCGGTCATGTTTGCTTTGCACCAAACTTTCCACCCAAAAACGGAATTTCAGTCCAGATTAGGCCAAATTCAGCAATATTCCACGTTTTGCAGTTGATTCAATTTTTATTGCATTCTCTCTTCCTCCCCCTTCTCTATCTCTCTCTCCCTCTCTTTCACTCCCCCCCTCTCTCTCTCTGCCCCCCCTCTCTCCCCCCTCTATTTCTCTCTCCCTCTCTCTCTTTCACCTCCCCCTCTCTCTCTTTCACCCCCCCCCCCCCTCTCTCTCTCTCTCTCTCTCTCCCCCCCCTCTTTCTCTCTCTCTCATGGACAGACAGTGTAGTGAGGATGAAGCTGGCTCTATTTCTCCCCCTGTTGCTGATTGTCTTGGCCAAGTCACTCGGCCTGAATGGAAAGGTATGTGAAGGTGGAAAGAGCCTATAATCTGCGAGGGGTTGGGTCTTGGAGCAAGACCGATGGCTTCAAGGTGAAACACCTCACACTCTTTAAAGGGGAACGCCACCTGCATTGATATCAGAGGTTGAAGAGGAGCTGCCACACGTTCAAAAATATCATCTAGTTTTACTGAACATTCAGATCCGATCAGATCAGACAACTCTGCCAGATTGTGTCCCGGTATTTCAAAGCAATTCAGGATAGGATCACCCTGATCCAGATCCAGACTTTTCATGATTACTAGATCCTGAATATCAGTGCTTTAATCCTACAATTCTCCATCTAGTGGATATGAAAAATAATACAAGGGGGTGCTCCAGTAGCACACCATGTTACCGCGGATCTGGTTGACCCCGAGTTCGATTCCCGGACTCGCCGTCATTTGCCGAATGTCTCCCCCTGCTCTCTCTCCCGTTTCACCCTACAACTGTAGGTCATGCTTGACCAGAAAAGCGATAAACGCTAAAAAAAAAAAAAAAAAAAGTTTAAAAAAAAAGAAAAATAATACAAGGAAGACAAGAGACCACATTGCAGAGACATCTATAATGTCTAATTAGAATTATATTTTTAAATACATAAAGGACATAAAGTCATAATGGAATTGTAATAAAGAAAATACTCCCACTAGGGTAACAACAAAAAAATCATTCAAAGGCAGCTGGATCATCCAGGCGTGCTTTGAGGAGCAAGTCAGTTTCAGTT
Organism: Notolepis coatsorum; assembly: GCF_963971535.1. NCBI lineage: Eukaryota > Metazoa > Chordata > Actinopteri > Aulopiformes > Paralepididae > Notolepis > Notolepis coatsorum. The sequence goes on along the minus strand of NC_140167.1, from coordinate 1,324,783 downwards.
TATTTTTTTGAACAAATGTTTTTTATTTACCCTTTTTTTTACATGAACCAAGACAAACAATACGGTAACAGTAATAAGTAAGGGATAATGTATAGCTACGAGGTCATTGTCGCAAAATATTGACCGACACGTAGTTTAAAATACCGAGCCGCTTCGGCGAGGTGTTTTAAACGTCAGTGAAGGTCAATTATTTTGCGACAATGACCGAGTAAAGCTATACATTATCCCGCTTATTACATGGCTAACTTACTAACAATATACCTAATTCATTTGACAAATCGCAGTTGTTCTGTGGCTCTGTCAGCCCAAATAAAGTGATTATTATTATCGCGGGCAGCCTCTGTTCTGGCTCCGCTGTAATCTACACACACTCCGCTGTCAGTGCAGCCGCGGCAGTGTGTCTGATTTGCTGCACTGATGTGGGCTTGATTGCCAACAGCTGCGCACATCGGTCATTATTGTCCCACAGCGGTCATTATTGAAAAATAATGACCGCTGTCGGGGGGCTATTGACCAATCACAAGCAAGCATTTCGGCGAATGTGAAAACGCCATGTAATAATCAACCATAATTCACAGGACAATAACAGAAATAATAATAACAATAATGACAGTCCCCCCCCCCCCCCCCCTACAGACCCCACGTGACTATTGACTTCGACTGTATACCTGCGGTTGCTCTTATGGTGCCGTCTGTCAGGCGCTGAGGTTCTGGGAGACACTGTAGACAGGGACGGTCTGAACGAGATCTCTTCACAGGTTGTTCCTGACGGAGGGACAGTGCAGATTGACCAAGAGGGAACTGGACTCTCCCAACAAGCCTGCCTGCCTGACATCTGCAGCGTGCTGAGGGACCTGACGGAGCAGAGGATCGAGCTGAGACGCACACAGGCTCTGATGACGGAGCAGAGGGTGGAGCTGAGACGCACACAGCTGGAGCTGCAGGCGGTGACAGACAGGCAGAGGGACAGTGAGAATCAGTTTAAAGGTATTATTGACTTTTATTGTTTAAAACTAATTACTTTCACTGAAACATTTTAAGGAAGAGCTTTAGAACCTTTAGAACAAACATTTATTTAAAAAAAAATAATAGAAATACAATAGAAAAAGATAATAGAAAGAAATATATAAACTGCATATAAAAACGAAGAAAGATATTTGGTAATGCTTTACTGACCACAAACTGCTGATAGTGTTATATGAATATTCATAATTGCTCATAATGCATTATTAACATGAATGATAACTCATAGTGTCTTATATCAATAACCAGAATAAATCACAGCCATGGTGGGCAGCTCCAGTTTATTGCATGAAGACACATGTGTCTGTGTGTCTGTGTGTGTGTGTGTGTGTGTGTGTGTGTGTGTGTGTGTGTGTGTGTGTGTGTGTGTGTGTGTGTGTGTGTGTGTGTGTGTGTGTGTGTGTCTGTGTGTCTGTGTGTGTGTGTGTGTGTGTGTGTGTGTGTGTGTGTGTGTGTGTGTGTGTGTGTGTGTGTGTGTCTGTGTGTGTGTGTGTGTGTGTGTGTGTGTGTGTGTGTGTGTGTGTGTGTCTTTCTCAGCCTCCCTCTTGGCTTCAGGATATGGACATAGTCTTATATGAATATTCATAATTGCTCATAATATATAATAATATTAACATGCATGATAAATCATAGTATCTTGTATCAATAACCAGAATAAATCACAGCCACTGTGGGGCAGCTCCAGTTTATTGCATGAAGACACATTAATGTGCTATAAGAGACCTACTCATTAATACACTGTTATGTATGTTGCAGGCACGTGCACACATAGAGGCCAAGGGGTGCCTGAGCACCTGCCTTTTTGAGCCTCATCAAAAAAGTGCCCTTTTTGAAAAAGAAAATTAAAAAAAAAAAAAAAAAAAAAATTACCGTTCCGCATATAGACTGCCCTTACAACTGAAAAATGTCAGGATAGAATAAAAATATTAGGTAAAGAGAGAGAGATGCCCCATATTCCATTGCAGTTTGCACGGCCTCCTCAGCGTGCCTCTCTGCGGACCTATATATTTTATGCATAGCGTGGGTGGTGATGATGATGATGATGATGATGATGATGATGATGATGATGATGATGATGATGATGATGATGATGATGATGATGGTGATGATGATGATGATAGAAACCGCTGTGGCGCATACAGTTGAATGCTGGTATTACACTCATTGAGGGACACAAAGAAGTCAAGTCCGATGGGATTTGGGAATCACAAATACAAATCGGGATTGGAATAAAAAATGCATTTATATTAAACAATACAGAATATACAGCACTTCTTGGGGTCTGTAGGGTAAGCACTTATTCCCTCCCCCCTGAACATTTATGGAGATGTATGGGCCTTTTAAGTCAGTGATAAAAGTGTCTTTCAAGGATAAGTGAGCTCCTGCACTGATTATTATAGTTCAATATTCAATATTTGATCACCAAAACCCCCCAAAAAACATAAAAAAGGGGCCCCCCGCCCAAAAAGGGCCCTTAAAAATCGTGCTACGTGCGCTCGGTTAATATATACACACAAGTGTAGTGCCCTTTTCAGCCTTTGAGCACCTGCCCCTCTAAAGTCCTGTGCACGTCCCTGGTATGTTGTGTATAACAGGTTATAATCCATTATAGCTGTAAAGAAAAAGAAAAAAGTGTTATGGTAATTTTCTTTTTTTAGCTGCTCTTGAAACCCTCAATGTGAGATCAAATGCCACAGAGAGTGAGGTGCGGGCGCTGCAGAGCCGGAATGCAGGTAAGGGATTTTAATGTAAAAATGTGTTAATTTGTAACTTCACAGTCTGCTACAGAGTGATGGTATATCGTGTGTGTGTGTGTGTGTGTGTGTGTGTGTGTGTGTGTGTGTGTGTGTGTGTGTGTGTGTGTGTGTGTGTGTGTGTGTGTGTGTGTGTGTGTGTGTGTGTGTGTGTGTGTGTGTGTGTGTGTGTGTGTGTGTGTGTGTGTGTGTGTGTGTGTGTGTGTGTGTGTGTGTGTGTGTGTGTGTGTGTCTTTCTCAGCATCCCTCTTGGCTTCAGGATATGGACATAGTCTTATATGAATATTCATAATTGCTCATAATATATAATAATATTAACATGCATGATAAATCATAGTATCTTGTATCAATAACCAGAATAAATCACAGCCACTGTGGGGCAGCTCCAGTTTATTGCATGAAGACACATTAATGTGCTATAAGAGACCTACTCATTAATACACTGTTATGTATGTTGTGTATAACAGGTTATAATCCATTATAGCTGTAAAGAAAAAGAAAAAAGTGTTATGGTAATTTTCTTTTTTTAGCTGCTCTTGAAACCCTCAATGTGAGATCAAATGCCACAGAGAGTGAGGTGCGGGCGCTGCAGAGCCGGAATGCAGGTAAGGGATTTTAATGTAAAAATGTGTTAATTTGTAACTTCACAGTCTGCTACAGAGTGATGGTATATCATGTGTGTGTGTGTGTGTGTGTGTGTGTGTGTGTGTGTGTGTGTGTGTGTGTGTGTGTGTGTGTGTGTGTGTGTGTGTGTGTGTGTGTGTGTGTGTGTGTCTGATCTGTGTGTGTGTGTGTGTGTGTGTGTGTGTGTGTGTGTGTGTGTGTGTGTGTGTGTGTGTGTGTGTGTGTGTGTGTGTGTGTGTCTTTCTCAGCCTCCCTCTTGGCTTTAGGATATGGATACAGTGTTATATGAATATTCATAATTGCTCATAATGCAACTTATATAACTTATGTCTTATATCAATAACCAGAATAAATCACAGCCACGGTGGGGCAGCTCCAGTTTATTCCATGAAGATACATTAATGTGTTATAAAGAGACCTTCTCATGGTTAATACACTGTTATCTTATAACCCATGAAATGCAAGTGATATGTGATGCTATCTTTGTCTCACAGCCAGACAGGTGTCTTTCTCAGCCGGCCTCTTGGCTTCAGGAGCTGGATGGACAGGGCCTTTTAAAACTACTACTACCCTGGTCTACAGACACGTCATCACGAATGTTGGCAACGCTTATGATCAAACCACAGGTATGGTGGATACTAGATGACACAGGTGACAGAATGTGTTCATACTGTAATGTTGCCAGTTATTACTTTGTAATAGTATGTGTAAGATACAACCACAAAGACATGCAAGCAACTGCCATTTGTGTTGTGCGTTTTAGCTAAATGTTAGACAGTTTTACCAACAGGACTATCATTGATCCTTACAGCAATTCTGTTGGGGAGATTATGGGATACTCACTAAGAAAGATAAACCATTCCTCCTCCTGATAAAGATTAAACAGTATCAAATCTGTTTCTTTCTACACATTGCTTATTGTTTCCGATTAACATGACAACAGATTTTTGGCAACATGTTAGATTTCTTATTTTATCTCGACAGTAATGGATAGTACTAAATAAATAAAACGTTTGACACCAAAATGAGAAAGATCTGTTGTTCTGGTAAGGGGCAGGAGCTAAAACAACAAGATCCAATCAAATGAACGACCAAGTCAAACGATTGGAATGAGCGAGCTGTCTATCAAAACCTTGAGTGACACGCGTGCTTGTTGTGCATATAACAGTTGCGTGTGTACACAAAGGTCTGATCGGAAAGGGCGTTGTCGAATTCAGTTTAAAGATTTACAAATATTCTGCCAAAGATCAACAGGCACCTATTGCTCCTTTAATTTACTATAAATTACTTTTAGTTTATCATGCACCGTGATAATGGAAGTATGGGTCCGGTAATGTTAACGGCTATCGTAAATAACAATTTATATTTTTCTGTTAGTTGGATTAGAGGAGCGGACAATGATGATCTTGTTTCTCTAACAGGCGTCTTCACGGCTCCAGTGGAGGGTGTCTACCTGTTCAATCTCTTCATCGATGGTGCGCATGGAAAATCTACATTTGTATCCCTGTTTAAAAATGGTGTAAGAGTAGTCAGTGCATCTGCACAACAACCTACTGACCATGTTAGCTCCTCAAATGGAGCCTCACTTCTACTAGAGGCAGGGGATGAGGTGTATGTGCAGCTCAGGGTACACTTCCAAAATTCATGTATCTGGGGCGATCAGGATCACCAAAGTACCTTCAGTGGCCATCTGTTGTTCACAGTGTGACGAGGAAAATGGAACAGTACTAGGGATGCTCGATATTGGCTGTTTTACCGATATTGTCCAACTCTTAATTTCCGATACCGATATCAACCGATACGATATATGCAATGTTTTTTTTAATAATTTCAGGTAATTAACATTACATATCTCTTGTTGTGGAATTAACAACATTATGCATACTTTTGACAATAAATAAAAAAGAATTTGTTCTTACTTGCTTGCCTGGGTAAATAAAGCATAGAAATGTTAAAAAAAAAATATATATAATTTTTTTTTGAAAACCGATACCGATATTTTCCGATATCACATTTTAATGCCGATATCGGCCGATAATATCGGACATCCCTAAACTACTATTATTTCTGTTTACATTTGCATTTGTTCAGTGTCCTGCAACATGTAATATGTACATTACAGATAATTTCATGAACATCCTTTTATACATTTGAAAAGCTCTATTAGGACATGTCTGTCACTTCTTTTTATTATGTATGGTTGGCCCAGTCTTCCATCTGGGCTGTGTATGTACATGTATATCATAGATTTGCAGATTCTTTATCAAATACAAAATAAAGGGAATTTTTATGAAGAAATGGCTCTTTTAACAATTCTTGGCTTCTGATCAAACGTGAGCAATTCTTTCCATTTCTAATGCATCTTTCTCCGTTGTTCACCGTGTGACGAGGAAAATGCAACAGTACTATTATTTTAGTTTAGTGGGGGGTGGAGTCTAGGCCCAAAGGTTTTGGCATTGTCCAGGAAATGTTGTCGAGTTAGTTGTTGTTGTTGTTGTTGTTGTTGTTGTTGTTGTTGTTGTGTGATTGTTGTGAAACAATATGGAATTGTGGCAACGCCTATAAGCTACGCTCTAGTTCCTCCATCCATTCAACACGGAGACACCAGACAACGTGCCTTTTATTTTGTTCACACACACACACACACACACACACACACACACACACACACACACACACACACATACACAGACACACACACACACACACACACACACACACACACACATACACAGACACACACACACACACACACACACACACACACACACACACACACACACACACACACACACACACACACACAGACACACACACACACACACACACACACACACACACAGACACACACACACACACATACACACACACACACACACACACACACACACACACAGACACACACACACACACACACACACACACACACACACAGACCATATACACACACACACACATAGACACACACACACACACACACACACACACACACACACACACACACACACACACACACACACAGACCATATACACACACACACACACACACACACACACAGACCATATACACACACACACACACACACACACAGACCATATACACACACACACACACACACACACACAGACCATATACACACACACACACACACACAGACCATATACATGAGGGGAAAAAAACATACTTCAGCTGGAGCTGCAGGCGGTGACAGACAGGCAGAGGGACAGTAAAGGTATTATTGACTTTTATTGTTTAAAACTAATTACTTTCACTGAAACATTTTAAGGAAGAGCTTTAGAACCTTTAGAACAAACATTTATTTAAAATAAATTAATAGAAATACAATAGAAAAAGATAATAGAAAGAAATATATAAACTGCATATAAAAACGAAGAAAGATATTTGGTAATGCTTTACTGACCACAAACTGCTGATAGTGTTATATGAATATTCATAATAGCTCATAATGCATTATTAACATGAATGATAACTCATAGTGTCTTATATCAATAACCAGAATAAATCACAGCCATGGTGGGCAGCTCCAGTTTATTGCATGAAGACACATGTGTCTGTGTGTCTGTGTGTGTGTGTGTGTGTGTGTGTGTGTGTGTGTGTGTGTGTGTGTGTGTGTGTGTGTGTGTGTGTGTGTGTGTGTGTGTGTGTCTGTGTGTGTGTGTGTGTGTGTGTGTGTGTGTGTGTGTGTGTGTGTGTGTGTGTGTGTCTGTGTGTGTGTGTGTGTGTGTGTGTGTGTGTGTGTGTGTGTGTGTGTGTGTGTGTGTGTGTCTGTGTGTGTGTGTGTGTGTGTGTGTGTGTGTGTGTGTGTGTGTGTGTGTGTGTCTATGTGTGTGTGTGTGTGTGTGTGTGTGTGTGTGTGTGTGTGTGTGTGTGTGTCTTTCTCAGCCTCCCTCTTGGCTTCAGGATATGGACATAGTCTTATATGAATATTCATAATTGCTCATAATATATAATAATATTAACATGCATGATAAATCATAGTATCTTGTATCAATAACCAGAATAAATCACAGCCACTGTGGGGCAGCTCCAGTTTATTGCATGAAGACACATTAATGTGCTATAAGAGACCTACTCATTAATACACTGTTATGTATGTTGTGTATAACAGGTTATAATCCATTATAGCTGTAAAGAAAAAGAAAAAAGTGTTATGGTAATTTTCTTTTTTTAGCTGCTCTTGAAACCCTCAATGTGAGATCAAATGCCACAGAGAGTGAGGTGCGGGCGCTGCAGAGACGGAATGCAGGTAAGGGATTTTAATGTAAAAATGTGTTAATTTGTAACTTCACAGTCTGCTACAGAGTGATGGTATATCGTGTGTGTGTGTGTGTGTGTGTGTGTGTGTGTGTGTGTGTGTGTGTGTGTGTGTGTGTGTGTGTGTGTGTGTGTGTGTGTGTGTGTGTGTGTGTGTGTGTGTGTGTGTGTGTGTGTGTGTGTGTGTGTGTGTGTGTGTGTGTGTGTGTGTGTGTGTGTGTGTGTGTGTGTGTGTGTGTGTGTGTGTGTGTGTGTGTGTGTGTGTGTGTGTGTCTTTCTCAGCCTCCCTCTTGGCTTTAGGATATGGATACAGTGTTATATGAATATTCATAATTGCTCATAATGCAACTTATATAACTTATGTCTTATATCAATAACCAGAATAAATCACAGCCACGGTGGGGCAGCTCCAGTTTATTCCATGAAGATACATTAATGTGTTATAAAGAGACCTTCTCATGGTTAATACACTGTTATCTTATAACCCATGAAATGCAAGTGATATGTGATGCTATCTTTGTCTCACAGCCAGACAGGTGTCTTTCTCAGCCGGCCTCTTGGCTTCAGGAGCTGGATGGACAGGGCCTTTTAAAACTACTACTACCCTGGTCTACACACACGTCATCACGAATGTTGGCAACGCTTATGATCAAACCACAGGTATGGTGGATACTAGATGACACAGGTGACAGAATGTGTTCATACTGTAATGTTGCCAGTTATTACTTTGTAATAGTATGTGTAAGATACAACCACAAAGACATGCAAGCAACTGCCATTTGTGTTGTGCGTTTTAGCTAAATGTTAGACAGTTTTACCAACAGGACTATCATTGATCCTTACAGCAATTCTGTTGGGGAGATTATGGGATACTCACTAAGAAAGATAAACCATTCCTCCTCCTGATAAAGATTAAACAGTATCAGATCTGTTTCTTTCTACACATTGCTTATTGTTTCCGATTAACATGACAACAGATTTTTGGCAACATGTTAGATTTCTTATTTTATCTCGACAGTAATGGATAGTACTAAATAAATAAAACGTTTGACACCAAAATGAGAAAGATCTGTTGTTCTGGTAAGGGGCAGGAGCTAAAACAACAAGATCCAATCAAATGAACGACCAAGTCAAACGATTGGAATGAGCGAGCTGTCTATCAAAACCTTGAGTGACACGCGTGCTTGTTGTGCATATAACAGTTGCGTGTGTACACAAAGGTCTGATCGGAAAGGCCGTTGTCGAATTCAGTTTAAAGATTTACAAATATTCTGCCAAAGATCAACAGGCACCTATTGCTCCTTTAATTTACTATAAATTACTTTTAGTTTATCATGCACCGTGATAATGGAAGTATGGGTCCGGTAATGTTAAGGGCTATCGTAAATAACAATTTATATTTTTCTGTTAGTTGGATTAGAGGAGCGGACAATGATGATCTTGTTTCTCTAACAGGCGTCTTCACGGCTCCAGTGGAGGGTGTCTACCTGTTCAATTTCTTCAACGATGGTGCGGGTAGAACACCTGTATTTGTATCCCTGGTTAAAAATGGTGTAAGAGTAGTCGGTGCATTTGCATATCAACCTACTGACCATGTTAGCGCCTCAAATGGAGCCTCACTTCTACTAGAGGCAGGGGATGAGGTGTATTTGCAGCTCAGGGTAGATGCACGCACCTTAAATGCATGTATCTGGGGCGATCAGAATCACCAAAGTACCTTCAGTGGCCATCTGTTGTTCACAGTGTGACGAGGAAAATGGAACAGTACTAGGGATGCTCGATATTGGCTGTTTTACCGATATTGTACAACTCTTAATTTCCGATACCGATATCAACCGATACGATATATGCAATGTTCCCCCCCCCCCCCAATTTTTTTTAATAATTTCAGGTAATTAACATTACTTATTACATGGCGTTTTCACATTCGCCGAAATGCTTGCTTGTGATTGGTCAATAGCCCCCCGACAGCGGTCATTATTTTTCAATAATGACCGCTGTGGGACAATAATGACCGATGTGCGCAGCTGTTGGCAATCAAGCCCACATCAGTGCAGCAAATCAGACACACTGCCGCGCTGCACTGACAGCGGAGTGTGTGTAGATTACAGCGGAGCCAGAACAGAGGCTGCCCGCGATAATAATAATCACTTTATTTGGGCTGACAGAGCCACAGAACAACTGCGATTTGTCAAATGAATTAGGTATATTGTTAGTAAGTTAGCCATGTAATAAGCGGGATAATGTATAGCTTTACTCGGTCATTGTCGCAAAATAATTGACCTTCACTGACGTTTAAAACACCTCGCCGAAGCGGCTCGGTATTTTAAACTACGTGTCGGTCAATTATTTTGCGACAATGACCTCGTAGCTATACATTATCCCTTACATATCTCTTGTTGTGGAATTAACAACATTATGCATACTTTTGACAATAAATAAAAAAGAATTTGTTCTTACTTGCTTGCCTGGGTAAATAAAGCATAGAAATGTTAAAAAATATATATATATTTTTTTTATTTTTTTGAAAACCGATACCGATATTTTCCGATATCACATTTTAATGCCGATATCGGCCGATAATATCTGACATCCCTAAACTACTATTATTTCTGTTTACATTTGCATTTGTTCATGCTTACCAACTGTCCGTCTGCAACACTATATACTATCACCAACATCTAAGAAGGGAGATCCCCCCTTGAACGGCCCTTCTAAGGTTTCTCTCCTGCCTGTGGAGCTTTTTTCCCTATTGTTAGGTTTTAGTGAGTTTTTCCTTACCTTCGCGTGGGGTATGTCTGGGAGTGCTTGCATTCTTTCATTTATTTGGATCCATCTAAAAATGTTTGCACCTTATGGTGTTCTTGTTCTGTTCTTGACTTATTGTTATGTTTTCTTCTTGACTTGTTTAAAGAAGATCTGTACGGCCCATGGGGACATTAACGTGTGTTGTCGGGCCCTATAAATAAATTTGATTTGATTTGATTTGATTCAGTGTCCTGCAACATGTAATATGTACATTACAGATAATTTCATGAACATCCTTTTATACATTTGAAAAGCTCTATTAGGACATGTCTGTCACTTCTTTTTATTATGTATGGTTGGCCCAGTCTTCCATCTGGGCTGTGTATGTACATGTATATCATAGATTTGCAGATTCTTTATCAAATACAAAATAAAGGGAATTTTTATGAAGAAATGGCTCTTTTAACAATTCTTGGCTTCTGATCAAACGTGAGCAATTCTTTCCATTTCTAATGCATCTTTCTCCGTTGTTCACCGTGTGACGAGGAAAATGCAACAGTACTATTATTTTAGTTTACATTTGCATTTGTTCAGTGTCCCGCAAACTATTTAGATAGTTGATGAGCCAAACTGTATGACCCCCAGATCCAATTAAATGTAGGAATAATGCATGATCAACCGGGAGTGATGTAATAATGCATGATCAACAGGAAGTGATCTAATAATGCATGATCAACAGGAAGTGATGTGTTACTTGTGAACACTGTCCCGCTTTGCAACAAACCAAATATATTTGTCATACAACTGTGTGATGTGAGGTAATATCATTGTTGAATGAATGAATGAATGGATGAAAAAGTTTATTTCTTGGACATGTTATTCTTCTTATTTCTTCAAACAACTCACAGTGTCTTGATCCGTCAGACCAAACAATCTTAAAAAACAAATTAAAAAAAAATCCTTAAAGGAAAAAAAACATTTAAAAAAGAACAAAGAAAAAACAGGATTTATAAACAAAAGAGCCTAGCTCCCAACAGCAGCAACCTGCACAGCCTAGCTACAACAAGCAGCCTAGCTCCCAACAGCAGCAACCTGCACAGCCTAGCTACAACAAGCAGCCTAGCTCCCAACAGCAGCAACCTGCACAGCCTAGCTACAACAAGCAGCCTAGCACCCAACAGCAACAACCTGCACAGCCTAGCTACAACAAGCAGCCTAGCTTCCAACAGCAACAACCTGCACAGCCTAGCTACAACAAGCAGCCTAGCTCCCAACAGCGGCAACCTGCACAGCAACTTAGCTCCCACAAGCAGCCTAGCTCCCAACAGCGGCAACCTGCACAGCAACTTAGCTACAACAAGCAGCCTAGCTCCCAACAGCAGCAACCTGCACAGCAGCCTAGCTACCAACAGCAACAACCTGCACAGCCTAGCTACAACAAGCAGCCTAGCTCCCAACAGCAGCCTAGCTACAACAAGCAGCCTAGCTCCCAACAGCAGCAACCTGCACAGCCTAGCTACAACAAGCAGCCTAGCTCCCAACAGCAGCAACCTGCACAGTCTAGCTACAACAAGCAGCCTAGCTCCCAACAGCGGCAACCTGCACAGCAACTTAGCTCCCACAAGCAGCCTAGCTCCCAACAGCGGCAACCTGCACAGCAGCCTAGCTACCAACAGCAACAACCTGCACAGCAGCTTAGCTACAACAAGCAGCCTAGCTCCCAACAGCAGCAACCTGCACAGCAGCCTAGCTACCAACAGCAACAACCTGCACAGCAGCTTAGCTACAACAAGCAGCCTAGCTCCCAACAGCAACAACCTGCACAGCCTAGCTACAACAAGCAGCCTAGCTCCCAACAGCAACAACCTGCACAGCCTAGCTACAACAAGCAGCCTAGCTCCCAACAGCAACAACCTGCACAGCAACTTAGCTCCCACAAGCAGCCTAGCTCCCAACAGCAGCAACCTGCACAGCCTAGCTACAACAAGCAGCCTAGCTCCCAACAGCAGCAACCTGCACAGCAGCCTAGCTCCCAACATCAGCAACCTGCACAGCAACTTAGCTCCCACAAGCAGCCTAGCTCCCAACAGCGGCAACCTGCACAGCAACTTAGCTACAACAAGCAGCCTAGCTCCCAAACGCAACAACCTGCACAGCCTAGCTACAACAAGCAGCCTAGCTCCCAACAGCAGCCTAGCTACCAACAGCAGCCTATCTCCCAACAGCAACAGCCTGCACAGCCTAGCTACAACAAGCAGCCTAGCTCCCAACAGCGGCAACCTGCACAGCAACTTAGCTACAACAAGCAGCCTAGCTCCCAACAGCAACAACCTGCACAGCCTAGCTACAACAAGCAGCCTAGCTTCCAACAGCAACAACCTGCACAGCCTAGCTACAACAAGCAGCCTAGCTCCCAACAGCAACAACCTGCACAGCCTAGTTACAACAAGCAGCCTAGCTCCCAACAGCGGCAACCTGCACAGCAACTTAGCTACCAACAGCAACAACCTGCACAGCCTAGTTACAACAAGCAGCCTAGCTCCCAACAGCAACAACCTGCACAGCCTAGCTACAACAAGCAGCCTAGCTACCAACAGCAACAACCTGCACAGCCTAGCTACAACAAGCAGCCTAGCTCCCAACGGCAGCAACCTGCACAGCCTAGCTACAACAAGCAGCCTAGCTCCCAACAGCAACAACCTGCACAGCCTAGCTCCCAACAGCAACAACCTGCACAGCCTAGCTACAACAAGCAGCCTAGCTCCCAACGGCAGCAACATGCACAGCCTAGCTACAACAAGCGGCCTAGCTCCCAACGGCAGCAACCTGCACAGCCTAGCTACAACAAGCAGCCTAGCTCCCAACGGCAGCAACATGCACAGCCTAGCTACAACAAGCAGTCTAGCTCCCAACAGCAGCAACCTGCACAGCCTAGCTACAACAAGCAGCCTAGCTCCCAACGGCAGCAACCTGCACAGCCTAGCTACAACAAGCAGCCTAGCTCCCAACAGCAGCAACCTGCACAGCAGCCTAGCTACCAACAGCAACAACCTGCACAGCCTAGCTACAACAAGCAGCCTAGCTCTCAACGGCAGCAACCTGCACAGCCTAGCTACAACAAGCAACCTAGCTCCCAACAGCAACAACCTGCACAGCCTAGCTCCCAACAGCAACAACCTGCACAGCCTAGCTACAACAAGCAGCCTAGCTCCCAACGGCAGCAACCTGCACAGCCTAGCTACAACAAGCGGCCTAGCTCCCAACAGCAACAACCTGCACAGCCTAGCTCCCAACAGCAACAACCTGCACAGCCTAGCTACAACAAGCAGCCTAGCTCCCAACAGCAGCAACCTGCACAGCCTAGCTACAACAAGCGGCCTAGCTCCCAACAGCAACAACATGCACAGCCTAGCTACAACAAGCAGTCTAGCTCCCAACAGCAACAACATGCACAGCCTAGCTACAACAAGCGGCCTAGCTCCCAACAGCAACAACATGCACAGCCTAGCTACAACAAGCGGCCTAGCTCCCAATGGCAGCAACCTGCACAGCCTAGCTACAACAAGCAGTCTAGCTCCCAACGGCAGCAACCTGCACAGCCTAGCTACAACAAGCAGTCTAGCTCCCAACAGCAGCAACCTGCACAGCCTAGCTACAACAAGCAGCCTAGTTCCCAATGGCAGCAACATGCACAGCCTAGCTACAAACAGCCTAGCTCCCAACAGCAGCAACCTGCACAGCCTAGCTACAACAAGCAGCCTAGCTCCCAACAGCAGCAACCTGCACAGCCTAGCTACAAGCAGCCTAGCTCCCAACAGCAACAACCTGCACAGCCTAGCTACAAGCAGCCTAGCTCCCTACGGCAGCAACCTGCACAGCCTAGCTACAACAAGCAGTCTAGCTCCCAACAGCAGCAACCTGCACAGCCTAGCTACAAGCAGCCTAGCTCCCAACGGCAACAACCTGCACAGCCTAGCTACAACAAGCAGCCTAGCTCCCAACAGCAACAACCTGCACAGCCTAGCTACAACAAGCAGCCTAGCTCCCAACAGCAGCCTAGTGACCAAAGGCTGCAACTTGCACAGCCTAGCTACAACAAGCGGCAACCTGCGCGGCCAAGCTACAAGCAGCCTAGTTACCACAAGCAGCCACCTGCACAACAGCTAAGCTACCACAAGCAGCCTGTCTACCAGCAACAGCCTCCTGCACAACAGCTAAGCTACCACAAGCAGCCTAGTTACCAACAGCAGCCACCTGCACAACAGCTAAGCTACCACAAGCAGCCTGTCTACCAGCAACAGCCACCTGCACAACAGCTAAGCTACCACAAGCAGCCTAGTTACCAACAGCAGCCACCTGCACAACAGCTAAGCTACCACAAGCAGCCTGTCTACCAGCAACAGCCACCTGCACAACAGCTAAGCTACCACAAGCAGCCTAGTTACCAACAGCAGCCACCTGCACAACAGCTAAGCTACCACAAGCAGCCTGGCTACCAGCAACAGCCACCTGCACAACAGCTTAGCTACCATGTCGATCAGCAGCAGCCCCTGGTGCATAGCCTTTCTCACTCTAGCAGACCAGCCACAGATCCAAGCGGCTACCCTGGCGGACTACCTACTGGTCCAAGTGCCAACCCTGGACTACCCACCGGTCCAAGCAAATTATTTGCCAGTCCTACATCCAGTCCAACAACTGCAGCACTGCTACCAGACCAACCAGCAGCTCCAGGTGACTATAGTTACAGCAGCAACCCCAGGGACCATAGTTGGCTGTTCCTGTAATGTTTGAATATTGGCTCTAATGTGTAGTTTGTCAAATGTTCTGCAATGTGGGGCAGACGGGATTCCTGTCAAACACGGAAAGCTCCAACAGTCATGAATATCATTTAAATTTGTATTGCTGCAAGATGTACTGCTTTATTAAAACTGTCAAATTCCTTCTGACTCCATAGGTCTGAATGAGGAGTTGAAACCAGGCTGGCTCTATTAATCCAGGAGGGAGGAAAGACTATTGATGTGAATTTCTGTTTACCTTAACTCACCAGAGACAACCAGCGTCACGTCTGTTTAACTCACCATGCCCAGAAATATCAGCTCTTCCTCACGTTCCTTTAAGGTCCTCTTCCTCTGTATGTAGCCTTTCCACACCTGAGAATGAAGTCTTCATTTGTCATCATTTGTATCTCGTACAATGAGAAGTTGTACATCTCAGAGCTCATGTCTATGAAACCATGTGATTATCTGTATCTAGCGAGGGAGGGAGGGACGGAGGGAGGGAGGGAGGGAGGGAGGGAGGGAGGGAGGGAGGGAGGGAGGGGGGATGTACATAGTGATGTAGCTACACTACCCCCCCTGATGAGCACGGTGCACACAGTACCTTCTGGATGCAGACCACAGCCGAGTCAATAGCAGCTGCCCCCAGATCCCTGTCACGGTCCCAGCTCTGCCTCTCCTTTCCCCTGTGGATCTCCTTCATGAACATGGCCCTGGTGCGCCCCTGGCGAGCTCTCTCTGCTACCTGGATGATCCTAACCGCCTCCTCCAGGTCCATTGTTAATGCTACAGACTGACAGGGACAATAGAAGAAGTGGTAAACTGATACTGTAGTAATATGTAGATCAGTGGTTCTCAAACTACGGGTCGCGACCCAAAGTGGGGTCGTGGGTAGGTGACAGCGCATTGGCAAGTAATTTTCTTTAATACAAGAAATACATTTTTTTATATATTTTTGTATGTTCTGGCAACATATTTTGGCTAAATATGCCTCGTTTTATAAATTTGTATTGATAACATAGTGCTGTAATATAATTGTCTAATAAATATGCATGATCAAAGTCAAAAACATGTGCTTTTATTTTGATATTCCTTAATTCCACATTGAAATGACACGATACCTTAAGTGTGGGGTCGCCAAAAAGAATCCTAAATAAAATGGGGGTGTGGTATAAAAAGAAATTTGAGAACCCCTGATGTAGATTATACTGTAAAAATACTGTAATCTTATTTTTGAATGAATGACCAAGTAAATAGTAAATAACATGATCAAGTACAGTATGTTGTTTTTTCCCTCGACTGAACTGTAGCCAGTGTAGAACTCACTTGGGGTCTCTCTGGAGTACCTTCCATCCTGTTGAGGATGTCCTTTAACATCGCCCTTCGCTCCTGTAGCATTTCGCTGCGTTCACTGATGAAATAGCGAGGGATAGGGATCTCTATGTCTGCCTATAAGGGGAAATCAAAGACAACAGCTCTCATGGTTTCGTGGCGATTGAAGAATCTATATAGCATTCCTTCTTTTTTGGGGAAGGGCATTACCATGAGCCAACCTTTACAGTCCCTGCCTGGTTATGAAGTATGTTAAGTGAACGGGGACTGCTGGTCACTTCTGCCCCCAAGACAGCACCTTTATGATATTTAAATCCCTGGACTCTGTATATTATTCTGCCCTCAGATTCATCACTAATTGATTGATTGATTTAAAATTGTATTAACAGATTGCAGAATGGGTACAATACAATTGTTAAGGGGATGCAGACCAGAGAAAGGCTTTCGTCTTGTTTACATCAGGGTCCCCCATTTTCAATTCATCATAACATATATGACATACATGACATACAGATAATGATAGATACAACACTCATCCCTGTGTCCTTTATAAGAAGGTTGGTTGGTCCTCTCTGATGGAGAGGCGCAAAAAAACACTGGTATTTGTTCATTTTTAAGGCCATTTTTGGTAAGCTACCTCCTTATACAAAATCATTATTGGAATGGAATGTTGGTACCTATGGATCCCATTCTAGTGACTGGCTGGTCCTTAAGGTCCAGTTTGCTCGTAAACAGGGTAAATATGCATTTTGCTATGATGCCCCTAGCTCATGGAATGAACTCCAACAGTCCTTAAAGCTTGAGATTCTCCCCTCTGGTGCAGAGTTTAAAACCTTGATCTCCAACCTTTGTCAATCAAGTTGTATGTGTTTTAATAGATTTGTTATCCTTACTACTTTTATCCTTACTCGCCGTGTTGTCTTATTGTTATGATTTTATGTGCTGTGTGATTTTATATGCCCTTTTCTTTGCTTATTTCTGTATGTACACTCGACGTGACTGTAAATGAGGGAAACCTCAGTTGCCTTTCGAGTTTAAATAAAGGTTTAAATTAAATTAAATATTTATGTTGATTGTTAAACTGTGTGGGTATCAAACAGGAGACTATCTGGTATCAAACAGGAGGAAAGACTGTCAGGTTTTGGGCTGTGTGGGTATCAAGCAAGAAAGACTGTCAGGTTTTAAACTGTGTGGGTATCAAACAGGAGGAAATACTGTAAGTAGATCAGGTTTTAAACTATGAAAGACTGGGTTTTAAACTGTTTAAACAGTAATTGTAATTGTTTAAACTGTTCTGTAAAGCGTGGGCACTGCACTATTGCATTATTTTATTCTGTCTATTCTATTTTACAAACTATTTTATTGCACTGCACTATTTTACTCTTGTCTATTATATTTTACTCTTTTATTAAAAATGTTAATTGTTGTGCACCCAAGTGGCGACCCATGTAACGCACTGCATCGCAAAGCGGCTGACTGGGGTTCAAATCCCGGACCCGGCGTCCTTTGCCGAATGTCTTCCCCCCGCTCTGTCTCCCGTTCTTCCTCTCTCTCTCCCTCTACCGGACTGCCTGGTAGTACAAACAAATAAAAATCTACCAAAAACATAATTAAATTTTTTTTTAATGTAATTGTCTATATTATGAGTAGGCCTATCAGTGATAATTAAACCATAAACAAAGAGGCCTATTAAGATGTTAGATCCTAATGTGAAAAACTATGTGATTTAATGTTCTATGCCTTACCTTGAATTTGTCTATTTTGCTGCTGTCTATTTTATGCTCATTGTATACTTGTTTTATGTCTGCACTTCATGTGTAACGGAGGTACCGCATGTCTATCCACAGTCACGAGGGACTTGTATAGTGAAGTGGCTGTGGACGTTAAGCGGTACTGCAAGTAAACTCACTCCCCAGAGGCATCCAGACCCAGTACTTAGAAGTGAATTCACCTCAGGCGGTTAGGTGGCCGAGCGGAGATTGCGTTCGTCACCAGCCCCGGAGCTGTGAGCTGGATTCGCCTGTTCGAATCCAGCTCACAGCTCCGGGGTTGTCACCAGCTTGGCTGGCCGTCTGCACTAAACGCACATACATGGACGCGCGCACACACACAATAGCGGCGTGTGCGCTGTGAATAGGTGTTACACTTACACCCCCGCAGAGGCGTGAGACTGGTATCAGAGCCTACCCCCCCATCCAAATTCTAAACATAATAATGTATGAATTATCTGTTGCAATAATATCCACGGGACTCGACTTTTTGCAGTCGTTTCTCCTCTCCTGCGTGAGGAGTCTGAGGACATTCGCGGACATTCTCTCAGATAAAAAAAAAAAAAGCTTACATACACATACACACACACTCGCTCTCTCTCAATTCAAATGGGCTTTATTTAACATTAACTACTGTATGGCAGAGTGCGTCTGTGTATACGAGGTATGAATGATCACTGGCTGTGTGACGAGTTTGCTCATCCGCGCTGTCGCGCTATATAAATCCAAGTCATTATTATTATTATTATTATTAAACACGGACCGCTTTAGTTGACAAAATTACATACATTTCGGGTCATTTCATAATAGCAGTGTGGACCAGCTCTGTAACCAGCTCTGTAACAAGTACAACGCATCTCGCTAGTTGACAGCTTATGCATGCACCCGCGCTGTAGTAAACACGGTGCTTTAGTTGACAGCGTTCGATGCGCTTTGTGAAGGAAAGATGACGTCGCCTCTCTCTCTCTCTCTCTCTCTCTCCCTCTCCCTCTCTCTCTCTCTCTCTCTCTCTCTCTCTCTGTCTGTCTGTCTGTCTGTCTGTCTGTCTGTCTGTCTGTCTGTCTGTCTGTCTGTCTGTCTGTCTGTCTGTCTGTCTGTCTGTCTGAGAACCCAGGTTGCTTTCTAACCTATATATATCTCTCTCCCTCTCTCTCTCCCTCTCTCTATCTATATCTCCCTATCTCCCTCTCTCTCCCTCCATCTCTCCTCTGTATCTCCCTCTCTGAGACTACTCCCGGTCTGAGTCATGTAAATCACAAATCATGTAAAACCCAGATTCGGCTCAAACAAGGGACTAAACACGTTTCGCAATTATGCCACAACAATGTGGAACGCCCTACCCAAAGCTGTAAAGGAATGTAAATCACTACCCACCTTCAAAAACACTCTCAAAGAACACCTACGGGAGACTGCAATTCAAAACTGGCCCCTACAAATGTCCTAACCCAGTTGTACAATAAAGACCAAGCATGGCTATTCCAATGTACAGCCCCACCCAACCCCACCCCACCTACCCAACCTCCTCCAATGTACAGTTTCCATGTCAAATGTATGTCAGTACTCCAATGTACAGTGTCCCCCCCCCCCTACCCAACCCCCCCACCTCCAATGTACAGCCCCACCCCACCTACCCAACCTCCCCCAATGCACAGTTTCTATGGCAAATTTGTAATGACTGTACCAGAATGTTTGATAGGACATTGATTGAAAACTATCGTCTCAAATTTTACAATTGATGGCTTATTTTGAAGGTATGAATCTGTAATTTTATATTATGTAACAAAAAAAAGGGGGAAATTCTCAGGAGGAGGAGCTATTTAGGTTAGACTATTTGTTGGGGTGTTGCTAATTGGGCAATTCAGTTAATTCTCCTCAGATCATTCATGATGGAACATAACGTGATGAAATCATGATATTGTGATACACAATTATATCTGAATTGGTAATAACAAGCACATAACTCGCATTTCTCAAAATATCTGATATATTGGAGGCTGTCGTGTCACAAGTGTTAATAATCTGGTAGATCCTGATGCCCATTTGGCCCAGTGCAGTTTCTAACAACCCACATGTCTGTTTCCATCAAGGCAGCCTACCTTCTGTAAGAGAATCGGCTGGGTTTTCATGGAAAAGCCATCCATTCTGGCTGCTCAGTCCTGATCCAGCTATAAAGACCACAACATATCTAAAGGCTCACTGTGCATTACACCTCATAGTCCACTGTCCATGTGCCTGACATTTAAGGTGTGTATGTGTGTGTGTTTTGTGTGTGTGTGTGTGTGTGTGTGTGTGTGTGTGTGTGTGTGTGTGTGTGTGTGTGTGTGTGTGTGTGTTTTCAAAATATATATCATTTGAATATTCATATAATATGTACACTTAAGTAAACACATTTAGATGGTAAATCAGACTACAGCTTTGCTATTATGGAACGAAATGTAAAATATTGTAATGTAATGTATCAACAAGCTTAACAAAATAACTAATACTGTCTCATTCGCTAAATGCATCATGTAAAAGAGTTCAGTTTTATCAAAAGCCTTCTCACTATCTTTTTTTACCCCAGGAGGTGAAGAAATTCAAGCTATTGCGATGCTATAGCAATATAATAGTGCTAGCAATTGTTTTATCATTATAATACTTTTTAAACCGATGTAATACAGTTCTTAGCATAGCTATTGTGTTATTTTGTTAGATGATAGTTTACTTTCTCAGAAATCTAACATTAGCTACTAGCTAGGCTTAGTCTATTCAAAATCATTAGATGTCTGTGGGGGGCGTATTACCCCAAAACAGGAGAGGCATCTTCCCTCAAAGGTCCTATTCTTACACTTTCATGGATGACAGTATGTCGGTTAGTATGTTGGGAGTTGGATGTGTGTCTGAAATCTTATACACCAGAAGGTCTTACAAGAGGGTACTACCAAAGTCTGTCTAGAGAGAAGATGGTTCACTCTGCTTCATTGTTGATAACAGGGACTAACAAGATGAACAAGATCTGTGCCCTATCTCTTTGAATGGGGAGTACTCCATATTTAGTGATAGAAAAATGCCTTTTCCCCCAAAGTAGACCAGCTTCTATGCATGCGCCACCTTCCTTGTGTGATATTCTATTCCAGTTGTCTTTGGTCTTGTTTTCTCTAGTTATGATCATGTTATTAGTGTGTGTGTGTAAAAAAACTAATAATATAATTATTATAAATGTCGCTCTCTCTCTCTCTCTCTCTCTCTTGAAATCTACAGTTACACATTTAGTATGTATTTAGTGAGGTAAATGAGTACAAGACATGTTTCACAGACACACACACACACACATACACACACACACATACACAGACAGACACACACACACATTTACATTTACACATTTACACATTACATTTACATCTAGTCTAGTTTGCTTATTTTTTTTTGATATGGTACAGTACTGTAGATACAGACACAGACACACACACACACAGAAACACACACAGGCTAGGCCTCCTGCTGGGTCCATTCACTGGAATAACAAAGGAATGACTGGGCCTTTGCTCAGGTGTGAAATGGTGCTAGTGACAATGATCACATTGAATTCTGGGAGTGTAGTTCTCTCATCAGATAGCTGAATGAACTTGGATCTAGTTCAAAGTCCTATACTGAAAAGGTGTTAGGATTTTACCAGAATGTTTGATAGGACATTGATTGAAAACTATCGTCTCAAATTTGACAATTGATGGCTTATTTTGAAGGTATGAATCTGTAATTTTATATTATGTAACAAAAGAAAAGGGGGAAATTCTCAGGAGGAGGAGCTATTTAGGTTAGACTTCTAAGGGTTAAACATCACTTAAAAATCTGTAGTTTTACCTGCAGTATTTAAAACTCAGTTTTACTCTTTTTCAGAATCTTCAACATTGAAGACGTCTCCACTCTACAATCCTGTATGGACTGCGTTTGAAAATAAAAATATTTTTAATAGTACATGGTGTGGTACCTCATTTATGTACAGTATGTGGGCCATTTGGTAGAAATGATGCTGACCATCTAGATTTGTCCCTGGGCTCTGGTGCAGCAAAGGGTCTTTAGGCAGGACACTGGGCCTCATAAAGCAGGACTAGACCAGTGGGTTCTGGGGTCTGAAAGGAATTCCCTCATAGTTCTTTTATTGAATGTCGGCGAGGCGAACAGAGAGACGAGACAGAGTCAGATGGCAGTCTGCAGAGTTTTACTGAACCGTCACAGCACAAGTAGACCACAATCCGGACCACGCACCTCCGCACACCGAGCGAGCCAGTGCCAAGTGGTGGTTTCGTCAATACATCGTCACATCATTTATACATTTCTCGTCAGAATGGTGTGTGTATGTTTCTCGGTGTGTATCCATGAATTTCTGTGTGGTGTGTGTGTGTGTGTGTGTGTGCTGGTGTTTGCTTAGATGGGGAAGAGGAGGGGCTGTATTCCTCTGCTCTCCTTATCAGATGGTGTGTGTATGTCTCTCGGTGTGTTATGCATTGATGTCTGTGTGATGTGTGTGTGTGTGTGTGTGTGTGTGCTGGTGTTTGCTTAGATGGGGGAAAGGAGGGGCTGTTTTCCTCCGCTCTCCTTATCAGATGGTGTGTGTATTTCTCTCGGTGTGTATGCATTGATGTCTGTGTGGTGTGTGTGTGTGTGTGTGTGTGTGTGTGTGTGCTGGTGTTTGCTTAGATGGGGGAAAGGAGGGGCTGATTCCTCCGCTCTCCTTATCAGATGCTTTTCTGTGTGTTCATGTGTGTTAGTGTGCTAGAGTGTGTGTGTGTGTGTGTGTGTGTTGGTGTGTTAGAGTGTGTGTGTGTCGGTGTGTGTGTGTGCTAAAGTGAACAAAAAAGGGGGGGGGTGTGTATGTCTCTCTATGTGTGTGCATTGATGTCTGAGATGACGGCATATAATTTGTGTGTGTGCATGTGTGTCGGTGTGTGTGTGGGCTTTTGCATGCTTCTGATATCATCATGCACCTGTGTCCAGACTGTTTCAAAGGGGGCCCATATGTTTACACAGAGACCGTTTCATGGGGCGGCCTGTGTCTACACAGAGACATCTGACGTCAGTGTACAGCCTGAAGAAGATATTGACAACAGATCAATGAATTAAAACTATCAATCCCCCTTTTGACATATAAATCTATATGTCAACACAACAATTCATTGTGCACCCAACAATATGACACAACCATCACTCATCAAGACATACACTAAGCATGGACCTGTTAAAAGGCCAAGGTCAGGAACAAATAGAGTACATCTCCGGACATATACCTACATATCGGATGACCACCAACACTGTCATCAATACACCAGACCTGCACTTAATCCAAGGCAGGCCATAGATAGAGGAATGAAAACACACAAAAAAAAAAATAACAATAAACTGACGTTGATTTAACCCTAACCAGGACCTGTAAAATATGGAAATGATGCTTGACCGCTTTCGCATGATGTACATGCCTGAAATACTATGTAAGACAGTTCAGACAGGTCAGTGTTATTCTGCACAATATCAACCATATTTTAAGACAGTCCAGTTTTAGTTCAGTCACATTTTGCATAATTTCAATCAATTTACACTTTCTCATCTATTATTCTAATATTCTTATTTCAATTAATTATTTAAATTCAGTAATTTATTCAGTTGTTGAGTCCACCATTCAGTTGTTGTGTGGAGTCCACACAGTCCACACAATCCCCCTTTGAGACTGTGAATCTCACAGTCTCAACACCACTCCCCCGCAGGCCATCAGGCAGAGAGCGCTCCTCGTCAGTCAGCCATCACCTCCCCCAGAGGACACTGCATCATACTGAATTCAGGCCGAAGTCCTGTTGCCGGCCCCTCCTCCTCAATCCGGCACCAGCCCTACATATTCAGGCTACCATCGAGCGACAGCTCGTGACATCGTCCGGGTTTCATTTCCACCCCACCACCGGCAGAGGTATGGAGAGGAGAAGGGCCTCGGCACGGTTCTCAGCATGACCACAGCGTCCCCAAGGAAGCGGATGACAGCTGACCGTTCCCCATCGCGTCCATGGTCGCTCAGCCTCTCCCCAACCTGACAGCCCGTGGAAGAATCACAGAACACAGAACACCACATAGCTTACTCAACAACCAGTACAATGCATCCAGACTTATTTATGAGAAAACCCATTGATTGAAATACATAAAAAATGCGTAAAGAACCACTCAACTTTCAGATTTCACAGTTGGGGCATATCAGCGTCATACTCCGTCACCACCACCCAAACTCACAAATGAAAAAGAAGCCCACATCAGAGATACATAAAAAATAATGCAATGATTTTCAATGGTTGCAATCTCTATGCCGAAGGATCATTAGAAAATCAGACTAAAATTCACATAAACCAAATCAAAACAAACAAAACACACATCGTCCCACATCAGAGTATACAATATCCTATGAGTAGACAATATTCGAATGAGTATACTATAGAAAGGAAAATAAAAAAAAACACGCAACAATATCTTGACCCCATTCTCACAACCCTACCACGACCTCATAGAAACTTGCAGTTGGTTCCCCCACATCCTCATCCCCGGATGCCATCATGTCAGCAGAGTCCGGTGGCTCAGACACGGGGGACCCCAGCTGGACAGGAAAGAGACGGGGAGGAGAGCCGGCCGGTGCATCCTCCAAGGGCTCCTCATAGGCCGGTGCCTTGAGCACGGATCCTGCAGTCGCCTCGTGGGCATCCTCTCCATCCCCCAACAGGGCCCCCAACTTGCCCATACCATACATCCCCCCTCTCCATCACCTACACACCCAGCATCCCCTCCATTCACCATCATCCGGTACCCAGCATCCCCTCCATTTCTGTATTTACAGTGTAATTAGACAATAATATGCGAACAACTTGAAACACACTTGGATTCCATTCATACTAGTCTGCTCATTGGACCCCGTGACAGTATTATTTATATAATTGTATTATATTTCCTGGTCAGAGTTGTTATTAGTTACACCATGAGAACGTTGAGGATTCTCTTCCCCTTGCAGTGTATGTAGTCTCTGTAACAAAACAACTTTGTTATGTATTTTGGTATCGTCTAATTACATCATGATTAAAGTGATGATGGAGATTATCATTTTTTAGAGTCGTGACCGACCAGACGGTCCACGTGGGGAAAGCGCGCAAAGAGTTGAGGATCGACTGGCTTTTCAGTCTGGATCGGTACGTAGAATGATAGCTCGTCACGCCATAGAAACAACGAATTGAGAGGAAATAAAATTAGAAATCTTTAGAAATAAAACTCCCCCTGCGGGTATTTTAAATACAATAAAAAGCATAAAACAAGAAGAGCGGAAGTTTGAATACAATCAGTCTGATTAAACCAGAGAGAGAAAAACAAACATATATATTTAACCAGTCTTCCCTGATCTAGGAGTTAAACCCAGACTTTTTCTAAGATTGATCAAATTGGTCTGCTTTCAAAGCGTGTGGTTGATTGACTGTGTTTGTATGTATATGTATGTATGTGTGTTTTATGTATATGTGCGTGGTTATGTGTGTGTATGTGCATGTATATATGTGTGTGTGTGTGTGTGTGTGTGTGTGTGTGTGTGTGTGTGTGTGTGTGTGTGTGTGTGTGTGTGTGTGTGTGTGTGTGTGTGTGTGTGTGTGTGTGTGTGTGTACGGGGGCCTTGTTACTACCTGGTACAACCCAATATTAGAACGTGCTTCGAGAGAGTGAGAGAGAGAGACAGAGAGAGAGAGAGAGAGAGTGTTCAGCCGTGTTGTTGTAGCCAGAGAGAGAGCGCGTGAGGAAAAGTGCCAGTCCGGGGCGCGCGAGCGAAAGAGAGAGAGAGAGCGGGGAGAGAGAGAAGGAACGAGAGAGAGAGTGAGAAAGAGAAGGAGAGCGAGAGAGAGAACGAGAGAGAAAGGGAGCGAGAGAGAGAGAGGGAGAGGGAAGGAGAGAGCGTGCGAGTGGGGGAGAACACTCTGAATGGGTAGAGAACGAGAGAGTGAGAGAGAGAGACAGAGAGAGAGAGAGAGAGAGTGTGGGGGTCCAGCACCACCACGGGAGCAGCTCCCACCGCCGTGCCGCTGCAGCCCCCGAGGAGGGAGGAGGGAGCAGAATTCGGCCGAGCGCGCGTCGCTCCAATAAAATGTTGTAATTTACGTGTGGTCCCGCAACGTCACCAACGAAATAATAACGATAATAATGGTGATGATTATGTGGAAATGAAAATGGGGACCCTGATGACGAAAGCGCCATCACTGGTCCGCATCCCCTTAACAGTACTGTTCCGTATTTCTGTGAACATGCACGCCTCTGAAGCGCTTCCACCCCTCAAGCCGCGCGAGCGAAAGCAAAGCGCCGGTCCCACCGCAGAGCGCACGGCGGTGTTCAGAGCGGTTATAAACTAACCACAACTGCATATATAGCACCACATAATACATATAATATAATATAATATAACACCCGCTCCTTC
This sequence comes from Notolepis coatsorum, assembly GCF_963971535.1. NCBI lineage: Eukaryota > Metazoa > Chordata > Actinopteri > Aulopiformes > Paralepididae > Notolepis > Notolepis coatsorum. The sequence goes on along the minus strand of NC_140167.1, from coordinate 1,298,027 downwards.
TCAGACCCGGAGCATATATACCCACCTATTTTTAATCAACTAGGTTGTCAATGCATAGTCTGAAACTGCGGAGAGAGACCTGTTCCCTCGCGCCGCGGCCGCATCCCTCTACCACAGAGCAGCACACTAATGCAATATGGACGATATTTATTCTAATAATAATAGGTTATTTATTCTAATAATAATAGGTTGGCCTCCCTACCACTATTCATTATAATATAATGATAATGGCCTCCTTATCAACAACATAACGCACCGGTTTTGTATCCCGTGATGAATATTCATATATCCACTTGACTCGACTGGAGACATGGCTTCACTCATCATATGGAACTTCATACATGTGTTACACATTATTAATTCAACACACATATCAGAACTTTTTCGTACCACTTTCCTTCTAACTAATAGTGACCGTGACGACGGGGGCCACGTTGGAAAGGTGCTAACCCCTAACCAGGGACTTTAACCCGGGGACTCTAACCCCTAACCAGGGAACTTTAACCCGGGGACTCTAACCCCCCTAACCAGGGAACTTTAACCCGGGGACTCTAACCCCTAACCAGGGAACTTTAACCCGGGGACTCTAACCCCCCTAACCAGGGAACTTTAACCCGGGGACTCTAACCCCCCTAACCAGGGAACTTTAACCCGGGGACTCTAACCCCTCTTTCAGGACTCCAACCTCTCAGGACTTGACTCGATAAAAAAAATAAATAAATAAAAATAAAAATAAAAAACTGCATGAAGTCCTATGTACAGTGTGTGGCCACAGATCTCGCAGACGCAGGCATATTTCATTCAAATGACAAACCTATTTTAAATTTGGAATTTCCAATTGCAGAAACTTGGTATTCTGCTCACCTTTCGTCATTGAAGAAACAGCCCCGGGGTCCGTCATCCGATCTGCCGCACACAGCCATTCAACGTCAGTCCGTCCCAGGAGAAATGCACGAAACGGACAAGAAGACAAAAAAAAAAAAAAAAAAAAAAAATACAGATTATGATCTACTCATCCTGTGCCAACTCTGCAGATAATCTACTCGGTCTCTGCTCACCTCTTTCCGATCACCAATCCCGGTCGAGCCCCCATTTGAAAGGAATTCCCTCATAGTTCTTTTATTGAATGTCGGCGAGGCGAACAGAGAGACGAGACAGAGTCAGATGGCAGTCTGCAGAGTTTTACTGAACCGTCACAGCACAAGTAGACCACAATCCGGACCACGCACCTCCGCACACCGAGCGAGCCAGTGCCAAGTGGTGGTTTCGTCAATACATCGTCACATCATTTATACATTTCTCGTCAGAATGGTGTGTGTATGTTTCTCGGTGTGTATCCATGAATGTCTGTGTGGTGTGTGTGTGTGTGTGTGTGCTGGTGTTTGCTTAGATGGGGAAGAGGAGGGGCTGTATTCCTCTGCTCTCCTTATCAGATGGTGTGTGTATGTCTCTCGGTGTGTTATGCATTGATGTCTGTGTGATGTGTGTGTGTGTGTGTGTGTGTGTGCTGGTGTTTGCTTAGATGGGGGAAAGGAGGGGCTGTTTTCCTCCGCTCTCCTTATCAGATGGTGTGTGTATTTCTCTCGGTGTGTATGCATTGATGTCTGTGTGGTGTGTGTGTGTGTGTGTGTGTGTGTGCTGGTGTTTGCTTAGATGGGGGAAAGGAGGGGCTGATTCCTCCGCTCTCCTTATCAGATGCTTTTCTGTGTGTTCATGTGTGTTAGTGTGCTAGAGTGTGTGTGTGTGTGTGTGTGTGTTGGTGTGTTAGAGTGTGTGTGTGTCGGTGTGTGTGTGTGCTAAAGTGAACAAAAAAGGGGGGGGGTGTGTATGTCTCTCTATGTGTGTGCATTGATGTCTGAGATGACGGCATATAATTTGTGTGTGTGCATGTGTGTTGGTGTGTGTGTGTGTGAGTGTGTGTGTGTCGGTGTGTGTGTGGGCTTTTGCATGCTTCTGATATCATCATGCACCTGTGTCCAGACTGTTTCAAAGGGGGCCCATATGTTTACACAGAGACCGTTTCATGGGGCGGCCTGTGTCTACACAGAGACATCTGACGTCAGTGTACAGCCTGAAGAAGATATTGACAACAGATCAATGAATTAAAACTATCAGGTCCTTGAGGGAGAGTTCCTGAAGTGTCCAGCAACATACTGTACTAATGTTTCTTTTTAATTAATTCACTAGAACGTGGCACAATGAGATAATGTGTCATTGGTGCAACATCCAGTGTTCTTCACCATTACAGCAGATGCTCTTTTGGATAAGTCCTTCTGATATCAACTACTCGCGACCCTGGTAGCACACAAACAACATGCCTTAAAGGGGAGGTTTGCCCCAAATGTCGTCCAGATAGTTTGTGTGATTTGCTAGTTTTGAAGATGTCTGTAGAGCTTGTCACTCGATACAAGGGAGCTGAAGGGCACTTGGTTTGTGGCATCAAACTGTTTAGGAAAACTCAAAAGCAATGTCTCATTCTGGAAATCATGACCCAGTTACTCAGGATAAACCAGACCTTGTGAGCAGTTTCATGTAGGAACTATTTTCTACTGATCTACACCCCAATAATGAATGGGGGCTGTGTGATTTGCAATGTTGATAACCAGAATCTCTACTGATTCTTAGTTTCTCCTTCATACACACAGTATGTACAGATGGACGATGACATTATTGGAAACTTAAGCATTGTGCTGAATCCTATGGGGGAGATATTCAACAGGTAGCACAAAAGCAATTTGCAACTATCAAAATGAGATTTGATTAAAATGTGTGATTATACAACAAAAAGAAGTTTTGACATCTAACCAGTGCAAATGTAACTAAAGTGCAATAGTAACATACAATGCACAGGTGATTAAACTGGTAACGGCTTCATTGGTGATTGCGTTCACATTGATTCTACAGACATCCTTGGAATTCAATAATTATAATAAATATGATATTTGTATCATTAACGATTACATTGACTCGATTGACTCAACAAGGCATCGTGAGCATTACACACTGCGAATGACAGTGAATAAATAACAACTAAAGCCAATCGCACGGATAGCTATAGTTGAATAGACTATTAATATTCTATATACCATCTTCTCTATTATTTATTGTTGGTTGTATTTATTTCTTACCTTGCTTAGTGCGCACATCGTAAGAGCCAGTGGACAAACATGCCACTGCGCATCTCACTGTTCACGAGTTGAAACCACACAAATGACTAGCCCCTTTCGTGAGTAAATTAACCTCACCACCTTCTACCTGTTTCCAATCAACTAATTAGACAAAGAGAAGGATGATTGGCTGTCAAACCTGCAGAGCACCTGCATGTAAGAGGCCTGTGAGCTCAGACAACTCAGTGTGGGTTCACTGAAGGGCCAGGATTCAACTCTCCACAATAGCTGCAAACTATGGCTAAAGCTGTGGGATTTGTTCTAAGGTAAAGTTTTTATCCATTTTGTTGGAATTCCTGACTCAAGTAATATTTGATCTAACTTAAGTGTAAACTGTTGTTTGTTTAGAGTGGTGCTGTTGTCTTTGCTGGGTGTTGGAAGGCCTCATGCAAGTGGTGAGTTTAACATTTCAAGACCTACCTGATTACCATTTCAAGAACAACCTGATTGTCAGGCTTGTGAATTAATTACGAGATATTGTTTCTTCAACAGCTTACAGGTCTGCATCTGTGACCAATGCTAAAAGTCTTGGAGATGCTACAGGGCCAGAATTGAGCTACCAGCCTTCCTACAGTAGCTCCAATGTTCATGATGAATCACTTGTTAGTAGTTCTGGTCCAAGCTCAGGTTCCCTCAACAGTTATGATCCCAGTAAATCTCTCGGTAGTTCTGGCTCACATGACCACACTGGTACAGACACACTAACAAGCTCTGGGTATTCTTCCCAGTCTGGTTCATTTGCTAGTCAAGAAAGTAGCAACAGTCAACCTAGTTACCAGTGGCCTCGACATGGATACCATCAGCAGCCTAGTTACGAGCAACCTGCACAGCAGCCTAGCTACAACAAGCGGCCTAGCTCCCAACAGCAGCCTAGCTCCCAACAGCAGCAACCTAGCTACAACAAGCGGCCTAGCTCCCAACAGCAGCAACCTGCACAGCCTAGCTACAACAAGCAGCCTAGCTACAACATCCGGCCTAGCTCCCAACAGCAGCAACCTGCACAGCCTAGCTACAATAAGCAGCCTAGCTCCCAACAGCAGCCTAGCTACAACAAGCAGCCTAGTTACCACCAGCAGCCAAGCTACAAGCAGACTAGTTACCAACAGCAGCCACCTGCACAATGGCTAAGCAACAGCAGGCAGCCTGTCTACCAGCAACAGCCTGCACAGCAGCTTGGCTACCTGGTCGATCAGCAGCAGCCCCTGGTGCATAGCCTTTCTCACTCTAGCAGCAACCCCAGCAAACTAGTCACCGGTCCAAGCGACTACCCCGGCGGACTACCTAGCGGTCCTAGTGGCTACCCTGGTGGACTACCCACCGGTCCAAGTGCCAACCCTGGTGGACTACCCACCGGTCCAAGTGCCAACCCTGGTGGACTACCTACCGGTCCAAGTGGCTACCCTGGTGGACTACCTACCGGTCCAAGTAGCTACCCCAGAGGACCAGCTACCGGTCCAAGTGACTACCCTGGTGGACTACCCACCGGTCCAAGTGACTACCCTGGTGGACTACCTACCGGTCCAAGTGGCTACCCTGGTGGACTACCTACCGGTCCAAGCGACTACCCTGGTGGACTACCTACCGGTCCAAAAGACTACCCTGGTGGACTACCTACCGGTCCAAGCGGCTACCCTGGTGGACTACCCACCGGTCCAAGTGACTACCCTGGTGGACTACCTACTGGTCCAAGCGGCTACCCCAGAGGACCAGCCACCGGTCCAAGCGGCTACCCTGGTGGACTACCTACCGGTCCAAGTGACTACCCTGGTGGACTACCTACCGGTCCAAGCGGCTACCCTGGTGGACTACCTACCGGTCCAAGTGACTACCCTGGTGGACTACCTACCGGTCCAAGTGGCTACCCTGGTGGACTACCTACCGGTCCAAAAGACTACCCTGGTGGACTACCTACCGGTCCAAGTGGCTACCCTGGTGGACTACCTACCGGTCCAAGCGACTACCCTGGTGGACTTCCTACCGGTCCAAGCGGCTACCCTGGTGGACTACCTACCGGTCCAAGCGGCTACCCTGGTGGACTACCTACCGGTCCAAGCGACTACCCTGGTGGACTACCTACCGGTCCTAGTGGCTACCCTGGTGGACTACCCACCGGTCCAAGTGACTACCCTGGTGGACTACCTACTGGTCCAAGCGGCTACCCCAGAGGACCAGCCACCGGTCCAAGCGGCTACCCTGGCGGATTACCTACCGGTCCAAGCGGCTACCCTGGTGGATTACCTACCGGTCCAAGCGGCTATCCTGGTGGACTACCTACCGGTCCTAGTGGCTACCCTGGTGGACTACCTACCGGTCCAAGCGGCTACCCTGGTGGACTACCTACTGGTCCAAACATCCAAGCACTGCTACCAGACCAACCAGCAGCTCCAGGTGACTAGTTACAGCAGCAACTCCAATATTGGCTCTAATGTGTAGTTTGTCAAATGTTCTGCAATGTGGGGCAGATGGGATTCCTTCAAACACGGAAAGCTCCAATAGTCATGACTATCATTTAAATTTGTATTGCTGCAAGATGTACTGCTTTATTAAAACTGTTGAAATTCCACAGGTCTGAATGAGGAGTTAAAACCAGGCTGGCTCTATTATCGAGGAGGGAGGAAAGACGATTGATGTGAATTTCTGTTTACCTTAAACATCACTTAAAAATCTTTTACCTGCATTACTTAAATAGCAGTATTTAAAACTCTTTTACTCTTTTTCAGAATATTCAACGTTTAAGACGTCTCCACTCTACAATCCTGTATGGACTGCATTTCAAAATAAAAATATTTTTAATAGTACTTTGTGTGGTGTTACTGTACATCATTTATCTATCTGGATAATTTGGTAGAAATGATGCTGACTATCTAGATTTGTTCCTGGGCTCTGGTGCAGCAAAGGGTCTTTAGGCAGGACACTGGGCCTCATAAAGGGGGACTAGACCAGTGGGTTCTGGGGTCCTTGAGGGGGAGTTCCTGATGTGTCCAGCAACATACTGTACTAATGTTTCTTTTTAATTAACTCACTAGAACGTGGCACAATGAGCGAATGTGTCATTGGTGCAACATCCAGTGTTCTTCACCATTACAGCAGATGCTCTTTTCGATAAGTCCTTCTGATATCTACTACAAACTCACTACCTGGTGTAGATCAAACATTTATGTTACTTTTCTACCATTTAGAGTCATCAGATACGGTATTACAGCTTGGTTTGGTAACCTGTCTGTACAATTAAAGTCCAAACTGGTCCGTCTAATGCAGACAGCATGGAAGATCATAGGGGTGAAGGGTCACTCATCCCTGCAGTCTATTTTTGAACAGGCTACTCTAAGGCCAGCCAATAGAATAGTCTGGGACCCCTCATGTCTTACATGCCGAGTACGAACTACTGCCCTCTGGGAGGAGGTTTAGAGTTCCACGCTCTCTAGACTAAACAGGTTTAAAAACTCTTTATTCCAATCTCAGTTAAACTTTTAAATAGTGCCAGATAAAGGGCACTATTTGGTTCTTATATTATCGTGTATACTATAATATTATTTTGTGTATACTATTCTAATGTGCAGGTACTTTACTGTATCTTTTATATTGTGTATTGTTTTTGTCAGTTGTGTTGTGTCATGTCTGTATGTGTCTGTGGCTGTAGTGGGTGTAAGCCCAAGACAAATTTCCCAGCTGATGGGACAATAAAGTGACTCTTGACTCTTGACTTACCTGGTAGCCCACAAACAACATGCCTTAAAGGGGAGGTTTGCACCAAATGTTCTCTCTTGCCAGATAGTTGATTTGCTTAGTTTTGAAGATGTCTGTAGAGCTTGTCACTCGATACAAGGGAGCTGAAGGGCACTTGGTTTGTGGCATTAAACGGTTTAGGAAAACTCTAAAGCAATGTCTCATTCTGTAAATCATGACCTAGTTACTCTAAACCAGACCTTGGTTTTCTACAGATCGACATCCCAATAATGAATGGGGGGCTATGTTGCAATGTTGACGAGAACCGGAATCGACAGATTTTTCCACTTTCTCCTTCATACACACGGTATATACAGACATGACTGCAATATTAAACGTTGGGATGTTCAGTTTATTCACAAAGTCAATACATGTTAAACTGCACACTGTTGACCCAACGGATGACATGGACATTCAGGTACAGATGCATCAAACCTTAATGATCATCTTCACAAGTGTGGGGGGGGGGACATCAGATTTGTAACTGTTTCTTTGTGAACTAATGCTAACATAACAAATCTGCACTGCCACATTGCAATGATTAAGATATGGACCGTCTATAGCAACAATAATTTGACAAACTTTTCTTATAGTACGTTATCTTAAGTCATGTTGTATAGTCAGGAGACAACAACCACAGCTTCATAAAGGTCACCTGGTGAAGAACTACAACTCAGGAGACAACAGGTCACCTGGTGAAGAACTACAACTCAGGAGACAACAGGTCACCTGGTGAAGAACTACAACTCAGGAGACAACAACACAGCTTCATAAAGGTCACCTGGTGAAGAACTACAACTCAGGAGACAACAACACAGCTTTATAAAGGTCACCTGGTGAAGAACTACAACTCAGGAGACAACAGGTCACCTGGTGAAGAACTACAACTCAGGAGACAACAGGTCACCTGGTGAAGAACTACAACTCAGGAGACAACAGGTCACCTGGTGAAGAACTACAACTCAGGAGACAACAACCACAAGACAAAAGGTTTCATACATTGAGATGCTTAGAGATAAATCCATTGACAAATGAATCCAATTGTCTTACTATTATAATGCATGAATAATAATAATAATAATAATAATAATAATAATAATAATAATAATAATAATAATAATAATAATAATAATAATAATAATAATAATAATAATAATAATAATGAATAATTTATTGTATTTATAAAGCGCTTCTCAGGAACCCGAAGTCGCTGACATTAGGCGGGAAAACAGAGAAAAACAGAAACAAAAGGAACATAAGACCACGGGAAGCAGGGAGAACAGCACGATACACAGAAAACATAAGGCCACAGTAACGAAGATCACAACAGGTTGAAGGGGGGGGGGGGGGGGGGGGGGTTAAGGTTGGGGAAGGTTGGGGAAGGTTGAAGGCTAGGGAGAACAGGTGGGTTTGAGGTGGGATTTGAAGGTGGAGAGTGTGGGAGAGTCTCTGATGGTCTGAGGGAGGGAGTTCCAGAGTCGAGGTGCAGTATGAGAGAAGGCCCGATCGCCAAAGTTTTTCAGCTTGGATGACGGGACAGTGAGGGAGGCAGCGGAGGAGGACCGGAGGGAACGGGTGGGGAAATTAATTAGTCTTTAGTGGAATGGCAAAGATCCTCTAAGGACTACAGGGGCCACTGGTGGGTGGGGTGCGTGCCTCTCTGAAACCGGTACATTTCCGTGCGCGCGCGGGGGGGGGTACTGTATCTCAAGCACCCATCATCTTCTTCACCATGTATCCAGGCGCGTTGTAGATGAACAGCCCAATTATGGCCACGAACAGCAGCGCCAGGACGATCTTGATGGTCAGCCACCTGTACTGGTTACAGATCAGGTTTCTTGCCGCTTTGAAGGGGATGAGGAACCAGAGGAGAGCGATGTCTGGCCGGCTGGTGGAGCAGATAAAGGAGAGGAGGTTAGGTGGAGCACACAGATAAAGGAGAGGAGGTTAGTCAGGCTGGTGGAGCAGATAAAGGAGAGGAGGTTAGTCAGGCTGGTGGAGCAGATAAAGGAGAGGAGGTTAGTCAGGCTGGTGGAGCAGATAAAGGAGAGGAGGTTAGTCAGGCTGGTGGAGCAGATAAAGGAGAGGAGGTTAGTCAGGCTGGTGGAGCAGATAAAGGAGAGGAGGTTAGTCAGGCTGGTGGAGGAGATAAAGGAGAGGAGGTTAGTCAGGCTGGTGGAGCAGATAAAGGAGAGGAGGTTAGTCAGGCTGGTGGAGCAGATAAAGGAGAGGAGGTTAGTCAGGCTGGTGGAGCAGATAAAGGAGAGGAGGTTAGTAGAATGTTCCATCTTCTTCTAGTGTAGTGCAGGGTACGAAATGCATTTTATGTCTTGTTTTATTGTGTTTTACTGTGTTTTTATGTTTTCCATCAAGGGCCACTTTGGAAATAAGTGTTTTAAGTAAGTGCTTCTAAGTACAATCCTCTGGAGTGCAGGGTCGTGATGCTTCAATGTTGTGTACGATACTGTGGTTTTACTAATCAAATCTAATCTAATCAAATCAAATCAAATCAAGTCGGTGTCAAAGCCTCGGCTTGCAAATACATTGTATTGAGTAGAACAATGACAATAACACGTAACATTTCCCTACTCCAAAAATTCCTATAGTAATAAGATATTCCTTTATTGATCCCTTGGGTAAATTCGGGTGTCATAGCAGCATGGGGGGGGGGGGGGGGCAGGTACAGGTATGGGCAGGGTAATAGTAGAAATACTTAAATATGGGCAATACAATTTTATTTGAATGTATAAATCAGAGAAAAAATAAACAGTGTAAACGATACAATTAACTGAATGTAAAAATCTGAGAAAAATAAACAGTGAGATATACAGAAAGCAATTATGTTTGTGTGTGTGTGTGTGTGTGTGTGTGGATGTTTTTCTATTTGATTGATTTGATGTTTGTGTACATTATTAAATCAGCTACTGTATTGATGTGGGATAGTTTGACTACTCTATATAGTGTTGTAGTAGATAGTGTTGTTTACTCTTAAGTGTCTTCATGGACCTCCTCTGAACCTAATCATCCCAGCTGCTTGTAGCTCTCGTTAGCCAACAGTCCAGTACAGGGTGTCTGTGTGCTGCTCTTCATTGAGCCCTGAAGAAAGCATGTAGCCTCCTGACTCACATTAATATATTCAAATACATTTAAATACCTGTCAATGATGTAAATGGGCTGAGTTAAAAAACAATTAATATTAATCCAACAGACGTTCCAATTAGAGCAAATCTCACTAATCACTCATTTGAGGAGAAAGGCTTTCAAATGGCAGAACACCTCAAATGGCCTGTTGAATAAAAAACACACCAGAATCAATTAACCAATTAGAGTAAATTAACCTCACCACCTTCCACCTGTTTCCCATCAACTAATTAGACAAAGAGAAGGATGATTGGCTGTCAAACCTGCAGAGGACCTGCATGTAAGAGGCCTGTGAGCTCAGACAACTCAGTGTGGGTTCACTGAAGGGCCAGGATTCTACTCTCCACAATAGATGCAAACTATGGCTAAAGCTGTGGGATTTGTTCTAAGGTAAAGTTTTGATCCATTGTGTTGGAATTCCTGATTAATCGCTAAACATTTTAGGCCTGATATGGTATGTGCCCGGATGGCAGAATTCAGTACTGTATCTACAAAACCTTCTGTTCATCTTCCATTTATTCATTTGCTTAGATTTTTCAGGTCAATTTTAGCATGGTGGTTCAGTCAAAGATAAAACAAATGTATTGATATTCTCATTTGGTTTACTCAAGCCTAGTAACAGACACAGTATTTCTGACACTGGGAATACATTCCCTGAGATCTATAGATGTCCCTAGATTCAGATACCAAGACCATATTAAAAGTCTGTAAATGTGTATTCTACGTTCTTATGGAATGAGATTAAAAAATATTTAAATTAATTAATCTAAACGTGATAAACTGACAGCCCTAGTATTATGTAATCTCTAACTTTAGTGTAAACTGTTTTTTGTCTAGAGTGGTGCTGTTGACTTTGCTGGGTGTTGGAAGGCCTCATGCAAGCAGTGAGTTTAACATTTCAAGACCAACCTGATTACCATTTCAAGAACAACCTGATTGTCAGGCTTGTGAATTAACTTGATGTGATATTGTTTCTATCAACAGCTTACAGGTCTGAGACCAATGCTACAAATCTTGGAGATGCTACAGGGCCAGAATTGAGCTACCAGCCTTCCTACAGTAGCTCTAATGTTCATGATGAATCACTTATTGGTAGTTCTGGTCCAAGCTCAGGTTCCCTCAACAGTTCTGGTCCTAGTAAATCTCTTGGTAGTTCTGGCTTACATGACTACACTGGTACAGACACTCTAACAAGTTCTGGCTATTCTGCCCAGTTGGGTTCTGCTAGTCAAGAAAGTAGCAACAGTCAACCTAGTTACCAGCAACAGCAACCTGCACAGCAGCCTAGCTCCCAGCCGCTGCAGCCTAGGTCCCAACAGCAACAGCCTGCACAGCCTAGCTACAACAAGCAGCCTAGCTCTCAACAGCAACAACCTGCACAGCAGCCTAGCTCCCAACAGCAGCAACCTGCACAGCAGCTTAGCTCCCATAAGCAGCCTAGCTCCCAAACGCAACAACCTGCACAGCCTAGCTACAACAAGCAGCCTAGCTACCAACAGCAGCAACCTGCACAGCTTAGCGACGCACAGCAACAACCTGTGCAGCAGCTTAGCTACATAAAGCAGCCTAGCTCCCAACGGCAACAACCTGCACAGCCTAGCTACAACAAGCAGCCTAGCTCCCAACAGCAACAACCTGCACAGCCTAGCTTCCAACAGCAACAACCTGCACAGCCTAGCTACAACAAGCAGCCTAGCTCCCAACAGCAACAACCTGCACAGCCTAGCTACAACAAGCAGCCTAGCTCCCAACAGCAACAACCTGCACAGCCTAGCTTCCAACAGCAACAACCTGCACAGCCTATCTACAACAAGCAGCCTAGCTCCCAACAGCAACAACCTGCACAGCCTAGCTACAACAAGCAGCCTAGCTCCCAACAGCAACAACCTGCACAGCCTAGCTACAACAAGCAGCCTAGCTCCCAACAGCAACAACCTGCACAGCCTAGCTCCCAACAGCAACAACCTGCACAGCCTAGCTCCCAACAGCAACAACCTGCACAGCCTAGCTCCCAACAGCAACAACCTGCACAGCCTAGCTACAACAAGCAGCCTAGCTCCCAACAGCAACAACCTGCACAGCCTAGCTTCCAACAGCAACAACCTGCACAGCCTAGCTTCCAACAGCAACAACCTGCACAGCCTAGCTTCCAACAGCAACAACCTGCACAGCCTAGCTTCCAACAGCAACAACCTGCACAGCCTAGCTTCCAACAGCAACAACCTGCACAGCCTAGCTTCCAACAGCAACAACCTGCACAGCCTAGCTTCCAACAGCAACAACCTGCACAGCCTAGCTACAAGAAGCAGCCTAGCTCCCAACAGCAACAACCTGCACAGCCTAGCTTCCAACAGCAACAACCTGCACAGCCTAGCTACAACAAGCAGCCTAGCTTCCAACAGCAACAACCTGCACAGCCTAGCTCCCAACAGCAACAACCTGCACAGCCTAGCTACAACAAGCAGCCTAGCTCCCAACAGCAACAACCTGCACAGCGTAGCTACAACAAGCAGCCTAGCTCCCAACAGCAACAACCTGCACTGCCTAGCTCCCAACAGCAACAACCTGCACAGCCTAGCTTCCAACAGCAACAACCTGCACAGCCTAGCTACAACAAGCAGCCTAGCTTCCAACAGCAACAACCTGCACAGCCTAGCTTCCAACAGCAACAACCTGCACAGCCTAGCTACGACAAGCAGCCTAGCTCCCAACAGCAACAACCTGCACAGCCTAGCTCTCAACAGCAACAACCTGCACAGCCTAGCTCCCAACAGCAACAACCTGCACAGCCTAACTCCCAACAGCAACAACCTGCACAGCCTAGCTCCCAACAGCAACAACCTGCACAACCTAGCTCCCAACAGCAACAACCTGCACAGCCTAGCTTCCAACAGCAACAACCTGCACAGCCTAGCTTCCAACAGCAACAACCTCCACAGCCTAGCTACAACAAGCAGCCTAGCTTCCAACAGCAACAACCTCCACAGCTTAGCTACAACAAGCAGCCTAGCTCCCAACAGCAACAATCTGCACAGCCTAGCTTCCAACAGCAACAACCTGCACAGCCTAGCTTCCAACAGCAACAACCTGCACAGCCTAGCTACAACAAGCAGCCTAGCTCCCAACAGCAACAACCTGCACAGCCTAGCTACAACAAGCAGCCTAGCTCCCAACAGCAACAACATGCACAGCCTAGCTACAACAAGCAGCCTAGCTCCCAACAGCAACAACCTGCACAGCCTAGCTCCCAACAGCAACAACCTGCACAGCCTAGCTCCCAACAGCAACAACCTGCACAGCCTAGCTACAACAAGCAGCCTAGCTCCCAACAGCAACAACCTGCACAGCCTAGCTACAACAAGCAGCCTAGCTTCCAACAGCAACAACCTGCACAGCCTAGCTACAACAAGCAGCCTAGCTCCCAACAGCAACAACCTGCACAGCCTAGCTACAACAAGCAGCCTAGCTCCCAACAGCAACAACCTGCACAGCCTAGCTCCCAACAGCAACAACCTGGGCCCTATTCCCCATACCTGGTTCAACTAAGTCGATCAAGAGTCCCATTATCCAGATTCAGTTAACCCGATGTTTGAAGCCGGGATTTTCCTGTTCCTCGAAGGTGGATTCAGTCTCGTTAACTGGAACCAGACTTGAGACCCAGGATAAGTGCGCGCGGCCGCTTCAGTTGAAAAGCCATCACGTATCGATAGCAGAGATCCTGATTTTCTAACGGCATTGATTGATTAATTGATTTAAAACTTTATTAACATATTGCAGTACGGCTCAATCGCCTCGCCGACAAGTTAAATGCGTTATCTATAGGCTAATTTTAAGTCCCTCATTACCCCAATCAATCAGATTATATTTCTTTAAACTTGCCTGCTGGCAGTAGGTTTATGGAATGGATAATCAAATGAGATCTTGCTAGCGCAAATAATTAGTTAAACTGTTATACAGAACAAGGATATGGCTCTCTTACCCATTGATTGATGTATGGTGGCTCTTTTACTTATCTACACTCTGGTGTAACTGTTTCTGCTTTTGACTTTCACACAGGCGGCCCGGGTTCGAATCCCACTTCTCCTAGTCTTTTCCTTCTTTTTGCAATGTAGGAATAATTCAATTTGGTGCACGTTGAGAGTTATATAAAGAATGACATCCTCAATGCATGTAGATTTATAATATTTTAACTTAAAACTAGGCTACTTTTGCGTATAATCATTAATATTATATTCCAAAAAAATTATATTGGAAACATGGGGTTTTGAACACCGGTCGCCTGGTTGCCAGGATTCAGCACTAGCCGCTGCGCCACTGTGCCAGACAGGATATACTCATTGTTTATGCATTAATGGACGAGAGACCCGTGTTTAGAATATTTTTCTTACCAAAAAATGAAGTTTTATCTCTTTATTCTCAAATGCATTAATGTGACGTCAACGGCTCATTCAATTTCTCAAATCCGTCAAACAGCGCATCTCATCAGACATTTTAATCCCAGTTACAATATCACACAAAAACCACAATCCCTGCATAGACACTTCAATTTTATGCTTGAATGAAACACAATCCGGCGCTCCGTTAAGCAAATCTACAGCGGAGATTAATATATGAAACTAATCAGAGCCAAACGGCTGATAGGTTTCATTCATTAAAAATATCCCCGCGGGATTCACATTTGCAATGAGCCGTTATTAAAATAACCACATGCAGCGTGTATCGCGACTCCGAGCGCCGTATATGACGTGCATTATTTTATTTAGGACAAAGTAAATCTATAGGCTCAATATGATTTATTATCAGCATTTAGTTCTATTATTATACATTTCAAAAGCCCCCTCTAGGAAAACGAAGCACAGAAACGTAATTCAGAATGGTATAATGCAGATCCTAGACTGTGAGAATCATTTCAGGAAACGAGCTGTCACTTCTTTGCGGGGGCGTGGCCATGGTTCATCCGGCTAACTTGAACTTAACCCTGCTCTCGACCAGTCTCAAACTTTTTGATCTGTTGTCATGGTGATTTAGACAATCGCGCGTCGGGGAATGGGAAGGTCCGGCTTAAGTCAGGCTTGACCGAAAGTTATCCGGCTAACTCAGTTATCCAGGTACGGGGAACGGGGCCCTGCACAGCCTAGCTCCCAACAACAACAACCTGCACAGCCTAGCTCCCAACAGCAACAACCTGCACAGCCTAGCTTCCAACAACAACCTCCACAGCCTAGCTACAACAAGCAGCCTAGCTTCCAACAGCAACAACCTCCACAGCCTAGCTACAACAAGCAGCCTAGCTCCCAACAGCAACAACCTGCACAGCCGAGCTACAACAAGCAGCCTAGCTCCCAACAGCAGCAACCTGCACAGCCTAGCTACAACAAGCAGCCTAGCTCCCAACAGCAACAACCTGCACAGCCTAGCTACAACAAGCAGCCTAGCTCCCAACAGCAACAACCTCCACAGCCTAGCTACAACAAGCAGCCTAGCTCCCACCAGCAGCCTAGCTACCAGCAGCAACCTGCACAGCCTAGCTACAAAAAGCAGCCTAGCTCTCAACAGCAGCCTAGTTACCAACAGCAGCAACCTGCACAGCAGCCTAGTTACCAACAGCAGCCTAGTTACCAACAGCAGCAACCTGCACAGCAGCCTAGCTACAACAAGCAGCCTAGCTCCCAACAGCAGCAACCTGCGCAGCCTAGCTACAACAAGCAGCCTAGCTCCCAACAGCAGCAACCTGCACAGCCTAGCTACAACAAGCAGCCTAGCTCCCAAAGGCAGCAACCTGCACAGCCTAGCTACAACAAGCAGCCTAGCTTCCAACAGCAACAACCTGCACAGCCTAGCTACAACAAACAGCCTAACTTCCAACAGCAACAACCTGCACAGCCTAGCTACAACAAGCAGCCTAGCTTCCAACAGCAACAACCTGCACAGCCTAGCTACAACAAGCAGCCTAGCTTCCAACAGCAACAACCTGCACAGCCTAGCTACAACAAGCAGCCTAGTTACCAACAGCAACAACCTGCACAGCCTAGCTACAACAAGCAGCCTAGCTCCCAACAGCAACAACCTGCACAGCCTAGCTACAACAAGCAGCCTAGCACCCAACAGCAGCAACTTGCACAGCCTAGCTACAACAAGCAGCCTAGCACCCAACAGCAGCAACCTGCACAGCCTAGCTACCAACAGCAACAACCTGCACAGCCTAGCTACAACAAGCAGCCTAGCTATCAACGGCAACAACCTGCACGGCAGCTTACCTCCCACAAGCAGCCTAGCTACCAAGGGCAACAACCTGCACGGCAGCCTAGCTACAACAAGCAGCCTAGCTCCCACCAGCAGCCTAGCTACCAGCAGCAACCTGCACAGCAGTTTAGCTACAACAAGCAGCCTAGTTACCAACAGCAGCCTAGTGACCGAAGGCTGCAACCTGCACAGCAGCTTAGCTACAACAAGCAGCCTAGCTCCCAACAGCAGCAACCTGCACAGCCTAGTTACCAACAGCAGCCAAGCTACAAGCAGCCTAGCTCCCAACGGCAACAACCTGCACAGCAGCTTAGCTCCCACAAGCAGCCTAGTTCTCAACAGCAGCCTAGCTCTCAACAGCAGCCTAGTTACCAACAGCAGCAACCTGCACAGCAGCCTAGTTACCAACAGCAGCCTAGCTCCCAACAGCAGCAACCTGCACAGCCTAGCTACAATAAGCAGCCTAGCTCCCAACAGCAGCAACCTGCACAGCCTAGCTACAACAAGCAGCCTAGCTCCCAACGGCAGCAACATGCACAGCCTAGCTACAACAAGCAGCCTAGCTCTCAACAGCAGCAACCTGCACAGCCTAGCTACAACAAGCAGCCGAGCTCCCAACAGCAGCAACCTGCACAGCCTAGCTACAACAAGCAGCCTAGCTCCCAACAGCAGCAACATGCACAGCCTAGCTACAACAAGCAGCCTAGCTCCCAACGGCAGCAACATGCACAGCCTAGCTACAACAAGCAGCCTAGCTCCCAACAGCAGCAACCTGCACAGCCTAGCTACAACAAGCAGCCTAGCTCCCAACAGCAGCAACCTGCACAGCCTAGCTACAACAAGCAGCCTAGTTACCAACAGCAGCAACCTGCACAGCCTAGCTACAACAAGCGGCAACCTGCACGGCCAAGCTACAAGCAGCCTAGTTACCAACAGCAGCCAGCTGCACAACAGCTAAGCTACCACAAGCAGCCTGTCTACCAGCAACGGCCACCTGCACAACAGCTAATCTACCACAAGCAGCCTGTCTACCAGCAACGGCCACCTGCACAACAGCTAAGCTACCACAAGCAGCCTGGCTACCAGCAACAGCCTGCACAGCAGCTTAGCTACCATGTTGATCAGCAGCAGCCCCTGGTGCATAGCCTTTCTCACTCTAGCAGCAACCCCAGCAAACTAGTCACCGGTCCAAGCGACTACCCTGGTGGACCAGCCACAGATCCAAGCAAACTATTTACCAGTCCTACATCCAGTCCAACAACTACAGCACTGCTACCAGACCAACCAGCAGCTCCAGGTGACTAGTTACATCAGCAACCCCAGGGACCATAGTTGGCTGTTCCTGTAATGTTTGAATATTGGCTCTAATGTGTCAAATGTTCTGCAATGTGGGGCAGACCGCAGACGGGATTCCTGTCAAACACGGAAAGCTCCAATAGTCAAGAATATCATTTTTAATTTGTATTGCTGCAAGATGTACTGCTTTATTAAAACTGTCAAATTCCTTCTGACTCCACAGGTCTGAATGAGGAGTTGAAACCAGGCTGGTTATATTAATCCAGGAGGTAGTAAAGACGATTGATGTGAATTTCTGTTTACCTGGCTTAATCATCACTTAAAAATCTAATCTTCAACATTGAAGACGTCTCCACTCTACAATCCTGTATGGACTGCATTTGAAAATAAAAATATTTTAATAGTACATGGTGTGGTACCTCATTTATGTACAGTATGTGGGCCATTTGGTAGAAATGATGCTGACCATCTAGATTTGTTCCTGGGCTCTGGTGCAGCAAAGGGTCTTTAGGCAGGACACAGCCTCATAAAGCAGGACTAGACCAGTGGGTTCTGGGGTCCTTGAGGGGGAGTTCCTGATGTGTCCAGCAACATACTGTACTAATGTTTCTTTTTAATTAACTCACTAGAACGTGGCACAATGAGAGAATGTGTCATTGGTGCAACATCCAGTGTTCTTCACCATTACAGCAGATGCTCTTTTGGATAAGTCCTTCTGATACCAACTACTCGCTACCCTGGTAGCACACAAACGACATGCCTTAAAGGGGAGGTTTGCCCCAAATGTCGTCCAGATAGTTTGTGATTTGCTAGTTTTGACGATGTCTGTAGAGCTTGTCACTCGATACAAGGTAGCTGAAGAGCACTTGGTTTGTGGCATCAAACGGTTTAGGAAAACTCAAAAAGCAATGTCTCATTCTTGAAATCATGACCCAGTTACTCAGGATAAACCAGACCTTGTGAGCAGTTTCATGTAGGAACTATTTTCTACTGATCTACACCCCAATAATGAATGGGGGCTGTGTGATTTGCAATGTTGATAACCAGAATCTCTACTGATTCTTAGTTTCTCCTTCATACACACAGTATGTACAGATGGACGATGACATTATTGGAAACTTAAGCATTGCACCTTGAATTGTGCTGAATCCTATGGGGGAGATATTCAACAGGTAGCACAAAAGCAATTTGCAACTATCAAAATGAGATTAGATTAAAATGTGTCATTATACAATGAAAAGAAGTTTGACATCTAACCAGTGCAAATGTAACTAAAGTGCAATAGTAACATACAATGCACGGGTGATTAAACTGGTAACGGCTTCATTGGTGATTGCGTTCACATTGATTCTACAGACATCCTTGGAATTCAATAATTATAATAAATATGATATTTGTATCATTAACAATTACGTTGACTCGATTGACTCAACAAGGCATCGTGAGCATTACACACTGCGAATGACAGTGAATAAATAAGAACTAAAGCCAATCGCATGGATAGCTATAGTAGAATAGACTATTAATATTCTATATACCGTCTTCTCTATTATTTATTGTTGGTTGTATTTATTTCTTACCTTGCTTAGTGCGCACATTGTAAGAGCCAGTGGACAAACATGCCATGTCATTATGATGAATTGAAAATGGGGGACCCTGATGTAAACAAGACGAAAGTCTTTCTCTGGTCTGCATCCCCTTAACAATTGTATGTATTGAGCTGTACTGTACTGTACCCATTCTGCAATCTGTTAATAAACTTTTCAATCAATCA
Organism: Notolepis coatsorum; assembly: GCF_963971535.1. Lineage (NCBI taxonomy): Eukaryota > Metazoa > Chordata > Actinopteri > Aulopiformes > Paralepididae > Notolepis > Notolepis coatsorum. Next base: position 1,278,680 of record NC_140167.1, on the reverse strand, counting down.
ATCAATCAATCAATCAATCAATCAATCAATCAATCAATCTCACTGTTCACGAGTTGAAACCACACAAATGACTAGCCCCTTTCGTGAGTAAATTAACCTCACCACCTTCCACCTGTTTCCCATCAACTAATTAGACAAAGAAAGATGATTGGCTGTCAAACCTACAGAGCACCTGCATGTAAGAGGCCTGTGAGCTCAGACAACTCTGTGTGGGTTCACTGAAGGGCCAGGATTCAACTTTCCACAATAGATGCAAACTATGGCTAAAGCTGTGGGATTTGTTCTAAGGTAAAGTTTTTATCCATTGTGTTGGAATTCCTGACTCAAGTAATATTTAATCTAACTTAAGTGTAAACTGTTTTTTGTTTAGAGTGGTGCTGTTGTCTTTGCTGGGTGTTGGAAGGCCTCATGCAAGCGGTGAGTTTAACATTTCAAGACCAACCTGATTACCCTACGACCAACATGATTGTCAGGCTTGTGAATTAATGACATGATATTGTTTCTTCAACAGCTTACAGGTCTGCATCTGTGACCAATGCTAAAAGTCTTGGAGATGCTACAGGGCCAGAATTGAGCTACCAGCCTTCCTACAGTAGCTCCAATGTTCATGATGAATCACTTATTGGTAGTTCTGGTCCAAGCTCAGGTTCCCTCAACAGTTATGATCCCAGTAAATCTCTCGGTAGTTCTGGCTCACATGACCACACTGGTACAGACACACTAACAAGCTCTGGGTATTCTTCCCAGTCGGGTTCATTTGCTAGTCAAAGTAGCAACAGTCAACCTAGTTACCAGTGGCCTCGACATGGATATCATCAGCAGCCTAGTTACGAGCAACCTGCACAGCAGCCTAGCTCCCAAGAGCAGCAACCTGCACAGCCTAGCTCCCAACAGCGGCAACCTGCACAGCAACTTATCTCCCACAAGCAGCCTAGCTCTCAACAGCAGCAATCTGCACAGCAGCCTAGCTACCAACAGCAACAACCTAGTTACCAAAATCAGCAACCTGCACAGCAGTTTAGTTCCCATAAGCAGCCTAGCTTCCAACAGCAACAACCTGCACAGCCTAGCTACAACAAGCAGCCTAACTACCAACCGCAGCAACCTGCACGGCAGCTTAGCTCCCACAAGCAGCCTAGCTACCAACAGCAGCAACCTGCACAGCTTAGCGATGCACAGCAACAACCTGTGCAGCAGCTTAGCTACAACAAGCACCCTAGCTACATAAAGCAGCCTAGCTCCCAACAGCAACAACCTGCACAGCCTAGCTACAACAAGCAGCCTAGCTCCCAACAGCAACAACCTGCACAGCCTAGCTACAACAAGCAGCCTAGCTCCCAACAGCAACAACCTGCACAGCCTAGCTACAACAAGCAGCCTAGCTCCCAACAGCAACAACCTGCACAGCCTAGCTTCCAACAGCAACAACCTGCACAGCCTAGCTACAACAAGCAGCCTAGCTCCCAACAGCAACAACCTGCGCAGCCTAGCTCCCAACAACAACAACCTGCACTGCCTAGCTCCCAACAGCAACAACCTGCACAGCCTAGCTTCCAACAGCAACAACCTGCACAGCCTAGCTACAACAAGCAGCCTAGCTTCCAACAGCAACAACCTGCACAGCCTAGCTTCCAACAGCAACAACCTGCACAGCCTAGCTACAACAAGCAGCCTAGCTCCCAATAGCAACAACCTGCACAGCCTAGCTACAACAAGCAGCCTTGCTTCCAACAGCAACAACCTGCAGCCTAGCTTCCAACAGCAACAACCTGCACAGCCTAGCTCCCAACAGCAACAACCTGCACAGCCTAGCTACAACAAGCAGCCTAGCTCCCAACAGCAACAACCTGCACAGCGTAGCTTCCAACAGCAACAACCTGCACAGCCTAGCTACAACAAGCAGCCTAGCTTCCAACAGCAACAACCTGCACAGCCTAGCTACAACAAGCAGCCTAGCTCCCAACGGCAACAACCTGCACAGCCTAGCTACAACAAGCAGCCTAGCTCCCAACAGCAACAACCTGCACAGCGTAGCTACAACAAGCAGCCTAGCTCCCAACAGCAACAACCTGCACTGCCTAGCTCCCAACAGCAACAACCTGCACAGCCTAGCTTCCAACAGCAACAACCTCCACAGCCTAGCTACAACAAGCAGCCTAGCTTCCAACAGCAACAACCTCAAAGGCTTAGCTACAACAAGCAGCCTAGCTCCCAACGGCAACAACCTGCACAGCCTAGCTACAACAAGCAGCCTAGCTCCCAACAGCAACAACCTGCACAGCCTAGCTACAACAAGCAGCCTAGCTCCCAACAGCAACAACCTGCACAGCCTAGCTACAACAAGCAGCCTAGCTCCCAACAGCAACAACCTGCACAGCCTAGCTCCCAACAGCAACAACCTGCACAGCCTAGCTACAACAAGCAGCCTAGCTCCCAACAGCAACAACCTGCACAGCCTAGCTACAACAAGCAGCCTAGCTTCCAACAGCAACAACCTGCACAGCCTAGCTTCCAACAGCAACAACCTGCACAGCCTAGCTACAACAAGCAGCCTAGCTCCCAACAACAACAACCTGCACAGCCTAGCTACAACAAGCAGCCTAGCTTCCAACAGCAACAACCTGCACAGCCTAGCTTCCAACAGCAACAACCTGCACAGCCTAGCTTCCAACAGCAACAACCTGCACAGCCTAGCTTCCAACAGCAACAACCTGCACAGCCTAGCTTCCAACAGCAACAACCTGCACAGCCTAGCTTCCAACAGCAACAACCTGCACAGCCTAGCTACAACAAGCAGCCAAGCTCCCAACAGCAACAACCTGCACAGCCTAGCTTCCAACAGCAACAACCTGCACAGCCTAGCTACAACAGCAACAACCTGCACAGCCTAGCTTCCAACAGCAACAACCTGCACAGCCTAGCTACAACAAGCAGCCTAGCTCCCAACAGCAACAACCTGCACAGCCTAGCTTCCAACAGCAACAACCTGCACAGCCTAGCTACAACAAGCAGCCTAGCTCCCAACAGCAACAACCTGCACAGCCTAGCTCCCAACAGCAACAACCTGCACAGCCTAGCTCCCAACAGCAACAACCTGCACAGCCTAGCTCCCAACAGCAACAACCTGCACAGCCTAGCTTCCAACAACAACCTCCACAGCCTAGCTACAACAAGCAGCCTAGCTTCCAACAGCAACAACCTCCACAGCCTAGCTACAACAAGCAGCCTAGCTCCCAACAGCAACAACCTGCACAGCCTAGCTACAACAAGCAGCCTAGCTCCCAACAGCAACAACCTGCACAGCCTAGCTACAACAAGCAGCCTAGCTCCCAACAGCAACCACCTGCACAGCCTAGCTACAACAAGCAGCCTAGCTACAAACAGCGGCATCCTGCGCAGCAGCGTAGCTCACAGCAGCAACCTGCACAGCAGCTTAGCTACCAACAGCAGCGACCTGCACAGCCTAGCTACAACAAGCAGCCTAGCAACCAACAGCAACAACCTGCACAGCCTAGCTACAACAAGCAGCCTAGCTCCCAACAGCAACAACCTGCACAGCCTAGTTTCCAACAGCAACAACCTGCACAGCCTAGCTACAACAAGCAGCCTAGCTTCCAACAGCAACAACCTGCACAGCCTAGCTTCCAACAGCAACAACCTGCACAGCCTAGCTCCCAACAGCAACAACCTGCACAGCCTAGCTACCACAAGCGGCCTAGTTACCAACAGCAGCCTAGTTACCACCAACAGCAGCCTAGCTTCCAACGGCAACAACCTGCACAGCCTAGCTACAACAAGCAGCCTAGCTCCCAACAGCAACAACCTGCACAGCCTAGCTCCCAACAGCAACAACCTGCACAGCCTAGCTACAACAAGCAGCCTAGCTCCCAACAGCAACAACCTGCACAGCCTAGCTACAACAAGCAGCCTAGCTCCCAACAGCAACAACCTGCACAGCCTAGCTCCCAACAGCAACAACCTGCACAGCCTAGCTTCCAACAGCAACAACCTGCACAGCCTAGCTTCCAACAGCAACAACCTGCACAGCCTAGCTTCCAACAGCAACAACCTGCACAGCCTAGCTACAACAAGCAGCCTAGCTCCCAACAGCAACAACCTGCACAGCCTAGCTTCCAACAGCAACAACCTGCACAGCCTAGCTACAACAAGCAGCCTAGCTCCCAACAGCAACAACCTGCACAGCCTAGCTCCCAACAACAACCTGCACAGCCTAGCTCCCAACAGCAACAACCTGCACCCAAATGTCGTCCAGATAGTTTGTGATTTGCTAGTTTTGACGATGTCTGTAGAGCTTGTCACTCGATACAAGGTAGCTGAAGGGCACTTGGTTTGTGGCATCAAACGGTTTAGGAAAACTCAAAAGCAATGTCTCATTCTTGAAATCATGACCCAGTTACTCAGGATAAACCAGACCTTGTGAGCAGTTTCATGTAGGAACTATTTTCTACTGATCTACACCCCAATAATGAATGGGGGGCTATGTGATTTGCAATGTTGATAACCAGAATCTCTACTGATTCTTAGTTTCTCCTTCATACACACAGTATGTACAGATGGACGATGACATTATTGGAAACTTAAGCATTGCACCTTGAATTGTGCTGACTCCTATGGGGGAGATATTCAACAGGTAGCACAAAAGTGTGCTATCAAAATGAGATTTGATTAAAATGTGTCATTATACAACGAAAAGAAGTTTGACATCTAACCAGTGCAAATGTAACTAAAGTGCAATAGTAACATACAATGCACAGGTGATTAAACTGGTAACGGCTTCATTGGTGATTGCGTTCACATTGATTCTACAGACATCCTTGGAATTCAATAATTATAATAAATATGATATTTGTATCATTAACAATTACGTTGACTCGATTGACTCAACAAGGCATCGTGAGCATTACACACTGCGAATGACAGTGAATAAATAACAACTAAAGCCAATCGCACGGATAGCTATAGTGGAATAGACTATTAATATTCTATATACCATCTTCTCTATTTATTGTTGGTTGTATTTATTTCTTACCTTGCTTAGTGCGCACATTGTAAGAGCCAGTGGACAAACATGCCATGTCATTATGATGAATTGAAAATGGGGGACCCTGATGTAAACAAGACGAAAGTCTTTCTCTGGTCTGCATCCCCTTAACAATTGTATGTATTGAGCTGTACTGTACTGTACCCATTCTGCAATCTGTTAATAAACGTTTCAATCAATCAATCAATCAATCTCACTGTTCACGAGTTGAAACCACACAAATGACTAGCCCCTTTCATGAGTAAATTAACCTCACCACCTTCCACCTGTTTCCCATCAACTAATTAGATAAAGAGAAAGATGATTGGCTGTCAAACCTGCATGTAAGAGGCCTGTGAGCTCAGACAACTCTGTGTGGGTTCACTGAAGGGCCAGGATTCAACTCTCCACAATAGCTGCAAACTATGGCTAAAGCTGTGGGATTTGTTCTAAGGTAAAGTTTTATCCATTGTGTTGGAATTCCTGACTCAAGTAATATTTAATCTAACTTAAGTGTAAACTGTTTTTTGTTTAGAGTGGTGCTGTTGTCTTTGCTGGGTGTTGGAAGGCCTCATGCAAGCGGTGAGTTTAACATTTCAAGACCAACCTGATTACCCTACGACCAACCTGATTGTCAGGCTTGTGAATTAATTACATGATATTGTTTCTTCAACAGCTTACAGGTCTGCATCTGTGACCAATGCTAAAAGTCTTGGAGATGCTACAGGGCCAGAATTGAGCTACCAGCCTTCCTACAGTAGCTCCAATGTTCATGATGAATCACTTATTGGTAGTTCTGGTCCAAGCTCAGGTTCCCTCAACAGTTATGATCCCAGTAAATCTCTCGGTAGTTCTGGCTCACATGACCACACTGGTACAGATACACTAACAAGCTCTGGGTATTCTTCCCAGTCGGGTTCATTTGCTAGTCAAAGTAGCAACAGTCAACCTAGTTACCAGTGGCCTCGACATGGATATCATCAGCAGCCTAGTTATGAGCAACCTGCACAGCAGCCTAGCTCCCACAAGCAGCCTAGCTCCCAACAGCGGCAACATGCACAGCAACTTATCTCCCACAAGCAGCCTAGCTCTCAACAGCAGCAATCTGCACAGCAGCCTAGCTACCAACAGCAACAACCTAATTACCAAGATCAGCAACCTGCACAGCAGTTTAGCTCCCATAAGCAGCCTAGCTCCCAACAGCAACAACCTGCACAGCCTAGCTACAACAAGCAGCCTAGCTCCCAACAGCAACAACCTGCACAGCCTAGCTACAACAAGCAGCCTAGCTTCCAACAGCAACAACCTGCACAGCCTAGCTACAACAAGCAGCCTAGCTCCCAACAGCAACAACCTGCACAGCCTAGCTACAACAAGCAGCCTAGCTCCCAACAGCAACAACCTGCACAGCCTAGCTCCCAACAGCAACAACCTGGGCCCTATTCCCCGTACCTGGTTCAACTAAGTCGATCAAGAGTCCCATTATCCAGATTCAGTTAACCCGATGTTTGAAGCCGGGATTTTCCTGTTCCTCGAAGGTGGATTCAGTCTCGTTAACTGGAACCAGACTTGAGACCCAGGATAAGTGCGCGCGGCCGCTTCAGTTGAAAAGCCATCACGTATCGATAGCAGAGATCCTGATTTTCTAACGGCATTGATTGATTAATTGATTTAAAACTTTATTAACATATTGCAGTACGGCTCAATCGCCTCGCCGACAAGTTAAATGCGTTATCTATAGGCTAATTTTAAGTCCCTCATTACCCCAATCAATCAGATTATATTTCTTTAAACTTGCCTGCTGGCAGTAGGTTTATGGAATGGATAATCAAATGAGATCTTGCTAGCGAAAATAATTAGTTAAACTGTTATACAGAACAAGGATATGGCTCTCTTACCCATTGATTGATGTATGGTGGCTCTTTTACTTATCTACACTCTGGTGTAACTGTTTCTGCTTTTGACTTTCACACAGGCGGCCCGGGTTCGAATCCCACTTCTCCTAGTCTTTTCCTTCTTTTTGCAATGTAGGAATAATTCAATTTGGTGCACGTTGAGAGCTATATAAAGAATGACATCCTCAATGCATGTAGATTTATAATATTTTAACTTAAAACTAGGCTACTTTTGCGTATAATCATTAATATTATATTCCAAAAAAATTATATTAGAAACATGGGGTTTTGAACACCGGTCGCCTGGTTGCCAGGATTCAGCACTAGCCGCTGCGCCACTGTGCCAGACAGGATATACTCATTGTTTATGCATTAATGGACGAGAGACCCGTGTTTAGAATATTTTTCTTACCAAAAAATGAAGTTTTATCTCTTTATTCTCAAATGCATTAATGTGACGTCAACGGCTCATTCAATTTCTCAAATCCGTCAAACAGCGCATCTCATCAGACATTTTAATCCCAGTTACAATATCACACAAAAACCACAATCCCCGCATAGACACTTCAATTTTATGCTTGAATGAAACACAATCCGGCGCTCCGTTAAGCAAATCTACAGCGGAGATTAATATATGAAACTAATCAGAGCCAAACGGCCGATAGGTTTCACTCATTAAAAATATCCCCGCGGGATTCACATTTGCAATGAGCCGTTATTAAAATAACCACATGCAGCGTGTATCGCGACTCCGAGCGCCGTATATGACGTGCATTATTTTATTTAGGACAAAGTAAATCTATAGGCTCAATATGATTTATTATCAGCATTTAGTTCTATTATTATACATTTCAAAAGCCCCCTCTAGGAAAACGAAGCACAGAAACGTAATTCAGAATGGTATAATGCAGATCCTAGACTGTGAGAATCATTTCAGGAAACGAGCTGTCACTTCTTTGCGGGGGCGTGGCCATGGTTCATCCGGCTAACTTGAACTTAACCCTGCTCTCGACCAGTCTCAAACTTTTTGATCTGTTGTCATGGTGATTTAGACAATCGCGCGTCGGGGAATGGGAAGGTCCGGCTTAAGTCAGGCTTGACCGAAAGTTATCCGGCTAACTCAGTTATCCAGGTACGGGGAACGGGGCCCTGCACAGCCTAGCTCCCAACAGCAACAACCTGCACAGCCTAGCTTCCAACAACAACCTCCACAGCCTAGCTACAACAAGCAGCCTAGCTTCCAACAGCAACAACCTCCACAGCCTAGCTACAACAAGCAGCCTAGCTCCCAACAGCAACAACCTGCACAGCCGAGCTACAACAAGCAGCCTAGCTCCCAACAGCAGCAACCTGCACAGCCTAGCTACAACAAGCAGCCTAGCTCCCAACAGCAACAACCTGCACAGCCTAGCTACAACAAGCAGCCTAGCTCCCAACAGCAACAACCTCCACAGCCTAGCTACAACAAGCAGCCTAGCTCCCACCAGCAGCCTAGCTACCAGCAGCAACCTGCACAGCCTAGCTACAAAAAGCAGCCTAGCTCTCAACAGCAGCCTAGTTACCAACAGCAGCAACCTGCACAGCAGCCTAGTTACCAACAGCAGCCTAGTTACCAACAGCAGCAACCTGCACAGCAGCCTAGCTACAACAAGCAGCCTAGCTCCCAACAGCAGCAACCTGCGCAGCCTAGCTACAACAAGCAGCCTAGCTCCCAACAGCAGCAACCTGCACAGCCTAGCTACAACAAGCAGCCTAGCTCCCAAAGGCAGCAACCTGCACAGCCTAGCTACAACAAGCAGCCTAGCTTCCAACAGCAACAACCTGCACAGCCTAGCTACAACAAACAGCCTAACTTCCAACAGCAACAACCTGCACAGCCTAGCTACAACAAGCAGCCTAGCTTCCAACAGCAACAACCTGCACAGCCTAGCTACAACAAGCAGCCTAGCTTCCAACAGCAACAACCTGCACAGCCTAGCTACAACAAGCAGCCTAGTTACCAACAGCAACAACCTGCACAGCCTAGCTACAACAAGCAGCCTAGCTCCCAACAGCAACAACCTGCACAGCCTAGCTACAACAAGCAGCCTAGCACCCAACAGCAGCAACTTGCACAGCCTAGCTACAACAAGCAGCCTAGCACCCAACAGCAGCAACCTGCACAGCCTAGCTACCAACAGCAACAACCTGCACAGCCTAGCTACAACAAGCAGCCTAGCTATCAACGGCAACAACCTACACGGCAGCCTAGCTCACAGCAGCAACATGCGCAGCAGTTTAGCTCCCAACAGCAACAACCTGCACGGCAGCTTACCTCCCACAAGCAGCCTAGCTACCAAGGGCAACAACCTGCACGGCAGCCTAGCTACAACAAGCAGCCTAGCTCCCACCAGCAGCCTAGCTACCAGCAGCAACCTGCACAGCAGTTTAGCTACAACAAGCAGCCTAGTTACCAACAGCAGCCTAGTGACCGAATGCTGCAACCTGCACAGCAGCTTAGCTACAACAAGCAGCCTAGCTCCCAACAGCAGCAACCTGCACAGCCTAGTTACCAACAGCAGCCAAGCTACAAGCAGCCTAGCTCCCAACGGCAACAACCTGCACAGCAGCTTAGCTCCCACAAGCAGCCTAGTTCTCAACAGCAGCCTAGCTCTCAACAGCAGCCTAGTTACCAACAGCAGCAACCTGCACAGCAGCCTAGTTACCAACAGCAGCCTAGCTCCCAACAGCAGCAACCTGCACAGCCTAGCTACAATAAGCAGCCTAGCTCCCAACAGCAACAACCTGCACAGCCTAGCTACAACAAGCAGCCTAGCTCCCAACGGCAGCAACCTGCACAGCCTAGCTACAACAAGCAGCCTAGCTCTCAACAGCAGCAACCTGCACAGCCTAGCTACAACAAGCAGTCTAGCTCCCAACGGCAGCAACATGCACAGCCTAGCTACAACAAGCAGCCTAGCTCCCAACGGCAGCAACCTGCACAGCCTAGCTACAACAAGCAGCCTAGCTCCCAACAGCAGCAACCTGCACAGCCTAGCTACAACAAGCAGCCTAGCTCCCAACAGCAGCAACCTGCACAGCCTAGCTACAACAAGCAGCCTAGCTCCCAACAGCAGCAACCTGCACAGCCTAGCTACAACAAGCAGCCTAGTTACCAACAGCAGCAACCTGCACAGCCTAGCTACAACAAGCGGCAACCTGCACGGCCAAGCTACAAGCAGCCTAGTTACCAACAGCAGCCAGCTGCACAACAGCTAAGCTACCACAAGCAGCCTGTCTACCAGCAACGGCCACCTGCACAACAGCTAATCTACCACAAGCAGCCTGTCTACCAGCAACGGCCACCTGCACAACAGCTAAGCTACCACAAGCAGCCTGGCTACCAGCAACAGCCTGCACAGCAGCTTAGCTACCATGTCGATCAGCAGCAGCCCCTGGTGCATAGCCTTTCTCACTCTAGCAGCAACCCCAGCAAACTAGTCACCGGTCCAAGCGACTACCCTGGTGGACCAGCCACAGATCCAAGCAAACTATTTACCAGTCCTACATCCAGTCCAACAACTACAGCACTGCTACCAGACCAACCAGCAGCTCCAGGTGACTAGTTACATCAGCAACCCCAGGGACCATAGTTGGCTGTTCCTGTAATGTTTGAATATTGGCTCTAATGTGTCAAATGTTCTGCAATGTGGGGCAGACCGCAGACGGGATTCCTGTCAAACACGGAAAGCTCCAATAGTCAAGAATATCATTTTTAATTTGTATTGCTGCAAGATGTACTGCTTTATTAAAACTGTCAAATTCCTTCTGACTCCACAGGTCTGAATGAGGAGTTGAAACCAGGCTGGTTATATTAATCCAGGAGGGAGGAAAGATGATTGATGTGAATTTCTGTTTACCTGGCTTAAACATCACTTAAAAATCTAATCTTCAACATTGAAGACGTCTCCACTCTACAATCCTGTATGGACTGCATTTGAAAATAAAAATATTTTTAATAGTACATGGTGTGGTACCTCATTTATGTACAGTATGTGGGCCATTTGGTAGAAATGATGCGGGCCATCTAGATTTGTTCCTGGGCTCTGGTGCAGCAAAGGGTCTTTAGGCAGGACACAGCCTCATAAAGCAGGACTAGACCAGTGGGTTCTGGGGTCCTTGAGGGGGAGTTCCTGATGTGTCCAGCAACATACTAATGTTTCTTTTTAATTAACTCACTAGAACGTGGCACAATGAGAGAATGTGTCATTGGTGCAACATCCAGTGTTCTTCACCATTACAGCAGATGCTCTTTTGGATAAGTCCTTCTGATACCAACTACACTCGCTACCCTGGTAGCACACAAACGACATGCCTTAAAGGGGAGGTTTGCCCCAAATGTCGTCCAGGTAGTTTGTGTGATTTGCTAGTTTTGACGATGTCTGTAGAGCTTGTCACTCGATACAAGGTAGCTGAAGAGCACTTGGTTTGTGGCATCAAACGGTTTAGGAAAACTCAAAAAGCAATGTCTCATTCTTGAAATCATGACCCAGTTACTCAGGATAAACCAGACCTTGTGAGCAGTTTCATGTAGGAACTATTTTCTACTGATCTACACCCCAATAATGAATGGGGGCTGTGTGATTTTCAATGTTGATAACCAGAATCTCTACTGATTCTTAATTTCTCCTTCATACACACAGTATGGACGATGACATTATTGGAAACTTAAGCATTGCACCTTGAATTGTGCTGAATCCTATGGGGGAGATATTCAACAGGTAGCACAAAAGCAATTTGCAACTATCAAAATGAGATTTGATTAAAATGTGTCATTATACAATGAAAAGAAGTTTGACATCTAACCAGTGCAAATGTAACTAAAGTGCAATAGTAACATACAATGCACGGGTGATTAAACTGGTAACGGCTTCATTGGTGATTGCGTTCACATTGATTCTACAGACATCCTTGGAATTCAATAATTATAATAAATATGATATTTGTATCATTAACAATTACGTTGACTCAACAAGGCATCGTGAGCATTACACACTGCGAATGACAGTGAATAAATAAGAACTAAAGCCAATCGCACGGATAGCTATAGTAGAATAGACTATTAATATTCTATATACCGTCTTCTCTTATTTATTGTTGGTTGTATTTATTTCTTACCTTGCTTAGTGCGCACGTTGTAAGAGCCAGTGGACAAACATGCCATGTCATTATGATGAATTGAAAATGGGGGACCCTGATGTAAACAAGACGAAAGTCTTTCTCTGGTCTGCATCCCCTTAACAATTGTATGTATTGAGCTGTACTGTACTGTACCCATTCTGCAATCTGTTAATAAACTTTTCAATCAATCAATCAATCAATCTCACTGTTCACGAGTTGAAACCACACAAATGACTAGCCCCTTTCGTGAGTAAATTAACCTCACCACCTTCCACCTGTTTCCCATCAACTAATTAGACAAAGAAAGATGATTGGCTGTCAAACCTGCAGAGCACCTGCATGTAAGAGGCCTGTGAGCTCAGACAACTCTGTGTGGGTTCACTGAAGGGCCAGGATTCAACTTTCCACAATAGATGCAAACTATGGCTAAAGCTGTGGGATTTGTTCTAAGGTAAAGTTTTTATCCATTGTGTTGGAATTCCTGACTCAAGTCATATTTAATCTAACTTAGTGTAAACTTTTTTGTTTAGAGTGGTGCTGTTGTCTTTGCTGGGTGTTGGAAGGCCTCATGCAAGCGGTGAGTTTAACATTTCAAGACTAACCTGATTGCCCTACGACCAACCTGATTGTCAGGCTTGTGAATTAATTACATGATATTGTTTCTTTAACAGCTTACAGGTCTGCATCTGTGACCAATGCTAAAAGTCTTGGAGATGCTACAGGGCCAGAATTGAGCTACCAGCCTTCCTACAGTAGCTCCAATGTTCATGATGAATCACTTATTGGTAGTTCTGGTCCAAGCTCAGGTTCCCTCAACAGTTATGATCCCAGTAAATCTCTCGGTAGTTCTGGCTCACATGACCACACTGGTACAGACACACTAACAAGCTCTGGGTATTCTTCCCAGTCGGGTTCATTTGCTAGTCAAAGTAGCAACAGTCAACCTAGTTACCAGTGGCCTCGACATGGATATCATCAGCAGCCTAGTTACGAGCAACCTGCACAGCAGCCTAGCTCCCACAAGCAGCCTAGCTCCCAAGAGCAGCAACCTGCACAGCCTAGCTCCCAACAGCGGCAACCTGCACAGCAACTTATCTCCCACAAGCAGCCTAGCTCTCAACAGCAGCAATCTGCACAGCAGCCTAGCTACCAACAGCAACAACCTAGTTACCAAAATCAGCAACCTGCACAGCAGTTTAGCTCCCATAAGCAGCCTAGCTTCCAACAGCAACAACCTGCACAGCCTAGCTACAACAAGCAGCCTAGCTACCAACCGCAGCAACCTGCACGGCAGCTTAGCTCCCACAAGCAGCCTAGCTACCAAGGGCAACAACCTGCACAGCAGCCTAGCTCCCACCAGCAGCCTAGTTACAAACAGCAGCAACCTGCACAGCAGTTGAGCTCCCACAAGCAGCCTAGCTACCAACGGCAACAACCTGCACGGCAGCTTAGCTCCCACAAGCAGCCTAGCTCCCAAACGCAACAACCTGCACAGCAGCCTAGCTACAACAAGCAGCCTAGCTACCAACAGCAGCAACCTGCACAGCTTAGCGATGCACAGCAACAACCTGTGCAGCAGCTTAGCTACAACAAGCACCCTAGCTACATAAAGCAGCCTAGCTCCCAACAGCAACAACCTGCACAGCCTAGCTACAACAAGCAGCCTAGCTCCCAACAGCAACAACCTGTACAGCCTAGCTACAACAAGCAGCCTAGCTCCCAACAGCAACAACCTGCACAGCCTAGCTACAACAAGCAGCCTAGCTCCCAACAGCAACAACCTGCACAGCCTAGCTTCCAACAGCAACAACCTGCACAGCCTAGCTACAACAAGCAGCCTAGCTTCCAACAGCAACAACCTGCACAGCCTAGCTTCCAACAGCAACAACCTGCACAGCCTAGCTACAACAAGCAGCCTAGCTCCCAACAGCAACAACCTGCACAGCCTAGCTCCCAACAGCAACAACCTGCACAGCCTAGCTCCCAACAGCAACAACCTGCACAACCTAGCTCCCAACAGCAACAACCTGCACAGCCTAGCTCCCAACAGCAACAACCTGCACAGCCTAGCTTCCAACAGCAACAACCTCCACAGCCTAGCTACAACAAGCAGCCTAGCTTCCAACAGCAACAACCTCCACAGCTTAGCTACAACAAGCAGCCTAGCTCCCAACGGCAACAACCTGCACAGCCTAGCTACAACAAGCAGCCTAGCTCCCAACAGCAACAACCTGCACAGCCTAGCTTCCAACAGCAACAACCTGCACAGCCTAGCTACAACAAGCAGCCTAGCTCCCAACAGCAACAACCTGCACAGCCTAGCTCCCAACAGCAACAACCTGCACAGCCTAGCTCCCAACAGCAACAACCTGCACAGCCTAGCTACAACAAGCAGCCTAGCTTCCAACAGCAACAACCTGCACAGCCTAGCTTCCAACAGCAACAACCTGCACAGCCTAGCTTCCAACAGCAACAACCTGCACAGCCTAGCTTCCAACAGCAACAACCTGCACAGCCTAGCTTCCAACAGCAACAACCTGCACAGCCTAGCTTCCAACAGCAACAACCTGCACAGCCTAGCTACAACAAGCAGCCTAGCTCCCAACAGCAACAACCTGCACAGCCTAGCTCCCAACAGCAACAACCTGCACAGCCTAGCTCCCAACAGCAACAACCTGCACAGCCTAGCTACAACAAGCAGCCTAGCTCCCAACAGCAACAACCTGCACAGCCTAGCTCCCAACAGCAACAACCTGCACAGCCTAGCTCCCAACAGCAACAACCTGCACAGCCGAGCTCCCAACAGCAACAACCTGCACAGCCTAGCTTCCAACAGCAACAACCTGCACAGCCTAGCTTCCAACAGCAACAACCTGCACAGCCTAGCTTCCAACAGCAACAACCTGCACAGCCTAGCTTCCAACAGCAACAACCTGCACAGCCTAGCTACAACAAGCAGCCTAGCTCCCAACAGCAACAACCTGCACAGCCTAGCTTCCAACAGCAACAACCTGCACAGCCTAGCTACAACAAGCAGCCTAGCTCCCAACAGCAACAACCTGCACAGCCTAGCTCCCAACAGCAACAACCTGCACAGCCTAGCTCCCAACAGCAACAACCTGCACAGCCTAGCTCCCAACAACAACAACCTGCACAGCCTAGCTCCCAACAGCAACAACCTGCACAGCCTAGCTTCCAACAACAACCTCCACAGCCTAGCTACAACAAGCAGCCTAGCTCCCAACAGCAACAACCTGCACAGCCTAGCTACAACAAGCAGCCTAGCTCCCAACAGCAACAACCTGCACAGCCTAGCTACAACAAGCAGCCTAGCTCCCAACAGCAACCACCTGCACAGCCTAGCTACAACAAGCAGCCTAGCTACGAACAGCGGCATCCTGCACAGCAGCTTAGCTACCAACGGCAACAACCTGCACAGCCTAGCTACAACAAGCAGCCTAGCTCCCAACAGCAACAACCTGCACAGCCTAGCTCCCAACAGCAACAACCTGCACAGCCTAGCTACAACAAGCAGCCTAGCTCCCAACAGCAACAACCTGCACAGCCTAGCTACAACAAGCAGCCTAGCTCCCAACAGCAACAACCTGCACAGCTTAGCTTCCAACAGCAACAACCTGCACAGCCTAGCTACAACAAGCAGCCTAGCTCCCAACAGCAACAACCTGCACAGCCTAGCTCCCAACAGCAACAACCTGCACAGCCTATCTCCCAACAACAACCTGCACAGCCTAGCTCCCAACAGCAACAACCTGCACAGCCTAGCTTCCAACAACAACCTCCACAGCCTAGCTACAACAAGCAGCCTAGCTTCCAACAGCAACAACCTGCACAGCCTAGCTTCCAACAGCAACAACCTACACAGCCTAGCTTCCAACAGCAACAACCTGCACAGCCTAGCTTCCAACAGCAACAACCTGCACAGCCTAGCTTCCAACAGCAACAACCTGCACAGCCTAGCTACAACAAGCAGCCTAGCTCCCAACAGCAACCACCTGCACAGCCTAGCTCCCACAAGCAGCCTAGCTACCAAGGGCAACAACCTGCACGGCAGCCTAGCTACAACAAGCAGCCTAGCTCCCACCAGCAGCCTAGCTCCCACCAGCAGCCTAGTTACCAACAGCAGCCTAGCTCCCAACAGCAGCAACCTGCACAGCAGTTTAGCTCCCACAAGCAGCCTAGCTACCAAGGGCAACAACCTGCACGGCAGCCTAGCTACAACAAGCAGCCTAGCTCCCACCAGCAGCCTAGCTCCCACCAGCAGCCTAGTTACCAACAGCAGCCTAGTTACCAACAGCAGCAACCTGCACAGCCTAGCTACAAGCAGCCTAGCGACCAACGGCAGCAACATGCACAGCCTAGCTACAACAAGCAGCCTAGCTCCCAACAACGACAACCTGCACAGCCTAGCTACAACAAGCAGCCTAGCTCCCAACAGCAGCCAAGCTCCCAACAGCAGCAACCTGCACAGCCTAGTTACCAACAGCAGCCAAGCTACAAGCAGCCTAGTGACCAAAGGCTGCAACCTGCACAGCAGCTTAGCTACAACAAGCAGCCTAGTTACCAACGGCAGCCTAGCTCTCAACAGCAGCCTAGTTACCAACAGCAGCAACCTGCACAGCCTAGCTACAACAAGCAGCCTAGCTCCCAACAGCAGCAACCTGCACAGCCTAGCTACAACAAGCAGCCTAGCTCCCAACAGCAACAACCTGCACAGCCTAGCTACAACAAGCAGCCTAGCTCTCAACGGCAGCAACCTGCACAGCCTAGCTACAACAAGCAGCCTAGCTCCCAACGGCAGCAACCTGCACAGCCTAGCTACAACAAGCAGCCTAGCTACAACAAGCAGCCTAGCTCCCAACAGCAGCAACCTGCACAGCCTAGCTACAACAAGCAGCCTAGCTCCCAACAGCAGCAACCTGCACAGCCTAGCTACAACAAGCAGCTTAGCTCCCAACGGCAGCAACATGCACAGCCTAGCTACAACAAGCAGCTTAGCTCCCAACAGCAGCAACCTGCTCAGCCTAGCTACAACAAGCAGCCTAGCTCCCAACAGCAGCAACCTGCGCGGCCAAGCTACAAGCAGCCTAGTTACCAACAGCAGCCACCTGCACAACAGCTAAGCTACCACAAGCAGCCTAGTTACCAACAGCAGCCACCTGCACAACAGCTAAGCTACCACAAGCAGCCTGTCTACCAGCAACGGCCACCTGCACAACAGCTAAGCTACCACAAGCAGCCTGTCTACCAGCAACGGCCACCTGCACAACAGCTAAGCTACCACAAGCAGCCTGTCTACCAGCAACGGCCACCTGCACAACAGCTAATCTACCACAAGCAGCCTGGCTACCAGCAACAGCCTGCACAGCAGCTTAGCTACCATGTCGATCAGCAGCAGCCCCTGGTGCATGGCCTTTCTCACTCTAGCAGCAACCCCAGCAAACTAGTCACCGGTCCAAGCGACTACCCTGGTGGACCAGCCACAGATCCAGGCGGCTACCCTGGCGGACTACCTACCGGTCTAAGTGCCAACCCTGGTGGACTACCCACTGGTCCAAGCAAACTATTTACCAATCCTACATCCAGTCCAACTACAGCACTGCTACCAGACCAACCAGCAGCTCCAGGTGACTAGTTACATCAGCAACCCCAGGAACCATAGTTGGCTGTTCCTGTAATGTTTGAATATTGGCTCTAATGTGTCAAATGTTCTGGAATGTGGGGCAGACAGGATTCCTGTCAAACACGGAAAGCTCCAATAGTCATGAATATCATTTTAAATTTGTATTGCTGCAAGATGTACTGCTTTATTAAAACTGTCCAATTCCTTCTGACTCCACAGGTCTGAATGA
Source organism: Notolepis coatsorum (assembly GCF_963971535.1). Taxonomy (NCBI): domain Eukaryota; kingdom Metazoa; phylum Chordata; class Actinopteri; order Aulopiformes; family Paralepididae; genus Notolepis; species Notolepis coatsorum. Next base: position 1,260,714 of record NC_140167.1, on the reverse strand, counting down.
GGAGTTGAAACCAGGCTGGCTCTATTAATCCAGGAGGGAGGAAAGACGATTGATGTGAATTTCTGTTTACCTGGCTTAAACATCACTTAAAAATTTGTAGTTTTACCTGCAGTATTTAAAACTCAGTTTTACTCTTTTTCAGAATCTTCAACATTGACGACGTCTCCACTCTACAATCCTGTATGGACTGCATTTGAAAATAAAAATATTTTTAATAGTACATGGTGTGGTACCTCATTTATGTACAGTATGTGGGCCATTTGGTAGAAATGATGCTGACCATCTAGATTTGTTCCTGGGCTCTGGTGCAGCAAAGGGTCTTTAGGCAGGACACAGCCTCATAAAGCGGGACTAGACCAGTGGGTTCTGTGGTCCTTGAGGGCGAGTTCCTGAAGTGTCCAGCAACATACTGTACTAATGTTTCTTTTTAATTAATTCACTAGAACGTGGCACAATGAGAGTGTGTCATTGGTGCAACATCCAGTGTTCTTCACCATTACAGCAGATGCTCTTTTGGATAAGTCCTTCTGATATCAACTACTCGCTACCCTGGTAGCACACAAACAACATGCCTTAAAGGGGAGGTTTGCCCCAAATGTTCCATCTTACCAGAGTATATCCATCCAGATAGTTTGTGTGATTTGCTAGTTTTGACGATGTCTGTAGAGCTTGTCACTCGATACAAGGTAGCTGAAGGGCACTTGGTTTGTGGCATCAAACGGTTTAGGAAAACTCAAAAGCAATGTCTCATTCTGGAAATCATGACCCAGTTACTCAGGATAAACCAGACCTTGTGAGCAGTTTCATGTAGGAACTATTTTCTACTGATCTACACCCCAATAATGAATGGGGCCTATGTGATTTGCAATGTTGATAACCAGAATCTCTACTGATTCTTAGTTTCTCCTTCATACACACAGTATGTACAGATGGACGATGACATTATTGGAAACTTAAAGCATTTCACCTTGAATTGTGCTGACTCCTATATGGGGGAGATATTCAACAGGTAGCACAAAAGCAATTTGCAACTATCAAAATGAGATTTGATTAAAATGTGTCATTATACAACGAAAAGAAGTTTGACATCTAACCAGTGCAAATGTAACTAAAGTGCAATAGTAACATACAATGCACAGGTGATTAAACTGGTAACGGCTTAATTGGTGATTGCGTTCACATTGATTCTACAGACATCCTTGGAATTCAATAATTATAATAAATATGATATTTGTATCATTAACAATTACGTTGACTCGATTGACTCAACAAGGCATCGTGAGCATTACACACTGCGAATGACGGTGAATAAATAAGAACTAAAGCCAATCGTACGGATAGCTAGTGGAATAGACTAATATTCTATATACGTCTTCTCTTTTATTTATTTATTGTTTGTTGTATTTATTTCTTACCTTGCTTAGTGCGCACATCGTAAGAGCCAGTGGACAAACATGCCACTGCGCATCTCACTGTTCACGAGTTGAAACCACACAAATGACTAGCCCCTTTCGTGAGTAAATTAACCTCACCACCTTCCACCTGTTTCCCATCAACTAATTAGACAAAGAGAAAGATGATTGGCTGTCAAACCTGCAGAGCACCTGCATGTAAGAGGCCTGTGAGCTCAGTGTGGGTTCACTGAAGGGCCAGGATTCTACTTTCCACAATAGATGCAAACTATGGCTAAAGCTGTGGTATTTGTTCTAAGGTAAAGTTTTTATCCATTGTGTTGGAATTCCTGACTCAAGTCATATTTAATCTAACTTAGTGTAAACTTATTTTTGTTTAGAGTGGTGCTGTTGTCTTTGCTGGGTGTTGGAAGGCCTCATGCAAGCGGTGAGTTTAACATTTCAAGACCAACCTGATTGTCAGGCTTGTGAATTAATTACGTGATATTGTTTCTTCAACAGCTTACAGGTCTGCATCTGTGACCAATGCTAAAAGTCTTGGAGATGCTACAGGGCCAGAATTGAGCTACCAGCCTTCCTACAGTAGCTCCAATGTTCATGATGAATCACTTATTGGTAGTTATGGGCCAAGCTCAGGTTCCCTCAACAGTTATGATCCCAGTAAATCTCTCAGTAGTTCTGGCTCACATGACCACACTGGTACAGACACTCTAACAAGCTCTGGGTATTCTTCCCAGTCGGGTTCATTTGCTAGTCAAGAAAGTAGCAACAGTCAACCTAGTTACCAGTGGCCTCGACATGGATATCATCAGCAGCCTAGTTACGAGCAACCTGCACAGCCTAGCTACAACAAGCAGCCTAGCTCCCAACAGCAACAACCTGCACAGCCTAGCTACAACAAGCAGCCTAGCTCCCAACAGCAACAACCTGCACAGCCTAGCTACAATAAGCAGCCTAGCTCCCAACAGCAGCAACCTGCACAGCCTAGCTACAACAAGCGGCCTAGCTCCCAACAGCAGCAACCTGCACAGCCTAGCTACAATAAGCAGCCTAGCTCCCAACAGCAGCTTAGCTACCAACAGCAGCCTAGCTACAACAAGCAGCCTAGTTACCACAAGCAGCCAAGCTACAAGCAGCCTAGTTACCAACAGCAGCCACCTGCACAATGGCTAAGCAACAGCAGGCAGCCAAGCTACAAGCAGCCTGGCTACCAGCAACAGCCTGCACAGCAGCTTAGCTACCATGTCGATCAGCAGCAGCCACTGGTGCATAGCCTTTCTCACTCTAGCAGCAACCCCAGCAAACTAGTCACCGGTCCAAGTGACTACCCTGGTGGACTACCCACCGGTCCAAGTGACTACCCTGGTGGACTACCTACCGGTCCAAGTGCCAACCCTGGTGGACTACCCACCGGTCCAAGCGGCTGCCATGGCAGAGTACCTACCGGTCCAAGTAACTTCCCCCGACGGACTACCCACCGGTCCAAGTGACTACCCTGGTGGACTACCTACTGGTCCAAGCGGCTACCCTGGTGGACTACCTACTGGTCCAAGTGGCTACCCCAGAGGACCAGCCACCGGTCCAAGTGGCTACCCTGGTGGACTACCTACCGGTCCAAGTGACTACCCTGGTGGACTACCTACTGGTCCAAGTGGCTACCCCAGAGGACCAGCCACCGGTCCAAGCGGCTACCCTGGTGGACTACCTACCGGTCCAAGCGGCTACCCTGGTGGACTACCTACTGGTCCAAGTGGCTACCCCAGAGGACCAGCCACCGGTCCAAGTGACTACCCTGGTGGACTACCTACCGGTCCAAGCGGCTACCCTGGTGGACTACCCACCGGTCCAAGCGGCTACCCTGGCGGACTACCTACCGGTCCAAGCTTCTACCCTGGGGGACTACCCACCGGTCCAAGTGACTACCCTGGTGGACTACCTACCGGTCCAAGTGACTACCCTGGGGGACTACCTACCGGTCCAAGCGGCTACCCTGGCGGACTACCTACCGGTCCAATCGCCTACCCTGGTGGACTACCTACCGGTCCAAGTGACTACCCTGGCGTACTACCTACCGGTCCAAGCGGCTACCCTGGTGGACTACCTACCGGTCCAAGCGGCTACCCTGGCGCACTACCTACTGGTCCAAGCATCCAAGCACTGCTACCAGACCAACCAGCAGCTCCAGGTGACTAGTTACAGCAGCAACTCCAATATTGGCTCTAATGTGTAGTTTGTCAAATGTTCTGCAATGTGGGGCAGACGGGATTCCTGTCAAACACGGAAAGCTCCAATAGTCATGACTATCATTTAAATTTGTATTGCTGCAAGATGTAGGCTACTGCTTTATTAAAACTGTCAAATTCCACAGGTCTGAATGAGGAGTTAAAACCAGGCTGGCTCTATTATCGAGGAGGGAGGAAAGACGATTGATGTGAATTTCTGTTTACCTTAAACATCACTTAAAAATCTTTTACCTGCATTACTTAAATGGCAGTATTTAAAACTCTTTTACTCTTTTTCAGAACGTTCAACGTTGAAGACGTCTCCACTCTACAATCCTGTATGGACTGCATTTCAAAATAAACATATTTTTAATAGTACTTTGTGTGGTGTGTTACATCATTTATCTATCTGGATAATTTGGTAGAAATGATGCTGACCATCTAGATTTGTTCCTGGGCTCTGGTGCAGCAAAGGGTCTTTAGGCAGGACACTGGGCCTCATAAAGGGGGACTAGACCAGTGGGTTCTGGGGTCCTTGAGGGGGAGTTCCTGAAGTGTCCAGCAACATACTAATGTTTCTTTTTAATTAATTCACTAGAACGTGGCACAATGAGCGAATGTGTCATTGGTGCAACATCCAGTGTTCTTCACCATTACAGCAGATGCTCTTTTGGATAAGTCCTTCTGATATCTACTACAAACTCACTACCTGGTGTAGATCAAACATTTATGTTACTTTTCTACCAATCTGTATTAGAGTCTCATCAGATACGGTATTACAGCTTGGTTTGGTAACCTGTCTGTACAAACTGGTCCGTCTGATGCAGACTGCATGGAAGATCATAGGGGTGAAAGGTCACCCATCCCTGCAGGCTACTCTTGGCAAGCCAATAGAATAGTCTGGGACCCCTCATGTCTTACATGCCGAGTACGAGCTACTGCCCTCTGGGAGGAGGTTTAGAGTTCCACGCTCGAGACTAAATGGGTTTAAAAACTCCTTTATTCCGATCTCAGTTAAACTTTTAAATAGTGCCAGATAAAGGGCAACTATCGAATAACTATTTGGTTGTTATATTATCGTGTATACTATAATATTATTTGTGTATACTATTCTAATGTAGTGTTGCCAGACATCCTGCTGTGCAGGTACTTTACTGTATCTTTTATATTGTGTATTGTTTTTGTCAGTTGTGTTGTGTCATGTCTGTATGTGTCTGTGGCTGTAGTAGGTGTAAGCCCAAGACACATTTCCCAGCTGATGGGACAATAAAGTGACTCTTGACTCTTGACTTACCTGGTAGCCCACAAACGACATGCCTTAAAGGGGAGGTTTGCACCAAATGTTCTCTTACCAGATAGTTGATTTGCTTAGTTTTGAAGATGTCTGTAGAGCTGTCGATACATGGGAGCTGAAGGGCACTTGGTTTGTGGCATTAAACGGTTTAGGAAAACTCTAAAGCAATGTCTCATTCTGTAAATCATGACCTAGTTACTCTAAACCAGACCTTGGTTTTCTACAGATCGACATCCCAATAATGAATGGGGGGCTATGTTGCAATGTTGACGAGAACCAGAATCGACTGATTTTTCCACTTTCTCCTTCATACACACAGTATATACAGACATGACTACAATATTAAACGTTGGGATGTTCAGTTTATTCACAAAGTCAATACATGTTAAACTGCACACTGTTGATCCAACGGATGACATGGACATTCAGGTACAGATGCATCAAACCTTAATGATCATCTTCACAAGTGTGGGGGGGGGGGGGGACATCAGATTTGTAACTGTTTCTTTGTGAACTAATGCTAACATAACAAATCTGCACTGACACATTGCAATGATTTAAGATATGGACCGTCTATAGCAACAATAATTTGACAAACATTTCTTATAGTGCGTTATCTTAAGTCATGTTGTATAGTTTCCTTTGTCAAGTGGCAAAAAGTGCAAATACTCTTCAAAAACATTAAGGATTTGGGTAGCATTTTCTTAGAAGATAAAACCATTAAGACAATCGTTTAAGTCCACCTGGACCTTGAGCCGAGAGTGTTGATATAGAACAATCTTATTCTTATTTCTGACCTGATATTACGTCAAGTGTCAACATTTTAGTTAGCTAGACTAGATAAGTGTCCAGATGGCGTCTCTCACTGGGGTAACGGATCTAGGAGGACGGAGGTTGTGTTGAGCTTTAGGCGCAGAAAGGGGGATAACCAGTCTTCCATATTCAGCTCACTCAGCGAGGACCTGAGGGCAACCTAGTCGTAACCATTTTGCTGTTCGTGCCAATAAACCTGTGTTATAACGAATACCGGGATGGTATATTATAGCAAAGGGAGATTTAATTATACTTATACTTCGCAACATCCAACAACACAACGCAGAGTCCTGTCCTGGGGATAATTCATGAATTAAAAGTCAACGAAATCTAACAACGACTATCAATCAACAATTTGTATCTCTCCAAAACTATGAGAGATACAAATGGCATAAAGGAGACGAGCCCCCGATCACTGTTTTCATTCCGACTTTTAAAAGAAGCCTAAAAGAAACGTGTGGTTAACCATTTCAGAGCTGAAAGAAGGACTTTACAGTAAAAAGAAATAGGCTTAGTTCATCAATTTATTCACAAATTTTAAATCATATGTATATACTGCACACCGTTGACCAAGAAATTCAAATGATCACTTTTGTAAACAGCCAGGTAAATCAATGCAAACTTAGCAATCATCATCTTGCTGGGGAAAAAAACTAAAAAGCTCTAAGGACTACAGGGGCCGCTGGTGGGTGGGGTGCGTGCCTCTCTGAAACCGGTACGTTTCCGCGCGCGCGCGGGGGGGGTACTGTATCTCAAGCACCCATCATCTTCTTCACCATGTATCCAGGTGCGCTGTAGAGGAACAGCCCCAGCATGGCCACGAACAGCAGCGCCAGGACGATCTTGATGGTCAGCCACCTGTACTGGTTACAGATCAGGTTTTTTGCAGCTTTGAAGGGAATGAGGAACCAGAGGAGAGCGATGTCTGGCCGGCTGGTGGAGCAGATAAAGGAGAGGAGGTTAGTCAGGCTGGTGGAGCAGATAAAGGAGAGGAGGTTAGTCAGGCTGGTGGAGCAGATAAAGGAGAGGAGGTTAGTCAGGCTGGTGGAGCAGATACAGGAGAGGAGGTTAGTCAGGCTGGTGGAGCAGATAAAGGAGAGGAGGTTAGTCAGGCTGGTGGAGCAGATAAAGGAGAGGAGGTTAGTCAGGCTGGTGGAGCAGATAAAGGAGAGGAGGTTAGTCAGGCTGGTGGAGCAGATAAAGGAGAGGAGGTTAGTCAGGCTGGTGGAGCAGATAAAGGAGAGGAGGTTAGTCAGGCTGGTGGAGCAGATAAAGGAGAGGAGGTTAGTCAGGCTGGTGGAGCAGATAAAGGAGAGGAGGTTAGTCAGGCTGGTGGAGCAGATAAAGGAGAGGAGGTTAGTCAGGCTGGTGGAGCAGATAAAGGAGAGGAGGTTAGTCAGGCTGGTGGAGCAGATAAAGGAGAGGAGGTTAGTCAGGCTGGTGGAGCAGATAAAGGAGAGGAGGTTAGTCAGGCTGGTGGAGCAGATAAAGGAGAGGAGGTTAGTCGGTGTCAAAGACCTAATTGAGTTTCTCAGACGACTCAAAAGCCACACAACCATTCAAATGCATTGATTCAAGGCTTCATGGTGCTCTGTAGGGAACCTGTGTGCGTTGCTACAGCATACCTATGCATTAAAAACATTTAGGAATTGATTTCCACCATCCAATCCAACTTTATTTATATAGCACGTTTAAAAACAACAAAGTTGACCAAAGTGCTTCGCAATCAATCAATAATATAGTAAAAAAAAAACACATAGACTAATCACAATACAATGCACACAGAACTACAAACAGATTGTCCATTGAAATAAGCCCCCCCCCTTTCATATCTCATGAACCGTTTGTCGTGGAGACTTATGGGAGGCGTCAATTAATTCAATACAGGTGACTACTTTCATTGGTTTAGGTTAACCACGCCCCTATGTGTAAGTGTGTAATAGTATAATAGTGTGCTACTGTAATGCTGTGTAATAGTTTAATAGTGTGATACTGTAATGCTGCGTAATAGTATAATAGTGTGATACTGTAATGCTGTGTAATAGTTTAATAGTATGTAATACTGTGTAATAGTGTAATAGTGGGTAAGAGTGCAAATAGTGTAATAGTGTAATAGTGTGATAGTGTGATAGTGTGATAGTGTGATAGTGTGATAGTGTGCTAGTGTAATAGTGTGCTAGTGTGATAGTGTAATAGTGTGATAGTGTGATAGTGTGATAGTGTGATAGTGTGATAGTGTGCTAGTGTAATAGTGTAATAGTGTGATAGTGTGATAGTGTAATAGTGTGATAGTGTGATAGTGTGCTAGTGTAATAGTGTGCTAGTGTGATAGTGTAATAGTGTAATAGTGTGATAGTGTGATAGTGTAATAGTGTAATAGTGTGATAGTGTGATAGTGTAATAGTGTGATAGTGTAATAGTGTAATAGTGTGATAGTGTGATAGTGTGATAGTGTAATAGTGTAATAGTGTGATAGTGTAATAGTGTAATAGTGTGTAATAGTGTAATAGTGTGATAGTGTGATAGTGTGATAGTGTAATAGTGTAATAGTGTGATAGTGTGATAGTGTAATAGTGTAATAGTGTAATAGTGTGATAGTGTAATAGTGTGATAGTGTGATAGTGTAATAGTGTGATAGTGTAATAGTGTGATAGTGTAATAGTGTAATAGTGTGATAGTGTGATAGTGTGATAGTGTAATAGTGTAATAGTGTAATAGTGTGATAGTGTGATAGTGTGATAGTGTGATAGTGTAATAGTGTGATAGTGTAATAGTGTGATAGTGTGATAGTGTGATAGTGTGATAGTGTAATAGTGTAATAGTGTGATAGTGTAATAGTGTGATAGTGTGATAGTGTTTTAGTGTGATAGTGTGATAGTGTGATAGTGTAATAGTGTGATAGTGTGATAGTGTGATAGTGTAATAGTGTAATAGTGTGATAGTGTGATAGTGTGATAGTGTGATAGTGTGATAGTGTAATAGTGTAATAGTGTGATAGTGTACTAGTGTTTTAGTGTGATAGTGTGATAGTGTACTAGTGTTTTAGTGTAATAGTGTGATAGTGTGATAGTGTAATAGTGTGATAGTGTAATAGTGTGATAGTGTACTAGTGTGATAGTGTAATAGTGTGATAGTGTGATAGTGTGATAGTGTGATAGTGTGATAGTGTAATAGTGTAATAGTGTGTAATAGTGTAATAGTGTGATAGTGTAATAGTGTGATAGTGTGATAGTGTAATAGTGTAATAGTGTAATAGTGTAATAGTGTGATAGTGTAATAGTGTGATAGTGTACTAGTGTGATAGTGTAATAGTGTGATAGTGTGATAGTGTGATAGTGTGATAGTGTGATAGTGTAATAGTGTAATAGTGTGTAATAGTGTAATAGTGTGATAGTGTAATAGTGTGATAGTGTGATAGTGTAATAGTGTGATAGTGTGATAGTGTAATAGTGTAATAGTGTAATAGTGTGATAGTGTAATAGTGTAATAGTGTGATAGTGTTTTAGTGTAATAGTGTATAGTGTAATAGTGTAATAGTGTTTTAGGGTGACAGTGGTTCAGGTTGTATAGCAGCCGTCTGGTAATCAGAAGGTTCCTGGTGTGATTCTGGCTCCTCCCAGCAGTGTGTCGAGGTGTCCTTGAGCAAGACACTTAACCCTTAACCCCCCCCCCCCGATGAACAGGTTGAATGTGTGCATGTGAGGCATAAGTTGTTTGGATAAAAGCACTATATAAATGCAGTCCATTTACCATAATAGTGTAATAGGAATAGTGTGGCGAGATCTGCTTTCATTGGTCTATGTTTGCCCCGCCCCCTATACCTGTGCCCCGCCCCCTATACCTGTGCAGGCTACTGTCTGTCAGCTGTCCTTGGTAGAATAGTGACTTGTCAACACAGATGTTTTGTTGTTTCTTTCTGGCAGACAGTGGATGATCTCTGTGTACGTTGTGTGAGTCTGTTTGTATACCGGTAATCATAATTAATGGTAATAGATGGTGTCTGCATTCGTTAAATAATGTAGGCGTGTTTATGAGAGAGAGAGAGAAGAAAATGTAATGTGTAGCTGCCGCCTGGTGGAGATTTGTGCTCTACCGAGCACACCTTTCTAGTTGCTTTGGCGACACCTATTGGTGATGAGTGGTCATTGCTGTAGCATCTTTGCATCTTATTGAAACTACTGAGTTGATAATCTCCTATTCATTCCATATGAACAGCCGTTGCCGCTGGTGACGTAAAGCGCATCGCTTCCTGTGTGCCGGAGGGTTTGCTTGGGAATGTCCAGCCAGACACCAGGCCTGTCCCTGACCTCGTCCAGCCAGACACCAGGCCTGTCCCTAACCTCGTCCAGCCAGACACCAGGCCTGTCCCTGACCTCGTGAGATGTCCAGCCAGACACCAGGCCTGTCCCTGACCTCGTGAGATGTCCAGCCAGACACCAGGCCTGTCCCTAACCTCGTGAGATGTCCAGCCAGACACCAGGCCTGTCCCTGACCTCGTGAGATGTCCAGCCAGACACCAGGCCTGTCCCTAACCTCGTGTGTCCAGCCAGACACCAGGCCTGTCCCTGACCTCGTGAGATGTCCAGCCAGACACCAGGCCTGTCCCTAACCTCGTGTGTCCAGCCAGACACCAGGCCTGTCCCTGACCTCGTGAGATGTCCAGCCAGACACCAGGCCTGTCCCTAACCTCGTGAGATGTCCAGCCAGACACCAGGCCTGTCCCTAACCTCGTGAGATGTCCAGCCAGACACCAGGCCTGTCCCTGACCTCGTGAGATGTCCAGCCAGACACCAGGCCTGTCCCTAACCTCGTCCAGCCAGACACCAGGCCTGTCCCTAACCTCGTGAGATGTCCAGCCAGACACCAGGCCTGTCCCTAACCTCGTGAGATGTCCAGCCAGACACCAGGCCTGTCCCTAACCTCGTGAGATGTCCAGCCAGACACCAGGCCTGTCCCTAACCTCGTGTGTCCAGCCAGACACCAGGCCTGTCCCTAACCTCGTGTGTCCAGCCAGACACCAGGCCTGTCCCTAACCTCGTGAGATGTCCAGCCAGACACCAGGCCTGTCCCTAACCTCGTGAGATGTCCAGCCAGACACCAGGCCTGTCCCTAACCTCGTGAGATGTCCAGCCAGACACCAGGCCCGTCCCTAACCTCGTGAGATGTCCAGCCAGACACCAGGCCTGTCCCTAACCTCGTGTGTCCAGCCAGACACCAGGCCTGTCCCTAACCTCGTGTGTCCAGCCAGACACCAGGCCTGTCCCTAACCTCGTGAGATGTCCAGCCAGACACCAGGCCTGTCCCTAACCTCGTGTGTCCAGCCAGACACCAGGCCTGTCCCTAACCTCGTGAGATGTCCAGCCAGACACCAGGCCTGTCCCTAACCTCGTGAGATGTCCAGCCAGACACCAGGCCTGTCCCTGACCTCGTGAGATGAATGTCCAGCCAGACACCAGGCCTGTCCCTGACCTCGTGAGATGTCCAGCCAGACACCAGGCCTGTCCCTAACCTCGTGAGATGTCCAGCCAGACACCAGGCCTGTCCCTGACCTCGTGAGATGAAGCCTGGTAAAGAACTACGGCCGAAAGTGTGTATGGGGTAGAACTCCCGGTGTATGTACTTCCCCTGGAAGCTGCCTCCGAACGGACCAAACTTTTCCGGATGTTTACCGGACGCCCCGGTCATGTAGTAACTTCTTCAGGCAAAGCCGCTGCAGTGGCTTAAACGAGGAAATATTGTGCACTTCACACGTTTCTATAATTGTTTTGTCGAAACCGGAAAGCCTGTACTTCCTGTACTTCCTGTACTTCCTGTACTTCCTGTACTTCCGTTTACACACTTTAGGAGGCATAGCTTTACCAGCCCAGCCCGTCCCTGACTAAGGATTTGTATAGTCGACTTTGATTGGCTGAAATTTGCCGATAGTCGACTGGTAGTTCCATCTGGGCTGTGGGGGGGTGCTTAATGTCTGAAGGAGTCGACTGAAGGCTTCTTGTCCTCTGTGGGGGGGGGGGGGGGGTGCTTAATGTCTGAAGGAGTCGACTGAAGGCTTCTTGTCCTCTGAAAGCATGCAATTGTATGTTTTTTGTTTAATGTACTGTATATTCTATATGCCCTGTTTTTATGTTGAAACTTGTTGTGTGCCGTGTTGGTCAGGACTCCCTGGAAGAAGAGATCTTGTATCTCAATGGGACATTCCTGGATAAATAAAGGATAAATAAAATAAAAGTGTTCCACTGATGGATACATCTTGATATGTCTAGTGTGAAATCCTCTTTCAGTGCCTCTGTGCCCGTTTTCTTAGGCAGTTAGCCTCGCTGGTATGTGCGCCATTAGTGTTAGCCACGCTTCTAGGCCTCTTTGCTTTTGGAAAGAATGATTAAAAATTATAATAATAATTCTTTTTTTCTCCTTTGCATTCGACGGTCGGCAGTCGACTACGGCTCCTTTAGATTGATTAGTCGAGGTCATCCCTACCAGACATCATTGTTTAGAACAGCCATGTAAAAGCATTAATCATCTGCGTGTCGGTAGAATCACTATTGTGTCATATCAATTGGCAACAGAGTGGCGAAATAGACATTTATTATTTTATTTATATGAAAATGTTCGAGATTATTATTTAAAAGAAGGGGAGTTAATTAAGATGAGCACTAACGTTCAGCATTTCTTCTTTGACACCAAAGACAATGATGTCAGTTTTGCAAAGGCAGCCTTCAGGTTCAGAGGCCCGTTTTAATATAAAATATGGGGCCCTTATCTTACCCTGACAACTACTCATCACCCCCCCCCCTCCACACAATGACATTTACAGGACAATGTAAAGTGGGCCTTGGGCATAAACTGAAATATACCTCTTTGAAGTACAAACTAGCTTTCTCTTACTTACAGGAATAACATAAGTCAGATAACACACACACACACACACACACACACACACACACACACACACACACACACACACACACACACACACAGTGTATCTGCAGGTTTCAACAAGTTCAATTTAAGACTTTTTAACACATTTCAATACCATTTAGAGTTACACTTTATACCAATTTTAACGACCATACTAGCAAAAAAGAAAAACACATAGCGACACTGAACTGGCGGCTGCACTTGCGCACCAATTAAAATTCTCGCATTTTCCATACAAGCTCTTGCCAGACGCACCAAGCTTACAGTAGCCTCGCAGAAAACAACAACTTGAATACAAAAACATTTCATATATTGAATATTATTTCACCTCCCAACTGCCCCCCAAAGAAATGTAATACCTGTGCAAATTAAATTTAAGACTTTTTAAATAACTTTCAAGGCCTTAAATTGAGAATTATGAATTTTGAATACCCTGCAGATACGCTGTCACACACACACACAGACACAGAGAAGCCCAAGAACAAGGAGCGTTGGTTGTTCTTGCCAGTTTATTCACAGTTCAAAGTCAAGTGTATATACTGCACACTGTTGACTAATAAATACAATGTAATGCTTTTTATAGCCAAATAAGTCAATGCAAACTTAACAATCGTCTTGAGAAATAAGAAGAGAGAGAATGACTATTGTATCACAAACCAACCGGACCAGCAAATCTGCACAACCCTATTCCAACATTTCTTATCAAATATCACATCAATACATCTGGTTATCTCCAAACCTTTTTTAAAGGAACACGCCAACATTATGGGAAATGCGGATTGTCAGAATCAGACAAATCATGTTAAACCCAGATTCGGCTCAAACAAGGGACTAAACACGTTTCGCAATTATGCCACATCAATGTGGAACGCCCTACCCAAAGCTGTAAAGGAATGTGAATCACTACCCACTTTCAAAAACACTCTCAAAGAACACCTACGGGAGACTGCAATTCGAAACTGGCCCATGTAAATGTCCTAACCCAACCCCCTCCAATGTACAGTAAATGACCAAGTATGGTTGTCAATATTACAATGTACAGTTTTGCTTGTACAGTTGTACAGTGTTCCCCCCCCCCACCCACCGAACCACCTCCAATGTACAGCCCCCCCCCACCCCACCTACACAACCTCCCCCAATGTACAGTTTTTACGTCAAATGTATATACTCTTTTCTGGACTCTTTTTGTATCACAAACAGTAGTGTATTTGCTAATCTGGTATGTCATAAATGTATAGATGTAGCAGTACTGACTATCTGTATGTCATATATGTCCTGATGAATTGAAAATGGGGGACCCTGATGTAAACAAGACGAAAGTCTTTCTCTGGTCTGCATCCCCTTAACAATTGTGTGTATTGAGCTGTACTGTATTGTACCCATTCTGCAATCTGTTAATAAAGTTTTCAATCAATCAATCAATCAATACCAATTTTATCTGTTGGCCAAAAAAATAAGGCTAGCTGATCCGTATCCACTTCCATTCATTGTGCTGAGCTAGGCTAGCCTGCAGCCAGATAGCTTTCTAAACAATATAGTAGTGAAAATGGGAAGAGGGATTTCTGTTGTTAAAAGATGTGCTCATTTGTTACCACTAAATTCTATCAAACAGGTCATTCAAGCTCTGGTTTTGTCAAATCTTGACTATTGTCCTGCAGTATGGTCGAATGTAACAACGAGTAAACTGAAAAAATTACAAATGGTACAAAACAAAGCAGCACGTATAGCGCTTCGCTGTGAGTACAGAACTAATGTTGCAGCGATGCACAGTTGTTTAACTTGGTTACTTGTCAAACATAAATTACTCTGCTCACTCCTTGTATTCACTAGGAATATTTTTGTTACAAAGATCCCCTCAATTTTATATAACAATTTATCAATAAGTCTTGACAGACACAACCATTCCACCAGACATGCTTCTGCACGAGGTTTTACACTTCCAAAAGTGAGGTTGAATGCAATGAAGCGAACTGTCATGTTCCGTGGTATGCAGGAATGGAACTCTCTTCCCAGACATGTTAAGCAGGAGAATAGTAAATGCCATTTCAAAATCTTGGTAAAACAACATTTTCAACCAAAGAAATTGACATTCCCTAATAGATAGTGTGTACGTAAATTAAAATGTATGTGTCTGATAAATAGATAGGTATATATGGATGAAAAGGCATGTGTCTGATAGGGATATATTGTTAAAATATTGTATAATTTTGTATTTTTATATTGTATTATGAATTTGATTAGGGTTTTTATTGTTGTTTTAATTGTCTGTATGACATGTAAATGTTGTGAGTGTAGAAGGGTTTTTATTGTTGTTTTAATGGTCTGTATGTCATGTAAATGTTATGAGTGTATAAGGGTTTTTATTGTTGTTTTAATTGTCTGTATGACATGTAAATGTTGTGAGTGTATACATCTGTAACTGTATTTTATGTGTTATGGACCCCAGGAAGAATAGCCCCAGCACTGCTGTGGCTAATGGGGATCCAAATAAACTTAAACTTAAACTTAAACTACTGAACGCACAGGGAGGAAACTGGTCTCTATCTCCTCGTCTGACTCTGGAGAAGACGGTGAGCACCATTCCCATAATGTTGGGCGTGTTCCTTTAAGGACAAACCTAATTCTCTGCTCGACAACAATGCGTTGCTGAAGTCCTGCAACGGGGTTTCGAATGGTCACACAGCTTCATAAAGTCACCTGATGGAGAACTACAACTCAAGGAACAGCAACCACAAGACAAAAGCCCCCTCCTCCACACGATAGCAGTAATATGTTGAGATGAATCCAAAACAGATTAATCCAAAATGGTCTTAGCTTAGCTATTATAGCCTTGCTATTTAATAATGCTAATCCAATAATGCATGAATTCGTCTTCAGCCAAATGGCAAAAAAAGAGAAACCCTACGAAGGCGAAAAGGAATCACTAATAACTTGGGACGCCTTCCTACGGAGACGTTAGTCCCTGCGGGTGGAACTCAAGCCCCCAGCATCTTCTTCACCATGTATCCCGGCGCGCTGTAGATGAAAAGTGCCACCATGACCAACAACAGGAGAGCCAGGAAGATCTTGATGGCCAGCCACCTGTACTGGTCGCAGATCAGGTGCTTTATGGCTTTGAAGGGTGTGAGGAACCACAGCATGGCAATATCTGGGCGGCTGGTGGGGGTATATAGATGATAATGATTGGTTAGACCAATGGGAAAGAGAATGCCAGTTGATTAGACCAATAGGATAATAGAGCATACCAGTTGGTTAGACCAATAGGATAATAGAGCATACCAGTTGGTTAGGCCAATAGGATAACAGTTGATTGATTAGACCAATAGGATAGAGAACACCAGTTGGATGGACCAATAGGATAGCTAATACCAGTTGGGTAGACCAATAGGATAGACAATACCAGTTGATTATTAGACCAATAGGATAACAGTTGAATAGACCAATAGGATAGAGAATACCAGTTGGATAGACCAATAGGATAGAGAATACCAGTTGAATAGACCAATAGGATAGAGAATACAAGTTGAATAGACCAATAGGATAGAGGATACCAGTTGGATAGACCAATAGGATAGAGGATACCAGTTGGATAGACCAATAGGATAGAGGATACCAGTTGGATAGACCAATAGGATAGATAACACCAGTTGAATAGACCAATAGGATAGAGGATACCAGTTGGATAGACCAATAGGATAGAGAATACCAGTTGGATAGACCAATAGGATAGAGAATACCAGTTGGATAGACCAATAGGATAGAGGATACCAGTTGGATAGACCAATAGGATAGATAACACCAGTTGAATAGACCAATAGGATAGAGGATACCAGTTGGATAGACCAATAGGATAACAGTTGATTAGGCCATATATAAATGTAATAAATAAATGTCAAGCCAGATCCTGTACTCAGATCCAAATCAACAATCAGGTTTTTGTCCGTTTATTCACAAAGTCCACGCCAATGACCACGAAATACAAACGCATGTAAACAGCCACAATAAATCAGTGCAAGCGTCATATTCACAGGAATAGTTCAACCAAGAAAAGATCATAACTGCAATGGCAAACCTAGCAAATCCACACCACCACATTGCGACAACATATTTTATTGAACATACAGTCCACGGCGTGAGTATTGGGATAGTTAGGTTGAATATGATTATGATGTGCTCATCTTCAGATGTTGCGCAGGCTTACAGGGTGTACAATTATTGTGCAATAACAGATGAATACCTTCATAATATATAACCGATACATATAAGATATTTTATAAGTTGGTAATGACAAATAATGACTTGTTACCAGGTATTCCTGGTTATTATTATGTAATTACACAGTAATTACCCTGTAATTCATGCACCATGAGATGAAGCACCATACCAGTATATACGTAGATGAAAAGGTATGTGTCTGATAGGGATATATTATTATTAAAAGATTGTATAATTGGCTGATATGAACATAGATAATGTATGTAAAAGCTAAATAGTATATTATGCTGTATTGTATTATGAATTAATTATGAGTAGGTATTATTGTATTGTATTGTGAATTCATTAGGCGTATATATTGTTGTATTGTATTATGAATTTGATTAGGAGTTTTAATTGTCTGTATGACATGTGAATGTTGTGAGTGTATAAGTGTGTAACTGTATTTTACGTGTTATGGACCCCAGGAAGAATAGCCCCAGCACTGCTGTGGCTACTGGGGATCCAAATAAACTTCAACTTAAACTTAAACCACCAGGGATCTGTTCCTACTTCACTTCCCTTCCCTCTTGAGCAAAGTGAAATGCATGCATTAGTAGCATTTAAATCAGGAGAGTAAACGGGCGGGGCCAATAAGGTCTTCCATCTTTTCCTCCCGCTGGTCTCCATGGATACAGGGTGTTTTGGATCGTTATCTTGCCGCATAATGGATTTCCGTCCGATGAGTCAGGTGACATTTATCTGAACGGTGGTGTGACAGCACGTTTAAAAAAAAATTACTGTTGTTTTGTTCTGTTGCTATAGTTACAATGTGCACCCCCGCATGCCCACGCCTTCATGCCCGCACCGTCATGCCCGCACCGTCAAGCCCAAAGGAGGCAGCGGGACGCTCAGCGTCATCGCGTCTATGCTTTCCCCTTTTTGATATTGTTTACTTTGGTTCACCTTTAACCAATGGAACTCAGTAAGATGACACTTTTAACCAATGAAACTCAGTAAGGTGACACTTTTAACCAATGAAACTAGCTGGGGTGACACCTTTAACCAATGAAACTCACTGGAGTGACACCTTTAACCAATGAAACTCACTGGAGTGACACCTTTAACCAATGAAACTCACTGGAGTGACACCTTTAACCAATGAAACTCACTGGAGTGACACCTTTAACCAATAAAACTAGCTGGGGTGACACCTTTAACCAATGAAACTCACTGGAGTGACACCTTTAACCAATAAAACTAGCTGGGGTGACACCTTTAACCAATAAAACTAGCTGGGGTGACACCTTTAACCAATGAAACTCACTGGAGTGACACCTTTAACCAATGAAACTCACTGGAGTGACACCTTTAACCAATAAAACTAGCTGGGGTGACACCTTTAACCAATAAAACTAGCTGGGGTGACACCTTTAACCAATGAAACTCACTGGAGTGACACCTTTAACCAATGAAACTCACTGGAGTGACACCTTTAACCAATGAAACTCACTGGAGTGACACCTTTAACCAATGAAACTCACTGGAGTGACACCTTTAACCAATGAAACTCACTGGAGTGACACCTTTAACCAATAAAACTAGCTGGGGTGACACCTTTAACCAATGAAACTCACTGGAGTGACACCTTTAACCAATGAAACTCACTGGAGTGACACCTTTAACCAATGAAACTCACTGGAGTGACACCTTTAACCAATGAAACTCACTGGAGTGACACCTTTAACCAATGAAACTTGCTTCCATAACTCATCGAGCTCCTCATGGTAGTTCTTTGACCGTTGTTCCGGGTGGCGATGAGGTCTAATTGGTCTGGAAGTTTTGCTTCTTTTCATCCTCCTTCCTCAGCCTCAGGACACGGTGCCATGTTCTGCCCACAGGAGAAGATCTGGTCACGATGTCTCTGGAACTGATGTCTTGATGCTTTCTTCTGTCATCGTCGTCTTTCTTCGACGGCTTGATTGCGGACAATTTCTCTTCTTTAAAAACGTAGTATCTTGTCGAATTCGGATCGAAGGTCGTTTCGTTTTCCATCAGTGTAATTGATTGTTTGGGTCATCATGATGGGACACTTCTCTTGTCTTCGTCTTGGCTTGTACTTTCAGTTTCTCAGACACAAGGGAGGAAGAGAGGGGGAGAAACCGAGCGACCTGACCTCTTTCGGTCTGAAAAGTTAAATGTGATGTCATTACACAGCAAAAAACTATGAACCACTGTGTGCCTTCAAGGTGTACCTCAGAGATCTTGCTCTAGTTAGTAAAGCCTTCAAGGTGTACCTCAGAGATCTTGCTCTAGTTAGTAAAGCCTTCAAGGTGTACCTCAGAGATCTTGCTCTAGTTAGTAAAACCTTCAAGGTGTACCTCAGAGATCTTGCTCTAGTTAGTAAAACCTTCAAGGTGTACCTCAGAGATGTTGCTCTAGTAAAACCTTCAAGGTGTACCTCAGAGATGTTGCTCTAGTAAAGTCTTCAAGGTGTACCTCAGAGATCTTGCTCTAGTTAGTAAAACCTTCATGGTGTACCTCAGAGATCTTGCTCTAGTTAGTAAAACCTCCAAGGTGTACCTCAGAGATGTTGCTCTAGTAAACCCTTCAAGGTGTACCTCAGAGATCTTGCTCTAGTTAGTAAAGCCTTCATGGTGTACCTCAGAGATCTTGCTCTAGTTAGTAAAGCCTTCATGGTGTACCTCAGAGATCTTGCTCTAGTTAGTAAAGCCTTCAAGGTGTACCTCAGAGATCTTGCTCTAGTTAGTAAAGCCTTCAAGGTGTACCTCAGAGATCTTGCTCTAGTTAGTAAAGCCTTCAAGGTGTACCTCAGAGATCTTGCTCTAGTTAGTAAAGCCTTCAAGGTGTACCTCAGAGATCTTGCTCTAGTTAGTAAAGCCTTCAAGGTGTACCTCAGAGATCTTGCTCTAGTTAGTAAAACCTTCAAGGTGTACCTCAGAGATCTTGCTCTAGTTAGTAAAACCTTCAAGGTGTACCTCAGAGATGTTGCTCTAGTAAAACCTTCAAGGTGTACCTCAGAGATCTTGCTCTAGTTAGTAAAGCCTTCAAGGTGTACCTCAGAGATCTTGCTCTAGTTAGTAAAGCCTTCAAGGTGTACCTCAGAGATCTTGCTCTAGTTAGTAAAGCCTTCAAGGTGTACCTCAGAGATCTTGCTCTAGTTAGTAAAGCCTTCAAGGTGTACCTCAGAGATCTTGCTCTAGTTAGTAAACCCTTCAAGGTGTACCTCAGAGATCTTGCTCTAGTTAGTAAACCCTTCAAGGTGTACCTCAGAGATCTTGCTCTAGTTAGTAAAACCTTCAAGGTGTACCTCAGAGATCTTGCTCTAGTTAGTAAAGCCTTCAAGGTGTACCTCAGAGATCTTGCTCTAGTAAACCCTTCAAGGTGTACCTCAGAGATCTTGCTCTAGTAAAGCCTACATTACTGTCATAACGTCTGAAAGAAAAGGCGTTTCTCTTTTCAGGCTATGAATCCGCAAATCGTCACACACTACTTGGTCTGGTAGAAAAAGGCTTGAGGATGGAGATAAAATTTTTTA
Organism: Notolepis coatsorum; assembly: GCF_963971535.1. Taxonomy (NCBI): domain Eukaryota; kingdom Metazoa; phylum Chordata; class Actinopteri; order Aulopiformes; family Paralepididae; genus Notolepis; species Notolepis coatsorum. The sequence continues at coordinate 1,240,302 of NC_140167.1, read as the reverse complement.
GATATAGACGACGTGGAAGATCTACAGCTAGTGGCCAAGTATTCAGTGACACCCGCCGGGACGCCCCGAAGACGTCTCACGCCCCCAGCATCTTCTTGACCATGTAACCGGGCGCGCTGTAGATGAAAATGCCAATGATGAGCACTATCAGGAGAGCCAGGAAGATCTTGATGGTCAGCCACTTGTACTGGTTGCAGACCAAGTTTTTTATGGCCTTGAGGGGAGTAAGGAACCACAGGAGGCTGGTGTCTGGACGGCTGGTGGGAGAAGAACCACAAGTCATTCAGCTGGAAGAACTCTTTTAGTTCTAACATCCATGTAGTTGAGATGACACATAATAATAACACATAAAGATACTGAGTGCTTACGTACTGTACATACACACCAGGGATACAGAGGAACAACAACTTACCAGGCAAAGGGAGAGGATCGAAGAGGATCGAAGCAGATCGAAGCAGATCGAAGGAGATCGAAGGAGATCCAAGAGGATCGTGGGTAAAGGTCCAGCACTCGGTTGCAGTAAAGTCGTAAGGTTGTTTCTTTTTCTTTTCTTTTTAAAAGGTTACGGTTATTTTCCATGTTTATGATTGATTTATCATTTTGTTAATTCCATGCATTCGTACGTTTATCATTGATTTATCATTTCATTTTATGCCTTTCTCAGAAAGGTTATTTTAATGCGACGTAATTTTTCAGTTTTTATCAATGGGTTTTTATTACCGTAGGCCCTATATTGGAGTTTGATTATTTTGTTATAATGGACCTCGTAGCTGGACTTGAAGAGAATTGCACGTGTGTTTGCGTGCGTGCAAGTCTGCGTGTACCCATGTGTGGGCGTGAGGGTGTACAGGCGTACATGCGTGTGTGTGTACCGTGTGCATGTGTGTGGGTGTATGCGTGTGTGTGTGGGTGTATGCGTGTGTGTGTGTGTGTGTGTGTGTGTGGGAGAGCACGTGTGTGCATATTATGAGAGGAGAGTCTGTGAGAGGAGTAGAAATCAAAGGATGAATTACAGCAAATATTTTAACAGCGGCCATTTTGACTTGACATACGTAGATGGGTAAACAAAAGTGTAAACATGGATACAGAATAAGGAATATATCTATGGTTGAATTTAATTTAATTTCAACCCTTTATTTCAACTCGTAAGAAACTGAGGTTACTCTTGTTTACAGCGTCGACGAGTTTACAAAACAAGACATAGTTTATCAGCAACTTCATACATATAGGCACAATAAATAAGAATAAACAATCAAATAAATCTGCTAAAACTGTACTAAGATGACACACAGTGGTCGGAGATCATACTTTTAAATGCATATTTAAAAGTATAAAATATTTTAAAGAATATTCTATGGTTACACCTTTGTTTACCCATCTATGACCAGTCAAAATGGCCGCTGTGAAAAGGGGTCTGATAGGTGTAAAGAATGAGGGGTGGTGGTATAGAAAGCAGAGGGGGGGGGGGGGGGGGCGTCCTCCATACTTGGGTTTCTCCAGAGGGTCGGGCTCGTTACGTCCATCTCCCACTGGACACTTCTCCGCTTCCTCTGAGGTCAGCAGGTGAAGCTCCGCCTCCACTTTCCCCTGCAAAGACAAACAGTTTCTTAGTAATCACTGGGATTATAGAGTAGATTATATATATAGTAGATTATATAAATATAGTAAATTATATATATATAGTAGATTATATATATATAGTAGATTTACATTTACATTTTACATTTTACATTTAGTCATTTAGCTGACGCTTTTATCCAAAGCGACTTACAAGTTCTGTGCGACAAGACAGCAAGAAGGGTATAGCTCTATCAGCTGAGTAACAATGTTCATCAAAGTGTTGCGTGTTACAGTGTAGGTTAGTTTATTAGGACAAGTGCATGACATTAAGGTTAGTCGGGGTTAGATTTTTTTTTTTCTTTTCTTTTTTTTATCATTTCAGATAATGGTTGAAGAAGTGAGTCTTTAGTCGACGGCGAAAGATTGGACGGGATTCGGCTGTCCTAACTGGGGTGGGTAGTTCATTCCACCATTGTGGGGCAAGGACTGAGAATAGGCGGCTTCTCTTTGATGACCCTCCGGGAGCTTGGATAGGAGTAGATCTGAGGCGGCCAGAAGATGCAGAGCGTAGGGGTCTTGAGGGTGTGTAGTTAGAGACCATTGACCGGAGGTAGGCGGGAGCGGTTCCCTTTGCCGCACGGTATGCTAGGTCGAGGGCCTTGAAGCGGATTCGTGCAGCAATGGGGAGCCAGTGCAGGTCCCTAAGAAGTGGGGTGACATGGGCCGACTTCGGTAGGTTTGAGATCAGGCGGGCCGCTGCATTTTGAATGAGTTGAAGAGGCTTGGTGGCAGTGGCCGGCAGATTATAGAGTAGATTATATATATAGTAGATTATAGAGTAGATTATATATATATAGTAGATTATATAAATATAGTAAATTATATATAGTAGATTATATATAGAGTAGATTATATATATATAGTAGATTATATAAATATAGTAAATTATATATAGTAGATTATATATAGAGTAGATTATATATATATAGTAGATTATATAAATATAGTAAATTATATATAGTAGATTATATAGAGTAGATTATATATATAGTAGATTATATAAATATAGTAAATTATATATAGTAGATTATATATAGAGTAGATTATATATATATATATAATAGATTATATAAATATAGTAAATTATATATAGTAGATTATATATAGAGTAGATTATATATATATATATAGTAGATTATATAAATATAGTAAATTATATATAGTAGATTATATATAGAGTAGATTATATATATCTAGTAGATTATATATATAGTAGATTATATATATATAGTAGATGATATAGTAGATTACGAATAAAACATATTTTTTATTACAGACTGAAGAGTCATCCATGGCCTCAGGCTTATTCCACTGTATCAAGTGTTACATGACTTTAAACTTTATTCATGTTATTTATATTATTATAGTATATTATTAGCAACCATATAGTATGCATTAAAAAAAGGAATATACAAGTTAAACTAATTTAAGATAAGATAAGATATTCCTTTATTGATCCCCTTGGGGGAAATGTGGGCATCATAGCAGCATGGGGGAGGGGGGGGGTACAGGTATGGGCAGGGTAATAGTAGAAAGACATTAATATGGGCAATAAAATTGTATCTGAATATAAGAATATGAGAAGAATAAACAGTGTAAACAATATAACTAACTGTGAATATAAATATATGACGGGGAAAAAACGGTGTAAACAATATAACTAACTGTGAATATAAAAATATGAGAAAAGAATAAACAGTGTAAACAATATAACTAACTCTGAATATAAAAATACGGGAAGAAAATAAACAGTGTAAACAAAGGGTCTGTGCGCCCTATCGGTTACAGATTAGGCTGCATTACAATTCTGTGTCGGTCACACGAACGCTATTCTGTGTGACTGCGTGACTCATTTTTAGTTCCTTTACCGTGAGTTCGAACTCGTCGTTTTCATCACGGGCCACGAATGGCCACCAGCCCTTGATCCTCTTCTGCTTGAAGATGGACACGGTGGGAACCTCTGACTCGTGGGTCACCATCTCGATGGTGCACTGCTTCGCCGTCTTGGCCCCGCGGGGGAAGCGGTTCAGGTCCAACTCGATCGCGCCTGTAAAAAAAAGAACCAATCAGAACTGAGCCTAAGAAGTCCTCTACTACCCAGCGACTCAGAGGCCAATCAGAACTGAGCCTAAGAAGTAATCTACTACCCGGCAACTCAGAGACCAATCAGAACTGAGCCTAAGAAGTCATCTACTACCCGGCGACTCAGAGGCCAATCAGAACTGCACCTAAGAAGTCATCAGCGGAGAAGTGGTCGGCATCCCACACTTGAAGGTTGAGACGCGCCGGGATCTTGTACTCTGTCTCGTCCCAGGCGAACATGGACTCCTTCTTGGAGATGACGATCTTCTCCTCGGCCATGAGGTAGTCGAAGGGGTAGAGGAAGCGCCAGTTGAAGTTGCCCTCGCCGGTGATGGAGTGATAGTGGACGTCTGTGTCCTGCTTGTCCTCCTGCTGGCCTTTCAGCCAACTGTCCAAAGGGAAGACACGTGATTTATTTACAGTGGTGCCAAACATCTCTCGTGGTCACGGACCACCAAATACAAACAAATTAGGCGGCAGAGATGAGTTTGATATGATCAGAGTCAATTCTACACGGAAACAACTATGAAAAACTGCTTCTTCCTTTGATGCTTCCAACACCTGGGCCCTCATGCATCAACGTGTTCTACGCACAGATCTGTGCGTAACCCGTGCGTACGATCATTTCTAAGCAAAGAGTGGGATTCATCAACTTCAACTTGAACTTGACTTCGTGCTTACATCTACGCACATTTCGGACCTGGCGTACCTCGCGCCCAGTGGTAGAATATATTATTACAACAAGGAAATGAGCTTCTGTGCATAATAACACTGGATGTTCTATGAACCGTAGTTCATTATAGTTCATTGTAAAATAGCAACAGTAGTGTAATTATGGTCAAAACCCTATAAATAGCATTTGGAATAATAGATCTTTCTCTCAGAATGAATGCAGCATGTCATATATGTTACGATGAATTGAAAATGGGGGACCCTGATGTAAACAAGACGAAAGTCTTTCTCTGGTCTGCATCCCCTTAACAATTGTATGTATTGAGCTGTACTGTACTGTACCCATTCTGCAATCTGTTAATAAAGTTCTCATTCATTCATTCATTCATTCATGGTTTATATAGCGTTATCGGAATATACGGGGTGTAGGCTACTGACTGACTGCGCTCCGCGTAGCTTGATTGATTGATTGATTGAAAAGTTTATTAACAGATTGCAGAATGGGTACAGTACAGTACAGCTCAGTACATACAATTGTTAATTGGGGATGCAGACCAACTTTCGTCCTGTTTACATCAGGGTCCCCCATTTTCAATTCATCATAAATCATAAAGCTCAACTCGTTATTATTTTGCGCACAGACCGCCGAAACACGGGAACGTTTTGATTATATTTAAAAGGCTTTACGTTAAACGAAACAAGTGGAATTTCGAAGCTGTAAGCAGAATAAGTCATGAATATAGTGTTCTTCCCCCTTTTTACTGTACAAGAAAGAATAGAAAACGCATTGCAATGACACCATGCAGATAGTGGACAGACTATATGATGGAATTCAAGTTCATGTATTGAAAGGCAGGATACATCATACATGCAGTGAGATTCATTGTTCTTGTATATGCTCTCGTATTATATTGTTTATATAGGCTACCCAATACTGACATCAAAATAGATTGTAGTAGTATGCCTCTAGAAATCATGCAGCAGGTAGAAAATTGACGGGAGATCCATCGCGATTTGGAATAGAATTGAGGAGAACTTTAATCCGTGGGTATTAATCAAACAACACGGGAAAAGGCAGTCATATTCCAGCGCGGTCTTTATTAGCCGACAACAAAATAGATGCCTCTAAAAATCATATAGCCAATCGAACACAACTAATAAAGGCATTCATATTGTACAGCACGGTTATAATGACACACAACACAACCAACGCCAAACAGTGGTCAACGAACGGTCTTTATTAGTATTTTGAGCTGTCCAGGCAGAATTGCAGCAATGGTCTTAGGGAGCCGTTGATATCTGACATCACCGTTTACAAATCCGCCTTTTATTTATCCACCTCCGTTACGAGGACCTCCACCTCGGTGTCTGTGTAGTTTCTCTTTTTCGTTCGCTTTGCCATCCTCCAACATTCCACGCACAGGGATTCCCTCATGGTATTTGAAGGGGAGGGCCTGACCATATTTGGTTGGTCGGGGCGGTTTTGGTATGCAAATACGTGAAAGCGTGCACGAGCTGCGGCGCAGGGCCAAGGTGGGATTCATCATGACAGGGGTGCGTAGAGCCTGCTTACGCACGTGTGATGAATGCCGACTTCCCTGTGCGTGCGCTAGTTCTAAATTCCGTGCTTACGTGTGGAAGTAGGTCAAGGTCAAAGTCCACGTTGATGAATGAGGGCCCTGGAATGCCCTCTGACGTTCTTCCTTCCTTGAAGGTTATTGTGTTTTGTTTTTATAAATGATATATATATTGATTGAAGATATGTGTCTATAGTTGGAAAATTGGACGGGTTTCAGCTGTCCTGACTGTGGTGGTTTCAGCTGTCTGTCCTGACTGTGATGGTTTCAGCTGTCTGTCCTGACTGTGGTGGTTTCAGCTGTCTGTCCTGACTGTGGTGGTTTCAGCTGTCTGTCCTGACTGTGGTGGTTTCAGCTGTCCTGACTGTGATGGTTTCAGCTGTCCTGACTGTGGTGGTTTCAGCTGTCTGTCCTGACTGTGGTGGTTTCAGCTGTCTGTCCTGACTGTGGTGGTTTCAGCTGTCTGTCCTGACTGTGATGGTTTCAGCTGTCTGTCCTGACTGTGATGGTTTCAGCTGTCCTGACTGTGGTGGTTTCAGCTGTCTGTCCTGACTGTGGTGGTTTCAGCTGTCCTGACTGTGGTGGTTTCAGCTGTCTGTCCTGACTGTGGTGGTTTCAGCTGTCTGTCCTGACTGTGGTGGTTTCAGCTGTCTGTCCTGACTGTGATGGTTTCAGCTGTCTGTCCTGACTGTGGTGGTTTCAGCTGTCTGTCCTGACTGTGGTGGTTTCAGCTGTCCTGACTGTGATGGTTTCAGCTGTCTGTCCTGACTGTGGTGGTTTCAGCTGTCTGTCCTGACTGTGGTGGTTTCAGCTGTCTGTCCTGACTGTGGTGGTTTCAGCTGTCTGTCCTGACTGTGGTGGTTTCAGCTGTCCTGACTGTGATGGTTTCAGCTGTCTGTCCTGACTGTGATGGTTTCAGCTGTCTGTCCTGACTGTGATGGTTTCAGCTGTCTGTCCTGACTGTGATGGTTTCAGCTGTCTGTCCTGACTGTGATGGTTTCAGCTGTCCTGACTGTGATGGTTTCAGCTGACTGTCCTGACTGTGATGGTTTCAGCTGTCTGTCCTGACTGTGGTGGTTTCAGCTGTCTGTCCTGACTGTGATGGTTTCAGCTGTCTGTCCTGACTGTGGTGGTTTCAGCTGTCTGTCCTGACTGTGGTGGTTTCAGCTGTCTGTCCTGACTGTGATGGTTTCAGCTGTCTGTCCTGACTGTGATGGTTTCAGCTGTCCTGACTGTGATGGTTTCAGCTGTCCTGACTGTGATGGTTTCAGCTGTCTGTCCTGACTGTGGTGGTTTCAGCTGTCTGTCCTGACTGTGGTGGTTTCAGCTGTCTGTCCTGACTGTGGTGGTTTCAGCTGTCTGTCCTGACTGTGATGGTTTCAGCTGTCCTGACTGTGATGGTTTCAGCTGTCCTGACTGTGATGGTTTCAGCTGTCCTGACTGTGATGGTTTCAGCTGTCCTGACTGTGGTGGTTTCAGCTGTCCTGACTGTGGTGGTTTCAGCTGTCTGTCCTGACTGTGATGGTTTCAGCTGTCTGTCCTGACTGTGATGGTTTCAGCTGTCCTGACTGTGATGGTTTCAGCTGTCCTGACTGTGATGGTTTCAGCTGTCTGTCCTGACTGTGGTGGTTTCAGCTGTCTGTCCTGACTGTGATGGTTTCAGCTGTCCTGACTGTGATGGTTTCAGCTGTCCTGACTGTGATGGTTTCAGCTGTCCTGACTGTGATGGTTTCAGCTGTCCTGAATGTGGTGGTTTCGGCTATCCTGACTGTGGTGGTTTCAGCTGTCTGTCCTGACTGTGATGGTTTCGGCTGTCCTGACTGTGGTGGTTTCAGCTGTCCTGACTGTGGTGGTTTCAGCTGTCCTGACTGTGGTGGTTTCAGCTGTCTGTCCTGACTGTGATGGTTTCAGCTGTCTGTCCTGACTGTGATGGTTTCAGCTGTCTGTCCTGACTGTGGTGGTTTCAGCTGTCCTGACTGTGGTGGTTTCAGCTGTCCTGACTGTGATGGTTTCAGCTGTCTGTCCTGACTGTGGTGGTTTCAGCTGTCCTGACTGTGATGGTTTCAACTGTCTGTCCTGAATGTGGTGGTTTCAGCTGTCCTGACTGTGGTGGTTTCAGCTGTCCTGACTGTGGTGGTTTCAGCTGTCCTGACTGTGGTGGTTTCAGCTGTCTGTCCTGACTGTGGTGGTTTCAGCTGTCCTGACTGTGGTGGTTTCAGCTGTCCTGACTGTGGTGGTTTCAGCTGTCTGTCCTGACTGTGGTGGTTTCAGCTGTCTGTCCTGACTGTGATGGTTTCAGCTGTCTGTCCTGACTGTGATGATTTCAGCTGTCTGTCCTGACTGTGGTGGTTTCAGCTGTCCTGACTGTGATGGTTTCAGCTGTCTGTCCTGACTGTGGTGGTTTCAGCTGTCTGTCCTGACTGTGATGGTTTCAGTTGTCTGTCCTGACTGTGATGGTTTCAGCTGTCTGTCCTGACTGTGATGGTTTCAGCTGTCCTGACTGTGATGGTTTCAGCTGTCCTGACTGTGATGGTTTCAGCTGTCTGTCCTGAATGTGGTGGTTTCGGCTGTCCTGACTGTGATGGTTTCAGCTGTCTGTCCTGACTGTGGTGGTTTCAGCTGTCTGTCCTGACTGTGGTGGTTTCAGCTGTCTGTCCTGACTGTGGTGGTTTCAGCTGTCTGTCCTGACTGTGATGGTTTCAGCTGTCCTGACTGTGGTGGTTTCAGCTGTCTGTCCTGACTGTGGTGGTTTCAGCTGTCCTGACTGTGGTGGTTTCAGCTGTCTGTCCTGACTGTGGTGGTTTCAGCTGTCTGTCCTGACTGTGGTGGTTTCAGCTGTCTGTCCTGACTGTGGTGGTTTCAGCTGTCCTGACTGTGGTGGTTTCAGCTGTCCTGACTGTGGTGGTTTCAGCTGTCTGTCCTGACTGTGATGGTTTCAGCTGTCTGTCCTGACTGTGGTGGTTTAAGCTGTCCTGACTGTGGTGGTTTCAGCTGTCTGTCCTGACTGTGATGGTTTCAGCTGTCTGTCCTGACTGTGATGGTTTCAGCTGTCCTGACTGTGATGGTTTCAGCTGTCTGTCCTGACTGTGGTGGTTTCAGCTGTCCTGACTGTGGTGGTTTCAGCTGTCTGTCCTGACTGTGGTGGTTTCAGCTGTCCTGACTGTGATGGTTTCAGCTGTCTGTCCTGAATGTGGTGGTTTCAGCTGTCCTGACTGTGGTGGTTTCAGCTGTCCTGACTGTGGTGGTTTCAGCTGTCCTGACTGTGGTGGTTTCAGCTGTCTGTCCTGACTGTGGTGGTTTCAGCTGTCCTGACTGTGGTGGTTTCAGCTGTCCTGACTGTGGTGGTTTCAGCTGTCTGTCCTGACTGTGATTGTTTCAGCTGTCTGTCCTGACTGTGGTGGTTTCAGCTGTCCTGACTGTGATGGTTTCAGCTGTCTGTCCTGACTGTGGTGGTTTCAGCTGTCCTGACTGTGGTGGTTTCAGCTTTCTGTCCTGACTGTGGTGGTTTCAGCTGTCTGTCCTGACTGTGGTGGTTTCAGCTGTCTGTCCTGACTGTGGTGGTTTCAGCTGTCCTGACTGTGGTGGTTTCAGCTGTCCTGACTGTGATTGTTTCAGCTGTCTGTCCTGACTGTGGTGGTTTCAGCTGTCTGTCCTGACTGTGATGGTTTCAGCTGTCTGTCCTGACTATGGTGGTTTTAGCTGTCCTGCCTGTGATGGTTTCAGCTGTCTGTCCTGACTGTGATGGTTTCAGCTGTCCTGACTGTGGTGGTTTCAGCTGTCTGTCCTGACTGTGGTGGTTTCAGCTGTCCTGACTGTGATGGTTTCAGCTGTCCTGACTGTGGTGGTTTCAGCTGTCTGTCCTGACTGTGATGGTTTCAGCTGTCTGTCCTGACTGTGATGGTTTCAGCTGTCTGTCCTGACTGTGATGGTTTCAGCTGTCCTGACTGTGATGGTTTCAGCTGTCCTGACTGTGGTGGTTTCAGCTGTCCTGACTGTGATGGTTTCAGCTGTCCTGACTGTGATGGTTTCAGCTGTCTGTCCTGACTGTGATGGTTTCAACTGTCTGTCCTGACTGTGATGGTTTCAGCTGTCCTGACTGTGGTGGTTTCAACTGACTGTCCTGACTGTGGTGGTTTCAGCTGTCCTGACTGTGGTGGTTTCAGCTGTCTGTCCTGACTGTGATGGTTTCAGCTGTCTGTCCTGACTGTGATGGTTTCAGCTGTCTGTCCTGACTGTGATGGTTTCAGCTGTCCTGACTGTGGTGGTTTCAGCTGTCTGTCCTGACTGTGATGGTTTCAGCTGTCTGTCCTGACTGTGATGGTTTCAGCTGTCTGTCCTGACTGTGATGGTTTCAGCTGTCCTGACTGTGATGGTTTCAGCTGTCCTGACTGTGATGGTTTCAGCTGTCCTGACTGTGATGGTTTCAGCTAAGCCAGGACACAGTCAGGACAGCTGAAACCATCACAGTCCGGAGTTCATTCCACCACTGTGGGGCTATCTAGGATGGAAACACAGTCATCATCTAGGATGAAACATCCTGAGCAGCTAACAGTCAAAATATCTGTGGACGCAGAAATCGAGCCTGTATTTACCCTAACCCTGTATTTACCCCTAACCCTGTATTTACCCCTAACCCTGTATTTACCCCTAACCCTGTATTTACCCGCGCACAAAGATGTCACTGGACTTCTCCCCCGTGAAGATGTCGTCGTCCTCCAGCACCACCTCGTCCGTGTTCCAGATGATCACCCTCAGTTCAAACCTGCCGACGGGTCAGAACACAACAGCCACTGACACATGTGATGATGACGACATAATGTGGTTGATGAGCTGACAAAACGCCACGTGACGGAACGGCAGAGACACAGAGTGAGAAGAGAAACACACTTCTTGGGTTTCCTCGGTGAGATGTCGAGGGCGGGTCCGGGCGCCGTCATGTCTTTGGGGAACATGTCCACCCACATCTCAATCCTCCCCTGGAACCATTGGGACACAAAATGACCAAAGTTTCTAAACGGCAAACTTTCAAAGTTTTTTAAATGATGAATTATTACCAATACCATGGCAACACGTGAGCCGGCAGACGTCGACGTACCTGTTCGATCCCTGCTTTATCGGGGTGGAGGAGGGGTCTGGTCTCCACGTGCTCTGGGATGAGTTTGCAGCCGACCTTGGGGATCTCCTCCCAGTGTTTCAACACCGTCAGCGCCAGGTGCTCGTCCGTCTGCTTCTTCAGACCTGCCAAACGGCGTCAGACAAACCCCTGAATAAACCCGGGCTCAGGACAACAGCATCCCTATAGGGAGGTGTAGTGGTTACTTCCTGGTCTATAGGGAGGTGTAGTGGTTACGTCCTGGTCTATAGGGAGGTGTAGTGGTTACTTCCTGGTCTAATAGGGAGGTGTAGTGGTTACTTCCTGGTCTATAGGGAGGTGTAGTGGTTACTTCCTGGTCTATAGGGAGGTGTAGTGGTTACGTCCTGGTCTATAGGGAGGTGTAGTGGTTACGTCCTGGTCTATAGGGAGGTGTAGTGGTTACTTCCTGGTCTATAGGGAGGTGTAGTGGTTACGTCCTGGTCTATAGGGAGGTGTAGTGGTTACTTCCTGGTCTATAGGGAGGTGTAGTGGTTACGTCGTTGCCGTTTTTCCGTGTTCCACCCTCTGTCCAACGCAATGTATTTCCCCATTGCCCATTTCTATGCATGGTGTACCTTTCTGTGCGTATTCATCCACAATCTATAGCTCAACATGAAAATATTCGCAAAAAATCTTCGAATTTAATTTCAACCAAAAATGCTTAAACAATCATGTTAGTGATAGAAGGGAACTCGTTTTGTGCAAAAATGGAAAGCTTTTCAATTTCCATGCGGCAGAATTCTTACAATAGCTGATAATCCATTTTCCCAATGATAAATCCCTATACGGGTGGACCTCGCGGGGCGGTCCAAAGTGACGTCAGACTACACCTATATGTACTAAACTAAAGGCCGAGATATGCTTCAACGTCGGCCGTTGGAGAGATTTGACGCGTGCGAGCTAGACAGACATACTTCCACGCCAGTTCAACGCATGGGTTGCAGTACACCACCAAACCACTAGGTGGCTGTGCTGCGTTGTGTTCTACAAATGGCTATATTTTCTGACTTCCTCTGCCAGTCTTTCTTCGATTTGGTCCATGTGTTTGTAATGTAGTTAATCACGATCGATAATGGAACGCTCCGACCGAGCTCCCGAGATGATGAACGCTAAATACGGTAAGTACGTCAGGCCCCAGCCCAGGGCAGCGGCCAATCACAGCTCTGCGTTGTCCACTTGCATCGATTTGGCGCGCAGTTACATTTTTGGCCATGTGCATGTAGGCGTTGCCGGTAGGCTTGCAGGAGCCGCAGCAGGCTCGTCGCTGCAACCTTCACAACCACTTTGACGTCAGTATAAATTAGGCATAAATATGTCCAGTTCCCCAGTTGTGACTGTGCAGCGTACAACAGGCAGGTCTACAGGACACCAGGGGGGTGAAGGAAACACCTGGATGCAATGGCTCGTGACATGGATTCATATAAATATCAATAATGTTGATAATAAAATGTATGTATACATGATCATGCAACATAAAAAGAATTGTTGTAGGAACGGTTTGGGAGAGGGAGGTAGGGAGGGGTTTTAGATTGTGTGTTGTGAAGTTTAGACTTCAGAGAGGGAGAGTAAAGTACAGAAAAAAGGTACCGTTGGGTACCGCTATCGATTCCCGGGTAAAAAGAAACATTTCAAGTTCAAGTTCAAGTTCTTTAATAGTTGTCATACAGAAGTACAGAATACTTTCATACAAAATGCTTCTTACTGTTACGCTCCAGAGACTGTGCTAGACAAGATAGTATCAAATAACATAATAACATAATATAGCATGAATTTAGAAGAAGAGAATGAGGTCACAGTGTTCGGTATAGACATATGTACAATGTTCTGAGTTACCATATAATATACAATACAGGCTCGGTGTCCCGAACAGACCCACCGCGTAGGCCAGATGCAAGCCGCATTTTACAATAAATCTCCGTTGGGCTGCTTTAAAAAAATATATATATATATAATCGCTAATTTAATCGCAGTCGCAATATCTGTCCGAAAAAATCGCAATTACATATTTCCCCAAAATGGTGCAGCCCTACTAGCCACATGGTTACTAGAGAAGCCACCTGCCCCCCCCTACTGTAACAAGTTGACGCTTGAAGCTGCTGTCGGACGTCAGGTGGAACAGGAAGTGAAGAAGTCACTGGCTCAGGTTAAATCAAATTAAACCTGTTGCTACATCATCAGGTACAAACAATGGAGCGCCACTTAGTGACCAAACATGGCACTGCAACTAAATAACAACACAGAAATACAATAGGCACATTTGTGACTGTTACCAAATATAACACGTTTTATACTCGTGCTACAAGATTTTGGCCTGTGCTACAAAAAGATCTACCTCTGTAGCACCACGTGGTATGTGCAAAAAAGTTAACACACAGCCCTGTGTGGTGTGGTGTGGTGTGGTGTGGTGTGGTGTGGTGTGGTGTGGTGCAACACTATACCGTTTTCGTCCTCCAGCTCGGTGGGGCCCATGAAGACACGGTTGGCCACCTTCACCCTCCCCGCAGGACCGTAGTGAGGCCCGTCCAGCTTGCCCTCCTTGCAGAGCTTGGCCAGGATCTGAGTGGGCTTCATCGGGTCCCGCCAAATGTTGTAGCCGTGGCTTCAGGTGAAAAAAAGAACACAAAGAAATCGAGGTTACAAGAAATATCATCAATCATTTCAACCCAGATGAACTATAGTAGTAGTAGTAGTAGTAGTAGTAGTAGTAGTAGTAGTAGTAGTAGTAGTAGTAGTAATGGTAGTAGTAGTAGTAGTAGTAGTAGTAGTAGTAGTAGTAGTAGTAGTAAGTAGTAGTAGTAGTAGTAGTAGTAGTAGTAGTAGTAGTAGTAGTAGTAGTAGTAAGTAGTAGTAGTAGTAGTAGTAGTAGTAGTAGTAGTAGTAGTAGTAGTAGTAGTAGTAGTTTACTGTCACGAATAAAGTACAGGTACATTACAGTGAGATGCTTGGTTCATACACATACAGCTCATTATAGTAGTAGTAGTAAGACTGACTTTACATTAAACGAATGACAATAATATAGTATAAAGTAGGGTATTATTTGGACTAAAGAATGGTGTTGTCTCACCCTACTCGCATGTTGAGGTACAGCACCATACATTATACACTGAGAAACCACGGCCGAGAGCGAGCTCTCCGGGAACAACCCCACTGTGCCCGTGGCTGTCCGGCGTAAAACTCCAAAAAGAAGAAGAAGAAGAAGCTTTCTCAGCAACCATCTTCCGGTCTTACTTCCTGCGCTAACGTTCTAATCTAAACTGCTGCCACCTGTCGTCACAGAGGGGAATTGCAGCCATTTTGTATAAATTAAAAAAAATAATTGAAAAATACAGGGAAATATTTTAACGGGAAGACGGCGGGAGAGAAGGTTGAAATACAGGAGAATCCCTGGAAAAACTGGAGGGTTGACACAGGTATGATTTCAATATGTGCGTCCTCACCATGCAGACCTGTGTGGTGTGGACTATGTGTGTGTCTGTGACGTTACTCATACCTATAGCCTAGCATTGCAAGCGTCACAGTAAAGTCCTCCCTGTGAGGCACGCTGCTGAAACAGCACTAGAAATTAGACATTACATCTTAAATTACAGCGGCTGATTTGGTCATTTATGATTCAAGGCAGGGTTTCGGCTCAAAATGTGAATCAAACAAAAGCTAATCTACCAGTGAACCAACATCCTGCATTATGGAGACGACATGTTTACAAATGTATGGCTGAACTACATTTCCCAGGGCTGTGTGCACGTCTTGTGCTCGCCAACACTAAACACGTTTTCACATCAGCTATTTAAAGTGCTGTTGAGGAAACCAATTCGTATTTCCACAGAATAGCAAACAACGTGAAAACACCCATAATTATGCAAATGATGCAGCTTGTCATCGTGCGACTCTCAAAACAGACCCTCCCCTCAGTTTAGGAGTGATATAAAGAGGCCCGCCTTTTTGTTTAGAGTCGGTGAGCTCAAGAGAAGAACGAGGAAGCCCACGTTTGGGGCAACATCTACATCCAAGCGTAGAACATTCAGCACGTACCCAGGAACAGGTGAGCCTTCAAAATATGATCTACACTACCTACTATACTAACATGTCTACTACTGTGCACTCAACACTGCAGCGCACAAGTTTCAACACCGTTTGATGATCATTGTTGCTCAGCTGAAAGAGTTGTGCCCTTCCTGCTGTCTTGTCGTACAGAACCTGTAAGTCGCTTTGGATAAAAGCATCAGCTAATTGACTAAATGTAAAAATGTAATGTAAAAACTTCGCAAACGGACTTGAGGCGAGGACTTTAAGAATCCCACATGAGGGTGGCAAGATGCGACTGCTGTTACCTCGAGTATCGGAGGGGACTCGTGCTATGTATGACATATGACTTAGTCCACATTGCAGCCGGCTTGTGGGAGGCAAGAAACAGCGTTCGAGACAGGGGAGGGTTGAATTGGCTGATATGAAATTGGGATGGGAGAAAAATAGAAAAATGGGAGAAAAAGTGGATAAAAAAAAATAATCCCACGTGAGAGCTGCCGTTTCGCACAGGAAGCGTAGGGCTGTCCTCGAGTGAACACATTCTGAATCTAATAGTTGTGAAACGGCTTCAACTAATGGAGTTGATTTCAATCGACACGCAAGTAGAATTGTGTTTCACCCGTATGCAATCGTGCAGAGGGGCCTCTTTGAATCTTTCTAATTAAGATTTCTAATTAAGATATCGATGTGCTGCCGGGTAGCGCAGCGGACTAAGCGTCTGTCTACCACCACAGAGACAGTGGGATCGAATCCAGCTGTGGTGCTTCCGGGTTGGCCGACCGTCCATACTAACACAATTGGCGGTGTTAGCGGGTGGGAAACCCGGCGAGGGTGGGTCCTGGTCATTGTAAACAGCAACTCCTACAGTTCGGTCGGGGCGCCTGTACAGCAAGGGAAGGATCTAGGAGAGGTAGTGTGACCCTCCACACGTTACACTCTCCCAGTGAGAGTCTGCGCTGTCAGGTGAAAAGAAGCGGTGGGCTGGTACACATGTGTCGGAGGAAGCATGTGATAGTCTCCGCCCTCCCGGACCGACGGTAGGGGGTAGAGTGCGCAACGACCAGGAAGGGGATTGGGAACTAGACGCTTCCCCATTGCCCATTTCTAATCGTCTCGTTTAAAACAAATAAAGCATGAACATTTGTCATGAACATGAGCATGGTGTACCTTTCTGTGTGTATTCATCCACAATCTATAGCTCAACATGAAACAATTCGCAATTAATCGTAAAATAATTACGTATAATTTTATTTCAACCAAAAATGCTTAAACAATAATGTTTAGCATTTTAGCAATTCAGCAATTTAGCATTTATGCAGGTGAACACCAGGAAAGCGGCAGGCCCAGATGGTATAACAGGACGCATACTTAAGTCCTGTGCCAACCAGCTAGCCCCGGTGTTCACCGCCATATTTAATCAATCCCTGGCGGAGTCAGTGGTCCCTGCCTGCTTCAAGATGTCTACCATCATCCCTGTACCGAAGAAACCCTCCCCAACATGTCTCAATGACTACAGACCGGTGGCACTCACCTCTGTGGTCATGAAATGTTTTGAGAGGCTGGTCAAGGACCACATTTGTGCTCCCTCCCCAGTGATATGGACCCTATGCAATTTGCATACAGAACAAACAGGTCCACTGACGACGCGGTCTCCCAGGTACTGCACAGCACTCTCTCCCACCTTGACAGTCAGAAGGGGGGCTATGTGAGACTGTTGTTCATTGACTACAGCTCAGCGTTCAACACCATAGTCCCCACCAGACTGGTGGACAAGCTGATCGAGCTGGGTCTGAGCTCCGCCCTGAGCGCCTGGGTACTGGACTTTCTGAGTGAAAGACCCCAGGCGGTCAGGGTGGGGGGTCAGACCTCCAACACCATCACCCTGAGCATCGGGTCCCCCCAAGGCTGTGTTCTGAGCCCCCTGCTGTACTCACTCTACACACACGATTGTGTGGCCAAGTTCAGCTCCAACTCCATAGTGAAGTTTGCAGACGACACAGTGGTGGTGGGGCTGATCTCGGACAACGACGAGAAGGCCTACCGGGAGGAGGTTGAGGTACTGGAACGCTGGTGCCAGGACAACAGCCTGCTCCTGAACATTGGTAAAACCAAGGAGCTGATCGTGGATTATAGGAGAGGACAGCAGGAGACACACACACCACTGATGATAAACGGGGCTACCGTGGACAGGGTGAGCAGCTTTAAGTACCTGGGGGTCCACATCTCAGAGGATCTGACATGGTCAACACACATAGACACAGTCGTAAAAAAAGGCGAAGCAGCGCCTCTACCACCTGAGACAGTTAAGGAAGTTCAGAGTATCGGGGAAGATACTCCAGTCCTTCTACTCAGGAGCTGTAGAGAGCATCTTGACCGGAAACATCACTGCCTGGTATGGAAACAGCACGGCACAGGACAAGAAGGCCCTACAGAGAGTGGTGCGCTCAGCCGAGCGTACCACGGGTATTGCACTACCTCCCCTGCAGGTTCTATACAACAAGAGGTGCAAATCCAGAGCCTGCAGAATAATGAAAGACCCCCACCACCCCAATAACAGCCTGTTCTAGCTGCTGAGGTCAGGCAGACGCCTGCGAACCCCAGCTACTAGGACAGAGAGGCTTAGGCTCAGCTTCTTCCCCCAGGCCATCAGAGCCTTGAACAATGAACACTGAGTGCCACAGAACACTGAACTATCCACACACAAGCACACATGAGCACACACACGACACGCACGCTGTGCACGCTCACACACTAGCAGCCACTTTAACACTTTAACATGAGCAGGCACACACTCATGACGCACACACCCACACTTATGGCCAAAAAGGAAAGGCCACTTTAAATTAGTATAACAACAGTAACAGTGTATTGCACTACCAAAGCTACCTAGCATGTCCTATATGCTCTGTAAATAACTATGTACAGATACCGAGATGTCCCACCATGTTACCTGTTACCTGTTTATTGCACAATGTTGTTTTTTATTGGATTCTATTATATGTTGTACCACTGTATTGCACATCGTTGCGGGCAAGACCACCCGCATTTCATTGTATACCTGTATGCCGTGACAAATAAAACTCTTGACTTGACTTGACTTAGTGATAGAAGGGAACTAATTTTGTGCAAAAATGGAAAGCTTGCCAATGTTCATGAGGCAGAATTATTACAATAGCCGATAATAGATTTTCCCAATGATAAATCCCTAAACGGGTAGACCGCGCGGGAAACTAAAGTGACGTCAGACAACACCTCCCTATTGGTGCGGTTGTGCCATTACTTTACAAAAGTTATACTGGCACATGGGTTTAATACAGCAATGGATTATGGGTAAATGCAACGTTAAAGCAGTGCCAATGTAAGACTGACTTTACATTAAATGAATGACAATAATATAGTATAAAGTAGGGTATTATTTGGACTAAAGAATGGTGTTGTCTCACCCTACTCGCATGTTGAGGTACAGCACCATACATTATACACTGAGAAACCACGGCCGAGAGTGAGCTCTCCGGGAACAACCCCACTGTGCCCGTGGCTGTCCGGCGTAAAACTCCAAAAAGAAGAAGAAGAAGAAGCTTTCTCAGCAACCATCTTCCGGTCTTACTTCCTGCGCTAACGTTCTAATCTAAACTGCTGCCACCTGTCGTCACGGAGGGGAATTGCAGCCATTTTGTATAAATTTAAAAAAATAATTGAAAAATACAGGGAAATATTTTAACGGGAGGACGGCGGGAGAGAAGGTTGAAATATAGGAGAATCCCTGGAAAAACGAGAGGGTTGACAGGTATGATTTCAATATGTGCGTCTTCACCATGCAGACCTGTGTGGTGTGGACTATGTGTGTGTCTGTGACGTTACTCATACCTATAGCCTAGCATTGCAAGCGTCACAGTAAAGTCCTCCCTGTGAGGCACGCTGCTGAAACAGCACTAGAAATTAGACATTACATCTTAAATTTCAGCGGCTGATTTGGTCATTTATGATTCAAGGCAGGTTTTCGGCTCAAAATGTGAATCAAACAAAAGCTACCAGTGAACCAACATCCTGCATTATGGAGACGACATGTTTACAAATGTATGGCTGAACTACATTTACCAGGGCTGTGTGCACGTCTTGTGCTCGCCAACACTAAACACATTTTCACATCAGCTATTTAAACTATATAAAATAAAAGTCATGCACTTGTCCTAATTTACTAACCTGCACTGTAGCACTCAACACTTTGATGAACATTGTTACTCAGCTGATAGAGTTGTGGGGCCGGACTGGGGAAATAATTCATACCGGGAGATATAGCGCGAAATATAGCCCCAATCTGGCCACTTTTTAAGCGGGGGGTCTGGGGGTCCCCCACCAGGAATTTTTTTGTTACAAAAACTTAATTTCCTGCATTCTGGTGAATTTTAGTGCATGTGAATCACAAACTAATGATCCAACAATTGCTTAGTACAATGTACTGTTATGGACCTCAAATAAAACTGTTGTGGCACTAGCAATGCTACTCTCTCCACCTTCAAAAAGAAAGCAAGAGCACAACATATTTTTCTATTTACTATTATAATACAGTTAACCACTCTCTCCTGTAAGGGCCTTTCTTTTTCTTTGTTTTATCCCTCTCTCCTCCACCCTTTCTCTTTCTTCCACTGTCCATCTTGACATCAACGTTAATTGACTTTCGCTCTCTGATCTCTACCGAGTCCCTCACTACCTGGCTCATTGCCTGGCTGTTATTCTGCATCTGAGTGCCGTCTGCCATTCCATTCGCCGCCTCCGCTGTCAATCAGTTGTATCGTCTGGTCCCGCCTCCACCAATCACAAGCGGCAGCACGGCTCCATTGTGTGTGTGTGTGTGATCCGCGTGAGGGAGAGAGAGTCAGATAGTTCTCCAACTCTGTCGCAGACAGTGAAATCCTGGTTGTTCCCCACCCACCTAGGTTATCTAACTATCGCGCCGCGCCGCCGCCACAACTAGAAACAATGACCTGGCAAATTTTTTTATAAAAAAATTATAATATTTTTTTTATTTTTTTTTATTTTTTTTAATATAATTTTTTTTTTTATCTGTGCAGGCCAGGCCACCGGGAAAACTCCCGGTGCTCCCGATGGCCAGTCCGGGCCTGTGCCCTTCCTGATGACTTGTCGTTGGATAAAAGTGTCAGCTAAATGTAAATGTATATATAGAGAGTCTCTCTCTCTCTCTCTCTCTCTCTCTCTCTCTCTCTCTCTCTCTCTCTCTCTCTCTCTCTCTCTCTCTATATATATATAGATAGGCTATATATATATATATCTATATATAGAGAGAGCCTTTCTCGTGACAGCACTCCATCTGTTACTGGCTTGTTACATCTCGCCAGTCTCTCCAACAAACTGGTCTGCTGTTTTCACCACCATGTGTCGCAGAGCCCCTTTCAGAGCCACTCAGGAGGCGTTGATTGAAAGTCACTTTGAAAGGCACAACCGCACCAATAGGGAGGTGTTGTCTGACGTCACTTTAGTTTCCCGCGCGGTCCACCCGTTTAGGGATTTATCATTGGGAACATGTATTATCAGCTATTGTAATAATTCTGCCTCATGAACATTGGCAAGCTTTCCATTTTTGCACAGAAATTGTTCCCTTATATCACTAACATTATTGTTTAAGCATTTTTGGTTGAAATAAAATTATACGTAATTATTTTACGATTAATTGCGAATTGTTTCATGTTGAGCTATAGATTGTGGATGAATACACACAGAAAGGTACACCATGCTCATGTTCATGACAAATGTTCATGCTTTATTTGTTTTAAACGAGACGATTAGAAATGGGCAATGGGGAAGCGTCTAGTTTTTTACCAACGGATTTCCAGTTCCGTGTTCGCGTTCTGCGATCTGATTGGCCACTGACGTTTCTGGTGCGATCTGATTGGCCACTGACGTTTCTGGTCATGTGACATGTGCGCCCAATCGCGTGACGCGCCCATTTCCACCTTGACCAGCAGCAAACTACCTAACGCCTAGTTTATCACTGGTTAAGCTTAGGCGACTCTTTCAAAGTTGGTTAAGGTTAGAGTTTGGAATCAGGGCTGGTGTTCTATCGCCCTGCTCTAAGACAAACTCTAACCTTAAACATAAAAAAGAAAAAAATACAAGATTCCAGAAAAACGTCAAGGATGCTACACAAAAAAGTCAAGACTTATTTCCATTGTGGTCCTTGATATAGATAAAGATATTATTTCATTGTGTATTGATTAACTTTACATTTGCGCTTCATTACTTTACAAAAGTTATACTGGCACATGCGTCTAATACAGCAATGGATTATGGGTAAATGCAACGTTAAAGCAGTGCCAATGTAAGACTGACTTTACATTAAACGAATGACAATAATATAGTATAAAGTAGGGTATTATTTGGACTAAAGAATGGTGTTGTCTCACCCTACTCGCATGTTGAGGTACAGCACCATACATTATACACTGAGGAACCACGGCCGAGAGCGAGCTCTCTGGGAACAACCCCACTGTGCCCGTGGCTGTCGGACGTAAAACTCCAAAAAGAAGAAGAAGAAGAAGAAGAAGCTTTCTCAGCAACCATCTTCCGGTCTTACTTCCTGCGCTAACGTTCTAATCTAAACTGCTGCCACCTGTTGTCACGGAGGGGAATTGCAGCCATTTTGTATAAATTTAAAAAAATAATTGAAAAATACGGAGAAATATTTTAACGGGAGGACGGCGGGAGAGAAGGTTGAAATACAGGAGAATCCCTGGAAAAACTGGAGGGTTGACACAGGTATGATTTCAATATGTGCGTCTTCACCATGCAGACCTGTGTGGTGTGGACTATGTGTGTGTCTGTGACGTTACTCATACCTATAGCCTAGCATTGCAAGCGTCACAGTAAAGTCCTCCCTGTGAGGCACGCTGCTGAAACAGCACTAGAAATTAGACATTACATCTTAAATTACAGCGGGTGATTTGGTCATTTTATGATTCAAGGCAGGTTTTCGGCTCAAAATGTGAATCAAACAAAAGCTAATCTACCAGTGAACCAACATCCTGCATTATGGAGACGACATGTTTACAAATGTATGGCTGAACTACATTTCCCAGGGCTGTGTGCACGTCTTGTGCTCGCCAACACTAAACACGTTTTCACATCAGCTATTTAAAGTGCTGTTGAGGAAACCAATTCGTATTTCCACAGAATAGCAAACAACGTGAAAACACCCATAATTATGCAAATGATGCAGCTTGTCATCGTGCGACTCTCAAAACAGACCCTCCTTTCAGTTTAGGAGTGATATAAAGAGGCCCGCCTTTTTGTTTAGAGTCGGTGAGCTCAAGAGAAGAACGAGGAAGCCCACGTTTGGGGCAACATCTACATCCAAGCGTAGAACATTCAGCACGTACCCAGGAACAGGTGAGCCTTCAAAATATGATCTACACGACCTACTATACTAACATGTCTACTACTGTGCACTCAACACTGCAGCGCACAAGTTTCAACACCGTTTGATGATCATTGTTGCTCAGCTGAAAGAGTTGTGCCCTTCCTGCTGTCTTGTCGTACAGAACCTGTAAGTCGCTTTGGATAAAAGCATCAGCTAATTGACTAAATGTAAAAATGTACATTCTATGCTTACCTCTATAATGATGTCTTGATTTATTACAACTCATCCACTTCGCAAACGGACTTGAGGCGAGGACTTTAAGAATCCCACGTGAGGGTGGCAAGATGCGACTGCTGTTACCTCGAGTATCGGAGGGGACTCGTGCTATGTATGACATATGACTTAGTCCACATTGCAGCCGGCTTGTGGGAGGCAAGAAACAGCGTTCGAGACAGGGGAGGGTTGAATTGGCTGATATGAAATTGGGATGGGAGAAAAATAGAAAAATGGGAGAAAAAGTGGATAAAAAAAAATAATCCCACGTGAGAGCTGCCGTTTCGCACAGGAAGCGTAGGGCTGTCCTCGAGTGAACACATTCTGAATCTAATAGTTGTGAAACGGCTTCAACTAATGGAGTTGATTTCAATCGACACGCAAGTAGAATTGTGTTTCACCCGTATGCAATCGTGCAGAGGGGCCTCTTTGAATCTTTCTAATTAAGATTTCTAATTAAGATATCGATGTGCTAACGGGTAGCGCAGCGGACTAAGCGTCTGTCTACCACCACAGAGACAGTGGGATCGAATCCAGCTGTGGTGCTTCCGGGTTGGCCGACCGTCCATACTAACACAATTGGCGGTGTTAGCGGGTGGGAAACCCGGCGAGGGTGGGTCCTGGTCATTGTAAACAGCAACTCCTACAGTTCGGTCGGGGCGCCTGTACAGCAAGGGAAGGATCTAGGAGAGGTAGTGTGACCCTCCACACGTTACACTCTCCCAGTGAGAGTCTGCGCTGTCAGGTGAAAAGAAGCGGTGGGCTGGGTACACATGTGTCGGAGGAAGCATGTGATAGTCTCCGCCCTCCCGGACCGACGGTAGGGGGTAGAGTGCGCAACGACCAGGAAGGGGATTGGGAACTAGACGCTTCCCCATTGCCCATTTCTAATCGTCTCGTTTAAAACAAATAAAGCATGAACATTTGTCATGAACATGAGCATGGTGTACCTTTCTGTGTGTATTCATCCACAATCTATAGCTCAACATGAAACAATTCGCAATTAATCGTAAAATAATTACGTATAATTTTATTTCAACCAAAAATGCTTAAACAATAATGTTTAGCATTTTAGCAATTCAGCAATTTAGCATTTATGCAGGTGAACACCAGGAAAGCGGCAGGCCCAGATGGTATAACAGGACGCATACTTAAGTCCTGTGCCAACCAGCTAGCCCCGGTGTTCACCGCCATATTTAATCAATCCCTGGCGGAGTCAGTGGTCCCTGCCTGCTTCAAGATGTCTACCATCATCCCTGTACCGAAGAAACCCTCCCCAACATGTCTCAATGACTACAGACCGGTGGCACTCACCTCTGTGGTCATGAAATGTTTTGAGAGGCTGGTCAAGGACCACATTTGTGCTCCCTCCCCAGTGATATGGACCCTATGCAATTTGCATACAGAACAAACAGGTCCACTGACGACGCGGTCTCCCAGGTACTGCACAGCACTCTCTCCCACCTTGACAGTCAGAAGGGGGGCTATGTGAGACTGTTGTTCATTGACTACAGCTCAGCGTTCAACACCATAGTCCCCACCAGACTGGTGGACAAGCTGATCGAGCTGGGTCTGAGCTCCGCCCTGAGCGCCTGGGTACTGGACTTTCTGAGTGAAAGACCCCAGGCGGTCAGGGTGGGGGGTCAGACCTCCAACACCATCACCCTGAGCATCGGGTCCCCCCAAGGCTGTGTTCTGAGCCCCCTGCTGTACTCACTCTACACACACGATTGTGTGGCCAAGTTCAGCTCCAACTCCATAGTGAAGTTTGCAGACGGAGGGGAATTGCAGCCATTTTGTATAAATTTAAAATAATAATTGAAAAATACGGAGAAATATTTTAACGGGAGGACGGCGGGAGAGAAGGTTGAAATACAGGAGAATCCCTGGAAAAACGAGAGGGTTGACAGGTATGATTTCAATATGTGCGTCTTCACCATGCAGACCTGTGTGGTGTGGACTATGTGTGTGTCTGTGACGTTACTCATACCTATAGCCTAGCATTGCAAGCGTCACAGTAAAGTCCTCCCTGTGAGGCACGCTGCTGAAACAGCACTAGAAATTAGACATTACATCTTAAATTACAGTGGCTGATTTCGTCATTTTATGATTCAAGGCAGGTTTTCGGCTCAAAATGTGAATCAAACAAAAGCTAATCTACCAGTGAACCAACATCCTGCATTATGGATGTATGGCTGAACTACATTTCCCAGGGCTGTGTTCACGTCTTGTGCTCGCCAACACTAAACACGTTTTCACATCAGCTATTTAAAATATATATATAAAATAAAAGTCATGCACTTGTCCTAATATACTAACCTGCACTGTAGCACTCAACACTTTGATGAACATTGTTACTCAGCTGATAGAGTGGTGCCTTCCTGATGACTTGTCGTTGGATAAAAGTGTCATTTAAATGTAAATGTATATATAGAGAGGCTCTCTCTCTCTCTCTCTCTCTCTCTCTCTCTATATATATATATATATCTATATATAGAGAGAGCCTTTCTCGTGACAGCACTCCATCTGTTACTGGCTTGTTACATCTCGCCAGTCTCTCCAACAAACTGGTCTGCTGTTTTCACCACCATGTGTCGCAGAGCCCCTTTCAGAGCCACTCAGGAGGCGTTGATTGAAAGTCACTTTGAAAGGCACAACCGCACCAATAGGGAGGTGTTGTCTGACGTCACTTTAGTTTCCCGCGCGGTCCACCCGTTTAGGGATTTATCATTGGGAACATGTATTATCGGCTATTGTAATAATTCTGCCTCATGAACATTGGCAAGCTTTCCATTTTTGCACAGAAATTGTTCCCTTATATCACTAACATTATTGTTTAAGCATTTTTGGTTGAAATAAAATTATACGTAATTATTTTACGATTAATTGCGAATTGTTTCATGTTGAGCTATAGATTGTGGATGAATACACACAGAAAGGTACACCATGCTCATGTTCATGACAAATGTTCATGCTTTATTTGTTTTAAACGAGACGATTAGAAATGGGCAATGGGGAAGCGTCTAGTTTTTTACCAACGGATTTCCAGTTCCGTGTTCGCGTTCTGCGATCTGATTGGCCACTGACGTTTCTGGTACGATCTGATTGGCCACTGACGTTTCTGGTCATGTGACATGTGCGCCCAATCGCGTGACGCGCCCATTTCCACCTTGACCAGCAGCAAACTACCTAACGCCTAGTTTATCACTGGTTAAGCTTAGGCGACTCTTTCAAAGTTGGTTAAGGTTAGAGTTTGGAATCAGGGCTGGTGTTCTATCGCCCTGCTCGAAGACAAACTAACCTTAAACATTAAAAAGATAAAAATACAAGATTCCAGAAAAACGTCAAGGATGCTACACAAAAAAGTCAAGACTTATTTCCATTGTGGTCCTTGATATAGATAAAGATATTATTTCATTGTGTATTGATTAACTTTACATTTGCGCTTCATTACTTTACAAAAGTTATACTGGCACATGCGTCTAATACAGCAATGGATTATGGGTAAATGCAACGTTAAAGCAGTGCCAATGTAAGACTGACTTTACATTAAACGAATGACAATAATATAGTATAAAGTAGGGTATTATTTGGACTAAAGAATGGTGTTGTCTCACCCTACTCGCATGTTGAGGGAGAGCACCATACATTATACACTGAGGAACCACGGCCGAGAGCGAGCTCTCTGGGAACAACCCCACTGTGCCCGTGGCTGTCGGACGTAAAACTCCAAAAAGAAGAAGAAGAAGAAGAATCTTTCTCAGCAACCATCTTCCGGTCTTACTTCCTGCGCTAACGTTCTAATCTAAACTGCTGCCACCTGTTGTCACGGAGGGGAATTGCAGCCATTTTGTATACATTTAAAAAAATTATTGAAAAATACGGAGAAATATTTTAACGGGAGGACGGCGGGAGAGAAGGTTGAAATACAGGAGAATCCCTGGAAAAACTGGAGGGTTGACACAGGTATGATTTCAATATGTGCGTCTTCACCATGCAGACCTGTGTGGTGTGGACTATGTGTGTGTCTGTGACGTTACTCATACCTATAGCCTAGCATTGCAAGCGTCACAGTAAAGTCCTCCCTGTGAGGCACGCTGCTGAAACAGCACTAGAAATTAGACATTACATCTTAAATTACAGCGGGTGATTTGGTCATTTTATGATTCAAGGCAGATTTTCGGCTCAAAATGTGAATCAAACAAAAGCTAATCTACCAGTGAACCAACATCCTGCATTATGGAGACGACATGTTTACAAATGTATGGCTGAACTACATTTCCCAGGGCTGTGTGCACGTCTTGTGCTCGCCAACACTAAACACGTTTTCACATCAGCTATTTAAAGTGCTGTTGAGGAAACCAATTCGTATTTCCACAGAATAGCAAACAACGTGAAAACACCCATAATTATGCAAATGATGCAGCTTGTCATCGTGCGACTCTCAAAACAGACCCTCCTTTCAGTTTAGGAGTGATATAAAGAGGCCCGCCTTTTTGTTTAGAGTCGGTGAGCTCAAGAGAAGAACGAGGAAGCCGACGTTTGGAGCAACATCTACATCCAAGCGTAGAACATTCAGCACGTACCCAGGAACAGGTGAGCCTTCAAAATATGATCTACACGACCTACTATACTAACATGTCTACTACTGTGCACTCAACACTGCAGCGCACAAGTTTCAACACCGTTTGATGATCATTGTTGCTCAGCTGATAGAGTTGTGCCCTTCCTGCTGACTTGTCGTACAGAACCTGTAAGTCGCTTTGGATAAAAGCATCAGCTAATTGACTAAATGTAAAAATGTACATTCTATGCTTACTTCTATAATGATGTCTTGATTTATTACAACTCATCCACTTCGCAAACGGACTTGAGGCGAGGACTTTAAGAATCCCACGTGAGAGCGGCTACGTGGTGCAGTGGGCAAGGCGCTCACCACGAATACTGGAGACTGGGCTCGAACAGGTTCGCCTCCCTGTTAGAGCCCAGCGCTCCACATTGCTTTCAGTTTAGCTGGTCGTCCGCACTAATACACATTGGCAGTATTAGGGGGTGGGAAACTGATGGGTGGGGATCGGGCGTTGTGGACAGCGACTCCTACAGGTCGGTTGGTGCGCCTGCGCAGTAGAATCAGGTAGCGATGGGGGCGGCGCCCCTCCAAAGCACAGACCCCTGACGCTGAGAGATCGAGCTGCGCAGGTGAAAAGATGCGACTGCTGTTACCTCGAGTATCGGAGGGGACTCGTGCTATGTATGACTTAGTCCACATTGCAGCCGGCTTGTGGGAGGCAAGAAACAGCGTCCGAGACAGGGGAGGGTTGAATTGGCTGATATGAAATTGGGATGGGAGAAAAATAGAAAAATGGGATAAAAAGTGGATAAAAAAAAAGAATCGACACGCAAGTAGAATTGTGTTTCACCCGTATGCAATCGTGCAGAGGGGCCTCTTTGAATCTTTCTAATTAAGATATCGATGTGCTGCCGGGTAGCGCAGTGGACTAAGCGTCTGTCTACCACCACAGAGACAGTGGGATCGAATCCAGCTGTGGTGCTTCCGGGTTGGCCGACCGTCCATACTAACACAATTGGCGGTGTTAGCGGGTGGGAAACCTGGCGAGGGTGGGTCCTGGTCGTTGTAAACAGCGACTCCTACAGTTTGGTCGGGGCGCCTGTACAGCAAGGGAAGGATCTGGGAGAGGTAGTGTGACCCTCCACACGTTACACCCTCCCAGTGAGAGTCCGTGCTGCCAGGTGAAAAGAAGCGGTGGGCTGGGTACACATGTGTCGGAGGAAGCATGTGATAGTCTCCGCCCTCCCGGACCGACGGTAGGGGGTAGAGTGCGCAACGACCAGGAAGGGGATTGGGAATTGGCATAACGACTAACATTGGGATGGGAGAAAAACGGAAAAAGAAGGGGGGAAAAGATAATAAAATAATAATAAAAGATATCGATGTGCTGCAAAAAGGTTTGGTGTTAGCGGGAGGCTACTCTCTTTGACTAACAGTGACAGTGTAAAGTTAAGGGGTAACAGTGAGTGTAAAGTTAAGGGGTGGCACTAAAGCCCCTGCTGCTGAAAACCCCAGAGAGAAACGTTTGTTCCTCTTGAACGAGGTACACCTCCGCGTCCAGACAGAGAGAAACGTTTGTTCCTCTTGAACGAGGTAGACCTCCGCGTCCAGACAGAGAGAAACGTTTGTTCGTCTTGAACGAGGTAGACCTCCGCGTCCAGACAGAGAGAAACGTTTGTTCCTCTTGAACGAGGTAGACCTCCGCGTCCAGACAGAGAGAAACGTTTGTTCCTCTTGAACGAGGTAGACCTCCGCGTCCAGACAGAGAGAAACGTTTGTTCGTCTTGAACGAGGTAGACCTCCGCGTCCAGACAGAGAGAAACGTTTGTTCGTCTTGAACGAGGTAGACCTCCGCGTCCAGACAGAGAAACGTTTGTTCCTCTTGAACGAGGTAGACCTCCGTGTCCAGACAGAGAGAAACGTTTGTTCGTCTTGAACGAGGTAGACCTCCGCGTCCAGACAGAGAGAAACGTTTGTTCCCCTTGAACGAGGTAGACCTCCGCGTCCAGACAGAGAGAAACGTTTGTTCCTCTTGAACGAGGTAGACCTCCGCGTCCAGACAGAGAGAAACGTTTGTTCCCCTTGAACGAGGTAGACCTCCGCGTCCAGACAGAGAGAAACGTTTGTTCCTCTTGAACGAGGTAGACCTCTGTGTCCAGACAGAGAGAAACGTTTGTTCGTCTTGAACGAGGTAGACCTCCGCGTCCAGACAGAGAAACGTTTGTTCGTCTTGAACGAGGTACACCTCCGCGTCCAGACAGAGAGAAACGTTTGTTCCTCTTGAACGAGGTAGACCTCCACGTCCAGACAGAGAGAAACGTTTGTTCCTCTTGAACGAGGTAGACCTCCGCATCCAGACAGAGAGAAACGTTTGTTCCTCTTGAACGAGGTAGACCTCCGCGTCCAGACAGAGAGAAACGTTTGTTCCTCTTGAACGAGGTAGACCTCCGCGTCCAGACAGAGAGAAACGTTTGTTCGTCTTGAACGAGGTAGACCTCCGCGTCCAGACAGAGAGAAACGTTTGTTCCTCTTGAACGAGGTACACCTCCGCGTCCAGACAGAGAGAAACGTTTGTTCCTCTTGAACGAGGTAGACCTCCGCGTCCAGACAGAGAGAAATGTTTGTTCGTCTTGAACGAGGTAGACCTCCGCGTCCAGACAGAGAGAAACGTTTGTTCCTCTTGAACGAGGTAGACCTCCGCGTCCAGACAGAGAGAAACGTTTGTTCCTCTTGAACGAGGTAGACCTCCGTGTCCAGACAGAGAGAAACGTTTGTTCCTCTTGAACGAGGTAGACCTCCGCGTCCAGACAGAGAGAAACGTTTGTTCGTCTTGAACGAGGTAGACCTCCGCGTCCAGACAGAGAGAAACGTTTGTTCCTCTTGAACGAGGTAGACCTCCGTGTCCAGACAGAGAAAGCCCGAACACAACTCTCTGCTGGGAGATAATGCGCAGGTGACAAGGCAGTTTAGAGCTACAACAATCTACTACACTCAGACAACTTAAAGGTCAACCTCCACGTTGTATTTTTGTTCAATAAACAATGTGGACTAGGCCAACAGTGGCTTTCATGAAGAAGGGGGAAAAAAAGTATTGAAATTGACCCAGTTTTAGCGTTTTTATCAAACATTTTGTCTGCCCAACACAATCACCACGCACGTGCATATTTTAATCAATGGTTCATAACGTGCGCGTGTAATGTCGTCACAACAGGTGCAGGACAACAGGGGGCTCACCAGGGGGCGCTGAGAGTCACACAGCTAGTGGCAGGCAGAGAGCCTTGCTACCATAGATATATGCTTGCTACTACTAGCCGAATGGAAATGTATCTGTTTCACCTCACTATTGCTCCGTGATTATAGCCATCCATCCATCTCTAAAGCTAACCACTATTTGTAAAAGCCACAACCACGTTACCATATTTGTAATAATGTAAATCATTGTGTCGTTGTACACATATTGTGTTTATAACGTTAGTAGATAACATAGCTTAGCTTGGTAGCTATTATGCTAACAACATATCCCGACATCCGGCTCGCTGGCCGGCATGAACGGCCGACCCAAAATGGTTCTCTCCTCTCTGTACACCCCGACCCGTCCCCACGGGTGCCCTGCCGGGGGGCCCATGGACGCGACGGCGGCGGCAGCCGCAGGGCGCCCGAGCCCGCAAAGGCTAGTGTTACACGATAGCTATGAGCTAACTAGCGCTGCGGGCTCCGGCGCCCTGCGGCCGCCGCTGTTGTCGAGTCCACAAGCTCCTCCGCGGGGACGGGGGCACACAAAGAGGAGAGAACCACCCGCAGGGACGGCGGGCTATAGGCTAACGTCAGTGAGTGTAGTGGTCCCGACTGCGTGTAGCAGGGACGGCGGAGATACTGTATTCAAACATTTCGTCGGGAGAGCAGGTGTGTATCCTGGACAGTAATTCAGCACTAAACAATCTGCACTGCACTACTGCCATTGTGTCATACATGAAGCTTGCAGTGGGACAAGAACTTGTCACTTTTTACATTTTACATTTAGACAGCTTTACTGCAGCACAGATTTATTGTAGTGTACTGTAGTGTTACAGTAAATATTTGCCATATTTACAGTATGGTACTGTACTGCATTATTTTACAAGTGGGAAGCACTGTTATTGTACACTACAGTAATATGGGTTACTGTAAAGCAGTATATCTCATGTTTGCTGTACATTACTGTAATTTTACTCTGCACCACATAGGATTGCAAGACAACCTCGCAGA
This sequence comes from Notolepis coatsorum, assembly GCF_963971535.1. Taxonomy (NCBI): domain Eukaryota; kingdom Metazoa; phylum Chordata; class Actinopteri; order Aulopiformes; family Paralepididae; genus Notolepis; species Notolepis coatsorum. The sequence continues at coordinate 1,208,731 of NC_140167.1, read as the reverse complement.
GGTGGAAAAGGGCCCCTTTTTACTCCGCAACAAGAGGAAGCCATTTGTGCAATGGTGATTGCAAACAATGCCATAAGGTTGACAGAGATACAAAGCGCTGTTATAGAGGATGACAATATCTTTGGGAATATTGAATCCGTTTCAATCGCTACAATCGACAGTGCTCAGTGGACATTAAATGTGCATGAAACAATTGTAGTACAATTGACAAATGAGTAGCCATTTGACTGGAACAGAGTGAAGGAGATCCGCCACCAGTATGCACAAGTAAAACATTTATGTGTTCTATGCATACTCTAATGTTCAGTGCTGTAAACTGGTTACTTTGTGTAGTGCCATGCAGTACACTTACATGACAGTTCATACTGTACAATATGTTGTCCAAAATGCATTATGTTACACAGGAAAAGTTTATAGTTTTTATCTCTCTCTCTCTTCTGGGATAAAGCGTGTACCAGGGAACCGCTGCACACATTATACGTTGATGAGGCGGGTTTCAATCTGGCAAAAGGTAGACCGCGTGGAAGAAATCCCATTGGACAGAGAGCAACCATTGATGTCCCAGACCAACAAGGAGGGAATATTACAATGTGTACAGTGTGTACAGTAATGTGTAACTGTAGATTTCAAATGGCTGTGCACATAGTGTATAGTGCTGTTTTGAGCATTTTCAGGTAGTGTCACCAATATCTGACTTTTTTGCATTGGAAAACACTTACAGAGTGATCTGTCATAATGAAAACATGACAAAGCCATTTGACTATCTTGTTCATAAACAATGGTGTCAGGACTTTTCATTTTGATGACACTGACACTTTCATTGACATGAATACTTGCTTTTGAGGAATGAACTATCCATTTTGAGCAAGTGACACGCTTCTGCAGGTTATCAACTAGGTTTTGCAGTTTGTACTAATTGTTTTGAGAAATGCACTAACAGTTATGAGAACTTTAATTCTGATCAGAGAAATGCACCAAAGCAATTGAGAAAAACTGTAAGGGGGATGGATGATTAAGTGGCCTTGATGTGGACCTGAGTGGGATATTGGCCAGGAGCGCTCCCTGCTGGACAACAACAACACTTTCCAACAACGTGATCTTTCGATGATCTATTCTAGATAGATAGATAGATAGATAGATAGATAGATAGATAGATAGATAGATAGATAGATAGATAGATAGATAGATAGATAGATAGATAGATAGATAGATAGATAGATAGATAGATAGATAGATAGATAGATAGATAGATAGATAGATAGATAGATAGATAGATAGATAGATAGACAGTTTCTACAAAGAATTTACAATACCAAGCCGTTCGAGAATGCCGAATAAGTACATAAATCGAGTTATGAAGAGAATCCTTGTTAAGTTTTACGTATGTCCGTTCGAGAATGAGGACCATTGTTTTCGGGTTCTTACATGGCCATACCAGACGAGCAGCAAATGGGATGCTTTTAAATGTTCCTCTGATGCAGTCAGAGCTTGGTAAAGCTGCATTCTCCCACTATGCTCCCTTTTTATGGAATACGCTGCAAGTTAAACTTTGTCTAGAGGCACTTCCTGCTGTGAATGCTTTTAAAGGTATGCTACGACTAGCCCTTCATGAAACATGTAACTGTTTTACCTGATGCTATTGCTGATCTGATTATGCTTCTTGCCACTGCACAAATGGCCTTCTGTGTTTGTATTTGATTTGTATCTTTTTTGTTTAATGCCCTTGTTTTTTATGTTGAAACTTGTTGTGTGTGGGGAGCTCCAGTAGCTCACCACGTACCGCGAGTGCTATTTCAGCGCCGTGGACAACCGCGCTCGCGCGGATCTGGGGCTGAGCACGTTCGAATCCCGGACGGCAGCCGTGCCTTTCCCAGAGTGTCTCTCCCCCCATCTGAACCCTTTCAGCCTGCTTCTGTCGGTCGAACTTGACCAAGTATGAATGCGAAGAAAAAGCGATAAACGCTAAAAGAACCAGGTGACTGGTCAAAGTTTAAAAAAAAATAAACTTGTTGTGTGCCGTGTTGGTCAGGACTCCCTGGAAGAAGAGATCTTGTATCTCCATGGGACATTCCTGGATAAATAAAGGATAAATACAAAAAATTTAAATGGCGTAGTTGCTTGGACACATTTTTTTTGGGTTCTTACATGGCGTAGTTGCTTGGACACATTGTTTTTGGGTTCTTACATGGCGTAGTTGCTTGGACACATTGTTTTTGGGTTCTTACATGGCGTAGTTGCTTGGACACATTGTTTTTGGGTTCTTACATGGCGTAGTTGCTTGGACACATTGTTTTTGGGTTCTTACATGGCGTAGTTGCTTGGACACATTGTTTTTGGGTTCTTACATGGCGTAGTTGCTTGGACACATTGTTTTTGGGTTCTTACATGGCGTAGTTGCTTGGACACATTGTTTTTGGGTTCTTACATGGCGTAGTTGCTTGGACACATTGTTTTTGGGTTCTTACATGGCGTAGTTGCTTGGACACATTGTTTTTGGGTTCTTACATGGCGTAGTTGCTTGGACACATTGTTTTTGGGTTCTTACATGGCGTAGTTGCTTGCGATACCGCACGTGGGTCTGTGCTTGCTGTAGTAGCGGTTCTCCAGGTCGATCTTGGTTTCTCCGATGAGGTCGTCCGTTCCCACCAGGTCCCAGTCGTAGATCGCCACCGTCAGGGTGGAGTCCATCGGGAACGTGGCCTCGATGTCGAAGGATCTGACCGGAGGGAGAGCGCAGTGTTAGATTTTCACATACAGTATGAATACCACCTTTGTAGTTTACTTTGGTGTTCATCAGTGGTATACTGATCTATCACCTACTACCTACTATCACCTGTACATTGTATATTACTATTGCACTTTACTGTTACATTTGCACTCCTCTGGTTGGATGCCAAACTCATTGTACTGTACTGTATAATGACAATACATTTTAATCTAATCAAATCTAATCTAATCTAATCTAATCTAGCAGTGGTTCTCAAACTACGGGTCGCGACCCAAATTGGGGTCGTGGGTAGGTGACAGTGGGGTTGCGCATTGGCAAGTAAAAAAAGTATTAAAAGAAAATAATAATAAAAAAATATTCTGGCTAAATATGCCTTGTTTTATAAATGTGTATTGATAACATAGTGCTGTAATAACATTTTCTAATAAATATGGATGATCAAGTTCAACAACGTGTGCGTTTAATTTTGATATTCCTTAATTTCACGTTGAAATTACGCGATACATTAAGTGTGCGGTCGCCAAAGCAATTCCTAAATAAAATGGGGTCGTGGTATAAAGAAGTTTCAGAACCCCTGCTTATAGGCTTTTCCACTTACTTTCCGAACAGAGGGTTCAGTTGTTTTGAGATGTAGTTCTCTTTATCCTTGATGTCCGACTTCCCCAGTTTGATTGCGATGTACGGGTCCGCTTTCCCGTTGATGTCGGCTGGATGCAGATCAGTGGCCTGTCAGGAGATATAGGTTCAAATACCTGGTGCTGTATGAACCGGTTATCATTCCTGAACTGTATCAAATGTTCACTTTATCATGTGAACCTGATCCCATTCCTTCAATATTTGGAAGGCAGGATTGTCCACTAGTAACCGAAAGGGTAAATGGAGGGTGTATTCCATGGTGGCTGGTATGCATGAATGAATGAAAAAGTTTATTTCTTGGACATGTTATTCTTCTTATTTCTTCAAACAACTCACAGTGTCTTGATCCGTCAGACCAAACAATCTTAAAAAACAAATAAAAAAAAAATCCTTAAAGGAAAAGAGCAATGTGTTTGGTTAGCAGACATGTCCAAAAAAAGGAGTAGAGGGAAGCTTAGCTTATTGATCCCTACCCCCTTACATTTGTATTTGTTCTTCCATTAATTTTACTAGAATTTACATAATTTAGTATATTACAATGTACAATATTATTTTTACTTATATTAAAAGTTTACAATAAAAAAACATGATTCACTTGACAGCAGTGACTATAGTACATCACTACATACACAATATACCATAACTTTGTTTATCCTCACTACTCATTTCTGTATTTTTTCTAATGTGTATTTTTTTAGCTGCTTTTTAAATTGTGCCACATGTTTACTCATTTTGATGTATTCGGGTAAATTATTCCACAACTTCACTCCACACACCGATATGCACATGCTTTTCAGCGTGGTGTTAGTGTACCATTGGTTGTTTGAGATTCCCTCTCCCTCTTAAATTATATTCACCTTCCCTGTCTCTGAACCATTTTTGAATGTTGCCTGGGATTAGTTTGTATCTGGCTTTGTATACAATGAGGGCAGTTTTGTAATCCACTAGGTCCGTACATTTCAATGCTTGTAGCTTTATAAATAAGTTATTGGTGTGTTCATAATATCCTACATTGTTGATTATTCTTATTGCTTTTTTTTGCATGGTGCATATTGGCTGTAGAGTGCTTTTGTAGGTATTACCCCACACCTCCAGTAGCACAGTAGCTCATACATGGTAGGAAGAGTGTACAGTACAGTGTATACAGTGTTTTTTTTTGTTTAGAATGTGTCTTATCTTGCATAAAACACCAACACTCCGTGCCAATTTAGTCCTGACATATTTGATATGAGGTTTCCAGTTGAGTTTGTGGTCTATTATCACACCCAGAAATGTATTCTCAAATACCCTCTCCAGTTTAATACTATCAATCCTTAGTTCAACCGGTGTATTTACTTGTATATCCCGTTTACCAAATATCATGAATTTGTTTTTTTTAATATTTAATGATAATTTATTTACATCAAACCACACTTTCAGCTTGTATTACATCTACGGTGCCCAACATCCTGCCTAAGTGCCCTTGAGTAAGGCACTGAACCCCAAAACTGCAACTAGTAGGGATATGCAAATAGGCACATTTAAATAGCCTTGTGTACATTGACAATAAAGTAATAAAATAATCTAATATTTTGAATGAGATTATTAAAGATGGAAGATTATCAGTCAGAGGTAACTGAATAGAATAGAATAGAATAGAAATCCTTTAATAATCCCGAGGGAAATTCGGCACTACAGCTCTCTCACATTGAACAACAATAAACATTTAGGTAGTCAATAGCACTAAAATAGGAATAAGAATATATAATAATGTAAAAAAATAGGAACAAAATAGAATAAAGAATAAAATACGGTCCGGGATCTACATTCTTGTATGTATATACATTCTAAAATCTTAAATATACAACTATCCAGCCAAAAATATACATAAATATGCAGTAAAATGTTCAGTAATAAGTGTGAAAATAAGTGTGAAAATGTAAAGTGCACCTTGTTTTTTTACGTTTCGATTACAGACGGGCCCTTGGAGTCCGGTTCAATGCAAAGCGTCCAGAACTCACCCTGATGACATAGATGCGGACCAGGATGTTGATGGGGTCGTTGTGAGGGATGTTCTGGAACATGCCCATGGTGGCGTCCTGGCCCGCCTCCCGGCTCCCGTCATCGGTCACTTTGTACATGCACAGTGAGCCCTGAGGGACACAAGGGAACATGATGCACAGTGAGCCCTGAGGGACACAAGGGAACATGATGCACAGTGAGCCCTGGAGGACACAAGGGAACATGCACAGTGAGCCCTGGAGGACACAAGGGAACATGATGCACAGTGAGCCCTGAGGGACACAAGGGAACATGATGCACAGTGAGCCCTGGAGGACACAAGGGAACATGCACAGTGAGCCCTGGAGGACACAAGGGAACATGATGCACAGTGAGCCCTGAGGGACACAAGGGAACATGATGCACAGTGAGCCCTGGAGGACACAAGGGAACATGCACAGTGAGCCCTGGAGGACACAAGGGAACATGCACAGTGAGCCCTGGAGGACACAAGGGAACATGCACAGTGAGCCCTGGAGGACACAAGGGAACATGCACAGTGAGCCCTGGGGGACACAAGGGAACATGCACAGTGAGCCCTGGAGGACACAAGGGAACATGCACAGTGAGCCCTGGAGGACACAAGGGAACATGATGCACAGTGAGCCCTGGGGGACACAAGGGAGACAATTCCACGAAGGAGGGGTCCCATGAAGTGGACCTCGGCCCCATTATGACTCTTGACGTAGCCCGTGTATGTCGTTCTACGCTCAGCTGGAGTTCTCTTAGCTGCTTGGAAATGTCATCCGTTGTTGTCAATCCAGCCTTTGGTGTGACCAACATCCAAGGACCACCCCACCCCCCCCTCAACCAGGCAACCCCCCCACTCCCCGTGTTAGTGATATGCAGGGACCGGGGTTCCACGCGAACAACAATTATTGGCTTAGTTGGGCAAAGTATACGGCTCAATATCACTTACAGGATGACTGCTATGTTTGTGCGGCAGCCAGACCAGCTCTGGCTACGGCTCCTTTTCCCCTAAATGGGACCAACTCCCGTGATGCATCTGAGTGCATGTTAATGTCCACCGCTGTCACTGTAACAAATAGGTTCTGTCCCGAGCTCAACCTTCTTTTTCCCATCCCAAAGGCCATTTCATCACCACCACCCTCTACATTTGCACAGGGGGATTATGAGTGTTTCACAGCAATAAGGTCTGGGAAAAGTAGCCCTAGAGGTAGATTCCCTTATTGCACTTCCACTTGGGTGATGGAGGAGAATGACATTTCCTCATATTTCACTTCGGAGGGGGCTCCCTCTCGTTTGTCACAGCATGTTCCTACACTGTCTAACTTTGCGCCCCGTGCTAGGTCTGATGTATGGTGGGCTTGTGGCGCGAGGAAGGGTTTGGTACAGATCCTCCCCGCTGATTGGTCAGGCACGTGTAGTCCAGTGATGTTAGCGATGCCCGTGTTCATAGGTGAACTTGCTTCCATCGAACCCCTCACAGCTAATCATGTGAAGAGGCGTGGCCTCTCACCGCCAGGGCCCCCTGTTTCTCCCGTTTAGTTTGATTCCATTATGGTACCTAGAGGGGTCCCTGATGAGTTTAAAGCCAGGAGTGAGATAGCAGCGGGATTTGAATCCATTTTTATTTGGCCTACTATTAATAAGAACGTAGCCTGGATTAATCTAATATTTTTCAATCAACAGCGGTACTTAAATTTGACTCACTCTGCAATTGAGGGGGTGGCCGAGCAACTCAGTGCGGTTTCTCTTATGACGTGGCAAAATCGTATGGCGTTGGACATGCTGCTGGCTGAAAGGGGCGGGGTCTGCGTAATGATAGGGGTCAACTGCTGTACTTACATTCCAGCGAACACATCTCCTAATGGTTCTTTGGACTCAGAAGTTATTTGCTCGTATTTTATATTATAAATCTCCCATTACACTTGTTACACGTCCCGTACTCACCTTGTATTTAGATAGAAGATAACACCAGTGACTTGTTACACGTCCCGTACTCACCTTGTATTTAGATAGAAGATAACACCAGTGACTTGTTACACGTCCCGTACTCACCTTGTATTTAGATAGAAGATAACACCAGTGACTTGTTACACATCCCGTACTCACCTTGTATTTAGATAGAAGATAACACCAGTGACTTGTTACACGTCCCGTACTCACCTTGTATTTAGATAGAAGATAACACCAGTGACTTGTTACACATCCCGTACTCACCTTGTATTTAGATAGAAGATAACACCAGTGACTTGTTACACGTCCCGTACTCACCTTGTATTTAGATAGAAGATAACACCAGTGACTTGTTACACGTCCCGTACTCACCTTGTATTTAGATAGAAGATAACACCAGTGACTTGTTACACGTCCCGTACTCACCTTGTATTTAGATAGAAGATAACACCAGTGACTTGTTACACGTCCCGTACTCACCTTGTATTTAGATAGAAGATAACACCAGTGACTTGTTACACGTCCCGTACTCACCTTGTATTTAGATAGAAGATAACACCAGTGACTTGTTACACGTCCCGTACTCACCTTGTATTTAGATAGAAGATAACACCAGTGACTTGTTACACGTCCCGTACTCACCTTGTATTTAGATAGAAGATAACACCAGTGACTTGTTACACATCCCGTACTCACCTTGTATTTAGATAGAAGATAACACCAGTGACTTGTTACACGTCCCGTACTCACCTTGTATTTAGATAGAAGATAACACCAGTGACTTGTTACACGTCCCGTACTCACCTTGTATTTCCCGATGAGCCGGTCGTCGTCGCTGGCGTTGGGGTCATCGTCGTCTCCGTGTTTCCCCCGGTACAGGTTGAAGGTGTGGAGCCAGTCTTCAAAGTTGTCGTACTCGCCCTCCAGCTCCTTGGGGTATACCTAGTTGTTGGAAAAACAAAAATGTGCCCATTAGAAATATAAATTATCTTACAATCACACTTTAAACATGCTCTATGGAACTGAATTCAAACTAAAATGTATAGCTTATTTAAAGGTATAACCTGTAATGCTGTCAAACCTTTACCAGAGCCCCGCTTGGTATTGTGCTTTGTTTCCTTTTTTGTTTTTGGTCTGATATGTGAGTTGGAGTTTAGTAACTTATTATACTGTGAACGTCTCCAGACCTCTCTTGGCAGAGCCTGGGGTGTGGCCAGCAGTAGTGACTCCTCCCCCAGAGCCTGGGGTGTGGCCAGCAGTAGTGACTCCTCCCCCAGAGGCTGAGGTGTGGCCAGCAGTAGTGACTCCTCCCCCCTCTACCCACTGAAATCCAACCCACACATCAGACACAAACTGTAAACAAACCACAATACCATGTTGTCATCTTTTGCCTAGAGGTTGCTGTTTGAAATGACAGATTCTACCTTTAACAAGCTAAATCATGGAATTGAGCAGAGTGAGTCCAGTTGAACTAGAGGGAAAACCCTCCCGACAGGATGCATGAAACACAGTGGAGCTGATCTGATCGGACGCGACAGTGTGTCGGACACCCTGGTCAGACTTCTAGAGCATAAAATGTGAACGACACAAATATAAAACAGTGGCCCCTATAGTTGCTGCTGTTTAAACACGTGCAGTTACCTCTCATGGCCACCGGGCGGCACATTTATTAATTTTTCTTCATTGTTTTTAACCGTCTGAATGTGTGCAAGACCATTTAATTTACAGTCATATTAAAGCTGCTGCACTATGGAAGAGTGGCACCCTGGGTCCGCGAGAGGTAACGGCACCCTGAGAGGTAACGGCACCCTGAGAGGTAACAGCACCCTGAGAGGTAACAGCACCCTGAGAGGTAACGGCACCCTGCGTCCCTGAGAGGTAACAGCACCCTGCGTCCCTGAGAGGTAACAGCACCCTGAGAGGTAACAGCACCCTGAGAGGTAACGGCACCCTGAGAGGTAACGGCACCCTGAGAGGTAACGGCACCCTGAGAGGTAACGGCAACGGCACCCTGAGAGGTAACAGCACCCTGAGAGGTAACAGCACCCTGAGAGGTAACGGCACCCTGAGAGGTAACGGCACCCTGAGAGGTAACAGCACCCTGAGAGGTAACAGCACCCTGAGAGGTAACGGCACCCTGAGAGGTAACAGCACCCTGAGAGGTAACGGCACCCTGAGAGGTAACAGCACCCTGAGAGGTAACGGCACCCTGAGAGGTAACAGCACCCTGAGGGGTAACGGCACCCTGAGAGGTAACGGCACCCTGAGAGGTAACGGCACCCTGAGAGGTAACAGCACCCTGAGAGGTAACAGCACCCTGAGAGGTAACAGCACCCTGAGAGGTAACAGCACCCTGAGAGGTAACAGCACCCTGAGAGGTAACAGCACCCTGAGAGGTAACGGCACCCTGAGAGGTAACAGCACCCTGAGAGGTAACGGCACCCTGCGTCCCTGAGAGGTAACAGCACCCTGCGTCCCTGAGAGGTAACAGCACCCTGAGAGGTAACGGCACCCTGAGAGGTAACGGCACCCTGAGAGGTAACGGCACCCTGAGAGGTAACGGCACCCTGAGAGGTAACGGCACCCTGAGAGGTAACAGCACCCTGAGAGGTAACAGCACCCTGAGAGGTAACGGCACCCTGAGAGGTAACGGCACCCTGAGAGGTAACGGCACCCTGTTTAACACTTTAAAGGAAGGAAAAGGACACTTTAAGAAAATAACTTGTTGTGATTGTTGTATAGTAGAGTTAGTAACAGCAAGTATAGCACAGGGACATAGAAGAAAAACTGCACATTGTATAGGAATGTACATAGGATCCAGTGCCTTTAAGCGATTTATTAACATGTCTATTCTAGTTGTCTTTTTATTATTATTACTATTACTATTGTTTTATTGCACAATCGAAGCGGGCATGGCCAACTGCATTTCACTGTATGCCCTGGTATGTATGTGATGAATAAAACTCTTGAATCTTGAATCTTGAGCAGATAACACAGCGACATCAAATATTTCTCCAAGCAAGGTGACTTTGCACACAATTTTAGATTTGTGTGTAAACTGTTGGGAGGGTTTGCTCTTGTTCAACCCAACTTGTCCCAACTCTGTGATCTACTGCAGCTACAAAAGCAGTGAAATCTGTGAAAAAAGGTTTCCAGGTTTAAAGGTGCTACAGATAAAAAAATTATGTAGAGTGATAATTTTTTTTTAAATAAAACATCCACAGAGCTTTTAGAAAGGTGTGGAATAAAAGTACTGATCTTGCCACCAAAATATTATCGATTATTGAATTGATAATTTTAAGAATTTTGGAGGGTCCAAAATGCATTTTGTTTATTCATGTATCCCCTCCCTACTTCCCATGAATTACATGCTGACAGTAATGTTATCTATTGCACCTTTAAATACGTTTATTTTACTTTATGTAAAAAATATATTTTAACATTTTAACATTTAACATATTTTCTTTTACAATCACATTTACATTAAAAAAAAATTACATTTCAATTGTAATTATTTTTTAAAGATTTACATTAAACAAATTTGTTTAAAGAAAAACCACAAGATCATTGTTCTCCACCGTGAGGCTCTGGGTGCAGGTGAGGCGCTACCTTCATCTCGTCCAGTTTGGGCTTCTTCTTCTCAAACATGTCAGCGGGAGACTTCTTCTTCCTGCCCTTGCCTCTCTTAGTGCCTTTCACAGGGAAGTCATCGGGTTTGATTTCTGAGTACAGGTTAGGAGGGAGGGAGGAGGAGGGAGGGGAGGAGGAGGGAGGGGAGGAGGAGGGGAGGAGGAGGGAGGGGAGGAGGAGGGAGGGGAGGAGGGAGGGAGGGAGGGAGGGGAGGAGGAGGGAGGGGAGGAGGGAGGGGAGGAGGAGGGAGGGGAGGAGGGAGGGAGGGGAGGAGGGGAGGGGAGGAGCGAGGGGAGGGAGGGAGGGAGGGAGGGAGGGAGGGAGGGAGGGAGGGAGGGAGGGAGGGAGGGAGGGAGGGAGGGAGGGAGGGAGGAGAGGGAGGAGGAGGGAGGGGAGGAGGGAGGGGAGGAGGAGGGAGGGGAGGAGGGAGGGGAGGAGGAGGGAGGGGAGGAGGGAGGGAGGGGAGGAGGGGAGGGGAGGAGTGAGGGGAGGAGGGAGGGAGGGAGGGAGGGAGGGAGGGAGGGAGGGAGGGAGGGAGGGAGGGAGGGGAGGAGGGAGGGGAGGAGGGAGGGAGGAGGAGGGAGGGAGGGAGGGAGGGAGGGAGGGAGGGAGGGAGGGAGGGAGGGAGGGAGGGAGGGAGGGAGGGAGGGAGGGAGGGGAGGAGCGAGGGGAGGAGGAGGGGAGGAGGAGGGGAGGAGGAGGGAGGGAGGGAGGGGAGGGGAGGAGTGAGGGGAGGAGGGAGGGAGGGAGGGAGGGAGGGAGGGAGGGAGGGAGGGAGGGAGGGAGGGAGGGAGGGAGGGAGGGAGGGGAGGAGCGAGGGGAGGAGGAGGGGAGGAGGAGGGGAGGAGGAGGGAGGGAGGGAGGGGAGGGGAGGAGCGAGGGGAGGAGGGAGGGAGGGAGGGAGGGAGGGAGGGAGGGAGGGAGGGAGGGAGGGAGGGAGGGAGGGAGGGAGGGAGGGGAGGAGCGAGGGGAGGAGGGAGGGAGGGAGGGAGGGAGGGAGGGAGGGAGGGAGGGAGGGAGGGAGGGAGGGAGGGAGGGAGGGAGGGAGGGAGGGAGGGAGGGAGGGAGGGGAGGAGAGGGAGGAGGAACAGGAGGGAGGGATGGAGAGGAGGAACAGGAGGGATGGATGGAGGAGGAACAGGAGGGATGGATGGAGAGGAGGAGGAACAGCAGGGATGGAGGGAGGAGGAACAGGAGGGAGGGGGAGGAGCAGGAGGAGGGAGGGAGAAGAGGAGCGGTGTGGGTTGGTCCTGGGCTACATGCAGTTGTGACTGAGAGGAGCGGTGTGGGTCGGTGGGTGATGGAGGTGAAGCACATGCTGGACTGTGACTTGATTTGAAGGGTGGTAGTAGATAGTAGAGACTCACATGGAAGTACACAGCAAATACTGTTGAACAACCTAGTCGGATTTACACTAAACAACTCGTAAACATAGACAATGTCTGTTTCAATTACTTATCCCCTATTATTAATTTGAGCAATGTAAAAAAAAAATTAAAATACCATCATCACTATTACTACTGTCGACTACTACACTTACTACTGATTAAATCCTGCCACTCACTACTACTACTGTTATGACTATTGTCATTACTACTTGCACTTTGTTCTTTGTTCTATATTCTATTATTATTACTATCATTCAAATCTCAACTCAAATCTCACCTCTTCACCAAATATCTGCCTGACTTCCCTCTTTTTCCTAATTGTTCCTGTGATTTCCTTCCCCTTAGTTTGCCCCCCCCCCCCTCCTCTGTTAAGCACCTTGGGTTTCCTGAAAGGCGCTATATAAATTTAAGAAATTATTATTATTACCTATCCTACCTGTACCCACCCACCCCGCCCCCATGCTGCTATGACACTTGAATTCCCCCAAAGGGATTAATAAAGGACCACTTAACTTGACACTTAAAAGAGACTATATAATACGTTTCTAGTGTCGCGCCTCATTTGCTGTTTCTATGACGAGGTGTTTATCTTGATCCCAACTCTCTGGTCTGATTCAAGGCCCCTCACCTCCACTCTCTGGTCTGATTCAAGGCCCTCTCACCTCCACTCTCTAGTCTGATTCAAGGCCCTCTCACCTCCACTCTCTAGTCTGATTCAAGGCCCTCTCACCTCCACTCTCTAGTCTGATTCAAGGCCCTCTCACCTCCACTCTCTAGTCTGATTCAAAGCCCTGTCACGTCTCACCTCCACTCTCTAGTCTGATTCAAGGCCCTCTCACCTCCACTCTCTAGTCTGATTCAAGGCCCTCTCACCTCCACTCTCTAGTCTGATTCAAGGCCCTGTCACGTCTCACCTCCACTCTCTAGTCTGATTCAAGGCCCTGTCACGTCTCACCTCCACTCTCTAGTCTGATTCAAGGCCCTCTCACCTCCACTCTCTAGTCTGATTCAAGGCCCTCTCACCTCCACTCTCTAGTCTGATTCAAGGCCCCGTCACGTCTGATTCAAGGCCCTCTCACCTCCACTCTCTAGTCTGATTCAAGGCCTGTCACGTCTGATTCAAGGCCCTGTCACGTCTCACCTCCACTCTCTAGTCTGATTCAAGGCCCTGTCACGTCTCACCTCCACTCTCTAGTCTGATTCAAGGCCCTGTCACGTCTCACCTCCACTCTCTAGTCTGATTCAAGGCCCTCTCACCTCCACTCTCTAGTCTGATTCAAGGCCCTCTCACCTCCACTCTCTAGTCTGATTCAAGGCCCCTCACCTCCACTCTCTAGTCTGATTCAAGGCCCCATCAGGTCTGATTCAAGGCCCCGTCACGTCTCACCTCCACTCTCTAGTCTGATTCAAGGCCCTGTCAGCTCTCACCTCCACTCTCTAGTCTGATTCAAGGCCCTGTCAGCTCTCACCTCCACTCTCTAGTCTGATTCAAGGCCCTGTCAGCTCTCACCTCCACTCTCTAGTCTGATTCAAGGCCCTGTCACGTCTCACCTCCACTCTCTAGTCTGATTCAAGGCCCCTCACCTCCACTCTCTAGTCTGATTCAAGGCCCGTCACGTCTCACCTCCACTCTCTAGTCTGATTCAAGGCCCTGATTCAAGGCCCTCTCACCTCCACTCTCTAGTCTGATTCAAGGCCCTCTCACCTCCACTCTCTAGTCTGATTCAAGGCCCTCTCACCTCCACTCTCTAGTCTGATTCAAGGCCCCATCAGGTATCACCTCCACTCTCTAGTCTGATTCAAGGCCCTCTCTAGTCTGATTCAAGGCCCCGTCAGGTCTGATTCAATGCCCTGTCAGGTCTGATTCAAGGCCCCGTCAGGTCTGATTCAAGGCCCTGTCAGGTCTGATTCAAGGCCCGTCAGGTCTGATTCAAGGCCCCGTCAGGTCTGATTCAAGGCCCTGTCAGCTCTGATTCAAGGCCCTGTCAGCTCTGATTCAAGGTCAGCTCTCACCTCCGTTCTCCGCTGCGATGTCCTGCTCCTCCTTGTCGTCCGCCTCAGCCATGGCGGCCTCCTGAGCCTTGAGGATCTGCAGGATCAAGAGAAGAGAAGATATTCCTTTATTATATTATTATTATATTATTATTATTATTATTATTATTATTATTATTATTATTATTATTATTATTATTATTTCCCCTTGGGGGAAATTCAGGCATCATAGCGGCATGGGGGAGGGGGGAGGGGGGAGGGGGGGTACAGGTGGCAGAAGACATGATACAGGTCATATAATTATAGTACAGTGTAGAATTAAACATTTGTATACAATAAAAATAGCCAGTGTAAACAACATAACAATATAATTAACTCTGGACATGCGCCTATGGGCAAGTAGGCAGTGTAAACAGGTCAAGGTGCAAGACGAGGATGTTATATTATATGTACGCCCTCTCAGTTATAATTGCCCTACAATAAATATAGTTACAATATATATAATCTAATAATCTAATATCAAATCTATATATAATTTAATAATGCTAAATGTAAAAAAAAAAAAGCTAAATATATGCTCTGATGAAATAAGTATACAGTACACACACAAGGTGCAGTATGCATACGGTATGTATGCCGCGATATGCTACTGTTATTCCACACTGTGCATGGGAACGCTTGGAAGACTTTGTTTTATTTTGTGACATCATCCTTGTAATCTCTTTACGCTTATTTTATAGATACATACATGACATACAGATACTGTGCGTTAATAAGTCAACGTTTCTTACTGCACAGATTATTTTGCTCGTTTCAAGACCTTTAAGCAAGTAGGCTATTGCCATAAAAAGTTCCTCGTTTCAAGATAGCCCAATGTATTTATTTTGTATCTTATCTTATCTTAAACTGCACGGGCAAATTAATTTCCCCCAAGGGGATCAATAAAGGAATAGCTTATCTTATCTTAAAATGTACCTCTCTCAAACCCCGCCCTCTTTTCTTGATCCTCCAATCAAAGGTTGTCTGACAGGGAATCAACAGTTGTGATTGGAGGATCAAGAAAAGAGGGCGAGACGTGAGACTGCAGGTCAATCAGAATCTGGAGGATCAATTCTACTGTTATTCCAAACTGTGCATGTGAACGAGACATTGAAGATTATTATTATTTTTTTTAATCTTATCTTATCTTAACCCTTTCACTGCCACAGGACAGCCGGTTAACCCTTTCACTGTGACAATACAGAAGGTTAGCCCTTTACTATCACACAACCGACGGCGATGCTCCATCATTCATAATGATGGAGCATCACCGTCGGTTGTGTGATAGTAAAGGGTTAACCTTCTGTCGTGTGGCAGTGAAACTAAATTGACCCTCAGCCGGGCGTGAGATAGGTCAGAGGTCAGAGGTCAGTCAGAATGCTGTTTCTCCAACGCCCACCTCCATCAAGGTGTCGATGGAGGCAAAGTACTTGGACCACCAGTCCAGCATGCTCTCGTCCAGCTCCTCCTCCTCCGGCTCTTCTCCCTTCTTCCTCTTCTTCTTCTTCCCCTTTCCGTCCTTTTCGTCATCCTTTTTTCACAGAGAGAATTTGTCAAGACCTCATCAAACGTCATCCTTTTTTTCACAGAGAGAGTTTTCTAAGACCTCATCAAACGCCATCTTTTTTTTCACAGAGAGAGTTTTCTAAGACCTCATCAAACATAATTTTTTTTTTTACAGATACGTTTCTAAGACCTTATCAAACATGTTTTCACAGAGAGAATGTTTACTTTCCGTTTCTTGAAGTGACCAAAACAATTAAATGCCTTAACCTGTTCCACCCCAGGTGAAAATCTGCATAAAATGTATACCTAGGTAAATGGAATATTGCTCCACTTCTACAAGGGCTATTTGCATATTCTTGGTATCTAGGAACATCTATGGACCTCAATGAATGTATTCTCAGTGTCAGAAATATTGTGTCTATTACTAGGCTTGCTTAAATTCTGATGAAACAAAGGAAAATATGAATTATGATTTTTCTTTTCATCTTTGACAGTGAATAAAACCATGATAATAATGACCAAACTTAAAAAACTGCCACTGAGCTAATTCAGTACCCTCTTGAGATCATGTGTACAAAAGATCTAAGGAAATTAATAAAGGGAAGATGATAAAATTGAAGGTTTTGTATATACAGTACTGAATTCTCCCATCCGGACCAATGCAATTTGAAATATTATTATAGAATATAGAATATATGCTTATACAATACCTTATTATAGCCAATTCGCACATTTATATATATATACATATAGTATCTTTCAAATGGCCGAGTTCAATTTGGATATAGTATCACCAGGCATGCGTAATAACATATACAGATATTTAATGTAATCGACTGTACTTTTTTATTTCTCCCACAGTGTAATCATTCTGTAACTAATTTCAGATCTGATTCTTCCTACATGATTACAATAGTGTGGAGAAACTGACTGCGTTTCAATATTTGTCAAAAACGTTACCTTTTGTAGCTTATTATCGCGAATCATAACAATTATTGATATGATTTCTTCAGAACGCCGAACTTTGAACGTCCACAGAAGACCACAGGAAGTGTAGTTTTGAGAAATGCCGACACTGGCAGAGAGCTGGCGAGGCGATCTTCAAAATGGCCACAAAAAAACTACAATTCCCATGGTTCAACATTTCCATTTCCGGTTCCGCGTCAAAAACGCGACTGAAAAATAAAACCTTAAAATGATAAAAACTCACTTTTAACCTATTGCTAAACTATTGCCAACCTAACGTTTTACATTCTACATGTATTTGTGACATAGTAGTGATAATAATACTTGAAAACGTTTGATTTTAAAAATGCAAATTTATTGCATCACTCATAAAAATATTAATATATGATAATAATGTCAAAAAGGGGTCGGTACCGACCCCGTGGGGGGGAACAGGTTTCATCTGAATAAAATTCTGTTCTGAATCTCCCCTCGGGGATAAATAAAGGTTTTCAATATTAAATTTGTGATCTAGTGAAATAGAGATATTCTCATGTTTACCTCAACTTTGACCACAGCATCTGAGCCCTAGGAGAGAGAAAAAGGATGACACAGAAATGTGTTAGCTTTATAATTAAAATAATATATAATAATAAATATATAATATATATAATCATTTGTTTTTCATCTCAATGTTAATCTGGTTGTAACTTACACAGTCCAGTTTGACCACAGTCTCCACCTTCTTGAAGTTACACTCGGGTTCCAGGTTGACAACAATGATCTCCTCTAGAAGACGTAAAAGGACACGTTTTCCTCACGTATGATAGACAGACAGTAACGAAGACATGAAGGCATTAAATGTTCAAACTGTTTGATTCCTGGTATGAACACGCAAGGAGGGATACATCCATGAAACAAGTGTGATCATTAAAGCTGCAAGGATTCTTCTCTGACAGCATTTTTCACATTTTCAAAACTTCTTATGGCCATCTGTCATCAGAAGGTCTCGTTGAGTCATGGTGTCCTACTCAATTTGATTGATTGATTGATTGAAAACTTTATTAACAGATTGTAGAATGGGTACAATACAGTACGGCTCAATACACACAATTGTTAAGGGGATGCAGACCAGAGAAAGACTTTCATCTTGTTTACATCAGGGTCCCCCATTTTCAATTCATAATGACATTTATGACATACACAACATACAGAAATACAGATATATCATGACATTTATGACATACATGACATACAGATATACAGTACTGTTACATTTGTGACATACACGATATGCAAATATACAGTACTGTTAAACAGAGATCCTAATAGAACAATCATCCCTGCTATCAGAAGGTCTCGTTGAGTCATGGTGTCCGACTTGAGAGATATCGGTGTTTTCAATGTATGTAATGTATATTGGGGGAGATGACAGCAGCTGGAGGGGCCGGGTCAGAGAGGTTTAGCAGAGGGTGGTGGAAGCAGTCAGTGTGAGCAGCACACCGAGCAGTGAGCAGGGTGTTTACATTCCATCAAGAACATCAACAAGATGATACGAACAGCAGGCACAGGAGCGAGGGAGAGAGGTTTGACATTAATGGAACAGACGGTTAAAATGTGTGTTTAAAGGTTAAAGCAGTTGTCATGGCAGCGGCACATAGTAACCAGGAGAGGGGCGAGGCCGTTGTTGCTATGACGAAGATCCTATAAATCTGACAGTGTTGCCGGGTGTAAGGCAGACCAAGAGAAACTAGGGCAGACCAAAGAAACGAATCCCACGGGAGAGAAGACACCATCAGAGACTTTGAGACGGCTCCCTCCTATCATCACAGAGAGGGGGGGGGGGGGGGAATGCCACATCATCATTAGCTTCGGCTAACACGAGGAGGGTTTTGGCTCACGACAAAGCCTGAGCCACTATTGTTTCAAGTTTCAAGTTTCTTTAATAGTTGTCACACAGAAGTACAGAATACTTTTATACAAAATGCTTCTTACTGTTACGCTCCAGAGACTGTGCTAAACAAGATAAGTATGAAATAAAACAAAATATTGGACTGAATAGATAGCAATGACAATACGATCTGACAACATCTGATTATGAGGTTCTGTTTATTTAATAAACAACGCTCTTCCAAGAAAGGTGCTGTCAAGGTGTCGAATTCTTACGAAGGTGGTGAATTATTATGGTTGTGGATTGCATTAACGGGGAAAGATAAGGATTGTACAGCCAGTATGAGAAGACATCGGAGAGAAACAAACACAACGCAGAGGTCAGTGGATGGAGAGGATAACACAAGCCAAACAGACGAAGACGTGATACTGGCTGATTGATCAGAATCCAACAGTTGTTGCCGTTGACAGCCGGATTGCAGATCGAGATTAGATTAGGTTGAGACGACGATGCCAACGGTGGTTAAAGACAATGGGGCTGGAGACGGGGAGTGCCATGGCCATGACAGAGGCCATGAGGGGGCACAGCAACCGAACCGAGCGGAACCATGGACGCCAGACAACGTTGAAGAAAAAAACTTGAGTGTGTCTCACGCTAAGGGTCTTAGCTTTATCTAACCTCGCAAGCCAATAAAAACAAACAGATAGTGCATCCGTAAATAAGTAGCGACAGAGAAGCCAGCTGTAATGTGTTTTGAAGACACAGAGGAAACAGTCACGGTGTAGGAGTGTGTTTTGGGACAGGCAGAGAGGCAGAGTGGTGTTTTGAAAACCGAGAGGGGTTTTATCTACAGAGAATGAAAAACAAACGGGGCCAGGGTAGAAGGAGTGTAAATGCGAGATGAGGGGGGGGGGGGGGGGGGGGCTGAAATCAGACGGGAAAATTGTTATGGCGGGACTGGTATGACAAGACCGTCGCCTGGAGACGGCCCACCTTAAACTGGTCGCTGTGGTCTTAAGACGGCCGGAATTTGTCATGACGGGAGGAAAGCCGATCGGGGGTTTACCTTAAAGTGTGTATTATGTCCGATAAGCAAGAGTTTAGTCCGGGAGAAGCGTCCCCTGATATGGATAGAAAAGAGAGGAAAACAGCTGTGTTTTTAGGCCTTGGAAGGAAGGGCAGCGGCCGTTTGTTTGAGAGAGTAGCCATTTGCACAGAGCCACGAGGAGATAAGAACAGATAAGAACCAGAGAGTGACACGTCAGCTAAAATACTCTAGACTGATTTTGGCCGCCATCTAGGGGGGGCAGTGGGATAATGCAGGCAAATATTTGAAGATAGGTCTCTACTACCCTCTAGTGGAGAGAGGGGGGTAGTGCAGGGGAGTTTATGGAATAAAGATGGGGGAGTGATTCAAGTTAAGGGAGTTTGAATTCCAGTGGGGCCTTCTCACACCTAATAAATAGGCAGAGTTTTCAGACGACACAGTCACCAGAAGAACTGGTGCGCGCCGGGGGCCAACCTGGGACGAAGATAGGGCGACGAAAGTGGGGATCGGTTAGCTGCTGGTGTCACGACGGAAGACGACAAACAGGGACAGATATGCGTGTGGAGAAGGTCGTAGACTAAGAGAAAAACAAGGGAGGTCGAGTGTGCAGAGGACAGCTGGTGTTGTTTTTCTGCTTTCAGAGTCTAGAGATGACCAACAGTGGTGGAGACGACCCTCGACCAGGAGACAGACTGGAGATAGGAGGCAGCTGAGCAGGGGCCAGGCACCGCAGCCTGGTACACAGATCATCTACGACGAGAGGGAGGAGACGGCGGCGGTGGGAGAGCAGAGGTGGAGAGGACAGCCCAGAGACACTGAGGCAGTAGCAGACCAGAGGAGACACGTTTGCCTAGGGGACCGCGCCCTGGAACGGGGACCAGCTCAGGAAGGGAGCCGTCTCAGGAAAGGGGCCCTTGCCCTAGAAGACGGGACCGGCCCAAGATGGGGGGTGTACTGTAATAGAGGGAAGGGAGCGCCCTGATTTGACGTTGGGTGTACCTGAGTAAGGGGGGCCAAAGGGGTTAGGTGTGTTGTCTGAAAAGTTGCAAATCTGTGTCTCTCTCTTTCTTCTCTCTCTCTCTCCTCCCTGACCGTTGTTTATCCCTGCTGGTTTAGGTGTGATGCGGGTACAGATCCATTAATGAGTATGATTGAAAAAAACCAAGTGGTCTGTTGATTCTGAAGGTTTGATTAGAATCAAAGGGGGGAATGAGAGATATCGGTGTTTTCAATGTATGTAATGTATATTGGGGGAGATGACAGCAGCTGGAGGGGCCGGGTCAGAGAGGTCGAAATGTGCATGGTTTTACAGCTGTTCCAATGTAAACGTGCCTTCCTCCGTGCACTTTCGCCCGCTCTGAAGTCGGACTCGGTGTGGACGGCCACGCGCCCTGTTCTCGCACGAAACCCGCAAGTGATTGCGCCCGCGCCCCTGGTGGGGTCCCGGTGTGACTCTAGGTGCAGCTTGTAGGGGCCAGCCTACCTGACGTAGAGTAGTTGTTCGCCTGCTTGTCTGCTGGGCGGTGGATGAACTTGCGCAGAGAGGTGACGGCGTGGGAACCGACCAGGGTGTAGCGGCCGAACGCCCTGCAGTCCACAACCCGGATGTTGAGCGGCGGGTGGAGCAGCTCGTTCTCAGGCAGGTCCTGACGGAGACACACAGAGTTAATAACTAACCCTAACCCTAACCCAGGCAGGTCCTGACGGAAACACGCGGAGTTCAGTTCAAGTTCAAGTTTCTTTATTAGTTGACTTGTCATAAAAAAATACACAATACTTTTCTATGAAATGCTCTTTTCTGTTATGAGCTCCTGGGAGTGCTAGATAACAATAGATAAAGAGTAGGGATGTCCAATATTATCGGCCGATATTGGCATTAAAATGCGATATCGAAAATGATCGGTATCGGTTTTCAAAAAAATTAAGAAATCTTTTTTTTTTACATTTATTTAACCTTTATTTACCCAGGCAAGCAAGTAAGAACAAATTCAGATTTTATTTATTGTCAAAAGTATGCATAATGTTGTGTTAATTCCACGACAAGAGATATGTAATGTTAATTACCTGAAATTATTCAATTTTTTGGGGGGGGAAACCCTGCATATATCGGTATCGGTTGATATCGGTATCGGAAATTAAGAGTTGGACAATATCGGTATATCGGTATCGGTAAAAAAGCCAACATCGAACATCCCTAATTAAAAGTATAAAATAGAAAGTCAAAAGTATGTAAGCTAAAAGTGTTCAGTCAATATACGTACAATATACAATACAGAGTAAAAAAAGAGTAAACAATAGTTAAAGGTTCTATGTGTCTTCTAGTGTTGATACATCTGAAATACCACTTTTTTTAGGTGCTATAGATAAAAAAGAAGTATGTGGAGTAAAATAAAAATACATCCAGAGCTTTTAGAAAGGTGTGGAATAAAAGTATTGCTTTTCTCCCTCAAACATTCTTGATTAATGAATTTAACATTTAAAAAATGTTTGGAGGGTTGTTGTTTACATGTTGCGTGCGTCATGTACTGTATCCCCCTCCTACTTAATGTACTGTAGCCCCTCCCTACTTCATGTACTGTAGCCCCTCCCTACTTCATGTACTGTAGCCCCTCCCTACTTCATGTACTGTAGCCCCTCCCTACTTCATGTACTGTAGCCCCTCCCTACTTCATGTACTGTAGCCCCTCCCTACTTCATGTACTGTAGCCCCTCCCTACTTCATGTACTGTAGCCCCTCCCTACTTCATGTACTGTAGCCCCATCCCTATACTTCCCATTTCCCCACGTGGAATGCACCTGATTGGATAAGTGAGACGCTGGTGCTCTAGTGTGACATCTAGTGGCTGAATGTTATCTATTAACACCTTTAAATAATCCCATGAATTGTGTGGATGAATTGTAAATTATATTTTATTTCCTCTTAGAATCAATGCTCTTTCTGTCCATCTTGATACTAGAGTTTGAACTCTACTGTTGTACTTGTTGTAAGATGTCTCTGGATAAAGAGCATCTGCTAAATGCCTAAACATTTTATAAATGTAAATCATTGTAAAAAAAAGTATATATTTGAGTGATGCATTACCACTTCAAACCACTTGACCAGTGTGCTGAAGTTGGGGTTTTTCCTGTAGTTCTGGATGAGGGCAGACTGGACCCCTTTCCCGGCACATTCGATGTCGACGCGGGGCCGGTCCACCTGGGTCAGGTTGACCCTCTTCAGGTCTCTCAGGCCCCAGAACAGCACCTGGAGAGGACGGAGTATGATGATGATGATGATGAAGACTTTATTTCAGACTCAAGGTCCATATTACACATATACAACACAACAACAAGAATACAATAACAAAAGAAACAAGGCCAACAACATAGATTAAAATACATTAAAATACATAAAGGCATCGGTTCCAATGTTTCACTTAGTTTTACATCACTAATGGCACCTATTATCTTGTTTTTCGACTCTAATAAACGACACATATCAGGTTCCTCAGCAGAGCATGGAAGGTGGGGACATCTGTGGTCACAAACATATAACTCGCACTAGTCCATCTTGGGAGCTTAAGGAGGATCCTAAATGCATCATTATATGCTGCTACCTGCAGTTTTTATAAAACGGAGTACAATAGGCTCTGAACAGGCTTATTTTTACATTGTCTGTACACATATAACATTTTCGTGCCAGCATATTATCACAGATTATCATGGATTATCACTGATATCAAAACCACTTATCATTGGTTCCAGACTTCACTGAAAGGTTACTTCACAAAGCAGGATTCACGCAGGTATCCAGATAATGTTCAGAAGATATCACTGAATAACTTCTGATATCTTTAGTTCATAATTCACAATTATCAATATGTATGAATGAATGACATTCCTACACAACACAACATTAAAGTTTAGCTTTACAAATTAAAATCCTAAAATGTTAAGTTATACTGTTAAATCTTCAAAAAAAGGTATCTGGCTAATTATAGGTAAACCTGCTTTTGGTGAAATACTCTGCGTCTGTTTCTCAATCCTGTCAGGATCCGCTTCCACAGCCTGGTCCCATTCCCCCTCCACCTCAGAAAGCCTGCCCTGCAGCCCCCTCTAGTGGTAGTGGAGTGTTCCCGCTTCTATCCCTTCTCCCTCTGTTAGTCCCTATTCATATGTGTATTCTCCTAATGTCTTTATTGTTCAATGTGTTCTCCGTGGTGTTGTCTTTGTTACCCACTCTGTTCCCTGGTCTGGTCTAGTGTGTTGTCGTTTGTATTTGTATAGATTGATATTCAGTCCTGTCATGTTATATATTGTTGTCATTGTTTGTCTGTCCAGGTGTGTCTTGTTAGTAATTAGTCTCCCTATATATTCTGTCTGTTCCTGTCACTCCCCGGTCGGTTCCTTTACCTATCCTGTCACATTCATTGTAATCTGCCAGCTTATGCTGAGGTACTGATTATTGTTTTGTTGTTGTAGTTAAAGCCTTGTGAAGAACAAGTAAAGCCTTGTTTCAACTACCCCCCGTTGTGTCCTGCCTGTCTCTCTCTCTCTCGTTCCTGTTATTGCTATTGGGTCCACACCAACAACGAATCCTCACAAATCCAATACGTAGCATTAGAACAATACGTCGCGTTAACGCAGCAGCTGTGAAGGAGCTCCTCACCTCGATCCTGTACTTGCTGAGCACCGGCCTGATGCCCAGTGGCACGGGCAGGATGGGGCCGCGCTCCAGGTCTGTGGGTCCATCGATGGGGGGCAGGTCCGCCTTCCCATTGGGGCCGATCTGAACACAAGTGAATCACAACGATACACATTTTAATATAACATTAGGATTATATGATCGATTGACTGACTGACGTTGATTTTTCTAGTCAAACGTGACGCGCGTGATACATGCAGTGTATGCTTATCATTTATTGGTCGGTTGACATTTTAACCCTTTCACTGCCACACGACAGAAGGTTAGCCCTTTACTATCACACAACCGACGGCAATGCTCCATCATTAGCATCATTAGCTCCGCATTTGCGGAGCTAATGATGCTAATGATGGAGCATCGCCGTCGGTTGTGTGATAGTAAAGGGCTAACCTTCTGTATTTTCACAGTGAAAGGGTTAACCGGCTGTCGTGTGGCAGTGAAAGGGATGACACTTCTTCGACACGCTGCCTGGGGGAGAGGCGGGAATCGAACCGGGAACCTAGAGATGCCCGCTCCGCCCACTCCACCTCCTGAGCCACTGACCTGCAGCAGTTCGAAGGCCGCCAGCATCTCGCCCGCGCTGCAGTTGCCCCGGTAGATCTGGTAGTACTCCAGCTGGGGGGGGAACCGCGGGGGGCCGTAGTGCTCGTCGGCCATCTTGACGATGGGCTTGGCGAACGTCCTGCCCATGAACTCGGCTTTGCCCTGGAATTAGAGAAAAAAAGAAGCATAAGCAGAGACGGGTTATAGACCTTTAGGGATGAAGGCCCGGACGCCTGTAGCCTTTCTCCAACGCGTTCGTGTTTCCGCGTCTCTGATTGGCCAGGTCATGTGATATATACGCACAATCGTGGGACCGCAAGTTTCTACACTGGTTAAGCTTAGGCGCTCTTTCGAAGTTGGTTAAGGTTAGAGTTTGTCTTAGAGCGTGACGATAGAACGCCTGCCCTGATTCCAAACTCTAACCTTAACCAACTGCGAAAGAGTCGCCTAAGCTTAACCAGTGATAAACTAGGCGTTAGGTAGTTTGCAGGCTGTTCGACCCGGAAATAGGCGCAGAACTTGCCGTCCCACGATTGGCGCACATGTCACATGACCTGGCCAATCAGAGCGCAAAACGGGAACCCGGAAACACGGACGCGTTGGAGAAAAGCTACACGCGGCCCGGGACCACGAAACATGAATTCTGAGTTTTGAATCATCTGAAAGAGTGGTGTTTATATATCTTTTTTTCTTTTTTTTCCTACCATCTCCAATCCTGACGAGTCGCGGTCAGCTGTTCATGTTGTCATGGTTTCACAATAACTCAATCCAACAGAAAAATAAAAAGGCGCCCGTGTCGTATCGTTGATCGTTTTGACGATACTGTACCGAGAGGAGGAAGCCGTGGCTTGACGAGCACACGCTCCCCGGTAGGAGTATCGACAAAAGGAGCAATGAAGACAAAAGAGCTAAATAATATTTTTTTTTTGGAAAAAACAAGCAAGATGCCTAATAGTAACATAACCAGTGAACTGCAAAACAGGTTGGATTTCTCTGATAATAAATTCTCTTTTTTTGGAAAGGGTTACGCAACGTTGTGGGTTTTCTCTCCCGCTCTCTTGCAGTCAGTGGTTACAAAGAGTCCGAGTCGTCTCTCGGCGACATACAACGGGCACAGCTTGCCCACGTTAAGGAATGCAAGAAGCCTAAGGCGACCGAGGACACCCGCTCCGGCTGTAAGATCGACACAAGAGTCCGCCGGAGGGTTCCTTAGTCCTCCTGCATGCCTTAGTCACGGTACATTCTCCTCGCCACACAATAAGGTGCCTCCACAGGCGATACGGGGTCACACTCTACTTATCCAAGGGGGGCATCCAAAACAATGGGCGATCAGGGGCAAATATAGAATAGTCAGTTAACAAAAGCATTCTTTCAAAATGTTATTCATATTCATACTCATAAAAGCGCAAACATTTCTAACAGACTAACCAACCGACAAACTTAAAAGGAACACAGCAACATTTTGGGGAATAAGCTTATCGTCTTCGCCAGAGAGAGAGACAAGAAGATAGAGACCAGTTTCCTCTCTGTGTGTTCAGTAGAAAGCTATCTGGCTGCACGTTAGCCTAGCTTAGCACAATGAATGGAAGCGGACAGTGCCGGTTAGTAGGTGTTAGTTGGACAATGCCTAGGCTAACCGGCACTGTCCGCTTCTATTCATTGTGCTAAGCTAGGCTAACGTGCAGCCAGATAGTTATTTTTTTTTCTTTTTTTTTTAACTTTTTTTTTTAGCGTTTATCGCTTTTCTGGTCAAGCATGACCGACAGTTGCAGGGTGAAACGGGAGAGAGAGCAGGGGGAGACATTCGGCAAATGACGGCGAGTCCGGGAATCAAACTCGGAGTCAACCAGATCCGTGACGCAGCACGGAGTCCCGCGCGAGCGCGGTAACATGGTGTGCTACTGGAGCACCCTACCAGATAGCTTTCTACTGAACGCACAGAGAGGAAACTGGTATCCATCTTCTTGTCTCTCTCTGGCGAAGACGATAAGCTAATGACCCAAAATGTTGCTGTGTTCCTTTAAAAAATACATGTTGTGTGATATAATATACAGATTGATTAAAAAAAACACTTACATCATTCAAATGCAGGAACTTGTTTGCATTTGAATGACGTCTTTAGGGCCTTACATTTCAAGTGGAAGTCAGACAGACTGTCTGAGAATCCGAGCTATACGTGACGTTAGACGGTTTGTTTATTTAACGGACTGTGGTCAGACTGGCTCCGGTCGGAGCCGCCGCGCCGCGCTCACCACTGTGTCCTGGTCGTAGATCTCGATGACGATGATGGGGGGGTCGTCTCTCAGCTCGCAGGCCTCCCCGAACAGCTCCACGTTCTCGAACACCATGAGCTGGTCCCAGGTGGGGCACAGCGTCTCTTGCAGGACCTGCGGGAAGATTTTATTTGATTTTATTTTATTTTAGTGATGGATTAAAAACACACAACAAGGATCCAAAGGATAACATGAGAAAAGAGTAAGACCCTTATTTCCGTCATGGTCCCAGGGCTGTTAGGCCACAACAAAAACACAACAATGACACTGACAAAACACATACATTTTAAAACATTAGAAGTCTAACCTATAGCAAACATTTGATATCACACAATAACTAAAAACTGATTGGAAACCCATTCAAACTATAGGGGGCTATTCCTCTATTCTGTCCATGAGCCACTTCCTGACGCTTCTCTTGAAGCTGTGGAGGCTCGAGCTCTGCTTGATGGGGAGAGGCAGCTTGTTCCTCTTGAAGCTGTGGAGGCTCCAGCTCTGCTTGATGGGGAGAGGCAGCTTGTTCCTCTTGAAGCTGTGGAGGCTCGAGCTCTGCTGGATGGGGAGAGGCAGCTTGTTCCTCTTGCAGCTGTGGAGGCTCGAGCTCTGCTTGATGGGGAGAGGCAGCTTGTTCCTCTTGAAGCTGTGGAGGCTCCAGCTCTGCTTGATGGGGAGAGGCAGCTTGTTCCTCTTGAAGCTGTGGAGGCTCCAGCTCTGCTTGATGGGGAGAGGCAGCTTGTTCCTCTTGAAGCTGTGGAGGCTCGAGCTCTGCTTGATGGGGAGAGGCAGCTTGTTCCTCTTGAAGCTGTGGAGGCTCCAGCTCTGCTTGATGGGGAGAGGCAGCTTGTTCCTCTTGAAGCTGTGGAGGCTCCAGCTCTGCTTGATGGGGAGAGGCAGCTTGTTCCTCTTGAAGCTGTGGAGGCTCGAGCTCTGCTTGATGGGGAGAGGCAGCTTGTTCCTCTTGAAGCTGTGGAGGCTCGAGCTCTGCTTGATGGGGAGAGGCAGCTTGTTCCTCTTGAAGCTGTGGAGGCTCGAGCTCTGCTTGATGGGGAGAGGCAGCTTGTTCCTCTTGAAGCTGTGGAGGCTCGAGCTCTGCTTGATGGGGAGAGGCAGCTTGTTCCTCTTGAAGCTGTGGAGGCTCCAGCTCTGCTTGATGGGGAGGCAGCTTGTTCCTCTTGAAGCTGTGGAGGCTCCAGCTCTGCTTGATGGGGAGAGGCAGCTTGTTCCTCTTGAAGCTGTGGAGGCTCCAGCTCTGCTTGATGGGGAGAGGCAGCTTGTTCCTCTTGAAGCTGTGGAGGCTCGAGCTCTGCTTGATGGGGAGAGGCAGCTTGTTCCTCTTGAAGCTGTGGAGGCTCCAGCTCTGCTTGATGGGGAGAGGCAGCTTGTTCCTCTTGAAGCTGTGGAGGCTCGAGCTCTGCTTGATGGGGAGAGGCAGCTTGTTCCAATCCTGGGCTCCAGAGAAAGTAAGGGAGCACTGGCCCAGTGTGGAACTGAAAGAAGCAGGCTTCAGGTTTGCTATGCTTGCTCTAGTTCTGTGGTTGTGGGATTCACTGACCGGGGTGAAGTATTCAGGAGGTATCTAGGGGACCTAAGAGACGCGTAGCAGGAGTCGTTCTTTAGGCTGCGTTCACACTGCAAGCCTTCTCGATTTAATTTGATATATTGCTCCGATCAGATTTCTTTGTTTGGCTGTTTACATTTTTTATTTTTTTTACGAGACAGTACCCCCGAAATTGCCTTTTTGCTTTTTTTTCTCTCTGCGATATTGAGATTTTGTTATATTTTGCTTGCTTAACATGTCTTATTTCAAACTAGTGGCAATAAAATATCTAAAACACATAATTAGTTGTTTATTTTACTTAATGTTGTCTGATTGTGTCCATAGATCACAATTACAATACAGAACTTTGAGGCAGTTTCCCCCCCCCCAAATAAATTCGTACACGCAAGAGATAAAATGTCCCATTTCCCTAGCACCTACACACACCCATGGCCGTAGCCATAACTATTTGTAACTATTCAACTATTTGCTCATTACCAGTATGGTATTGTTTAAATTGTACAGCTTTTTGCACATCTTTGTCAGGGAATTCCAACTATTCTGGACCTGAATGTACCAGTTAATTGTAATCATCTCTCTCTCTCCTTATGTCTAGTCAAGCCAGGTTGTGGAGGAGAGAGACAGGGATGAACAGGCTATAGACTACTTTGCCAGTCCTGAGCCTGCTATGATGCAGGTGTTTTTACATCACCACCCAAAACAAGATTCAGCCAAGAGCGAGTGAGTACACTGGTACACTTGTCCATGGCACTTACTACCCAGCTTTGTAGTGGGTTGGGGGAATAGTACAGTAGGTACGCATATTTAAGGGGACCGCAAGGATGGTGTACTGGTGGGTGGTGTCCGACTAATTATGGTGGGCCGGTCTGGGCCAAAAAAATAAATGGTCCTCCCTAATTTCTAAACCCTGGCTACGGCCCTGCACACACCATACTTTCCAAATGTCTTCCTATCTATACCCTGCTTCTTTTTGCAAATGGGGTTTGTTGATATGTCATTCATAGTCTGATTTATACCAGAAAACATGGCTAAAATATATTTGTTATGACTGTAGAGTCGACAGCATTTCCTGATTTATGGGATGATAAAAAGACAGAGCCACAATCCCTTCTGTAAAAAGTTAAATGTGTCAACATAATGAAACAAATGTTTTTTTATCTGGCATCATCCAATGTGTGATGTCTATCCTGCCGACATATGCAAATTAGCTCATATTTAATTATGTATGGCACACTTTGCAAATATAAACATAAAATCTCCGAAAACGTGCAATACATTTTTTCTTAGTTGTTATGTACATAACAAACTGGGAAAGTTTCATAGTGATATCTATACAAAAAAAATATGTTTGCCTATTAGGAGGTACAGTACTGTCTCGCCTTAAATGTGGCCAATATCAGATTCCAGTGTGAGCCGGTTACACGCTCCTGAACTGACCCGCGTGCGCAAATTAACAATAAAGAAGATGAAAATTGTGATAAATGTCAATGTAGAGTGACGTAAAAGTCACATGAACGTCGCGTGACCGTTCAGACTTGAGGTTGCGCGTTGCGAAACAAATCTGACCTGTATCTGATTGAGGAACCACATATTATTATGAAAGCGGCCCGAATCAGAATTGAAAAGA
Organism: Notolepis coatsorum; assembly: GCF_963971535.1. Lineage (NCBI taxonomy): Eukaryota > Metazoa > Chordata > Actinopteri > Aulopiformes > Paralepididae > Notolepis > Notolepis coatsorum. The sequence goes on along the minus strand of NC_140167.1, from coordinate 1,178,283 downwards.
TCAGATTCCATGTGAGTGGTGCCGTTCACACTGTCGTGAAACAAGATTTGGGCCACTTTCGCCTGCAGTGTGAACATAGCCTTAGACCAGTGGTCCTTGAACGTACACATTTACACGCGTGTTGGGCAGATAGGACACGCGTGTTGGGCAGATAGGACACAGCTGTGTGCTGATGATGTACGGTAATGTAGATCCATGAGGCCAATAATCTAGGTTCTGCTACAGTGAACGCTTCCTAATCTGATTAAATTATTCATCAAGACAAAATACGCAATCGTCACGCCACGGACACGCGGTGCAACTCGGGTAACTCAAGTACAGTGAGAGGTCGTTTGCGTCCTACAGTACGTGGAGCGTTTTCCATCCACATTGCATTAATGTTTACTATGGCGCCGGTACTGTACTGACCCAACATTTCCCTTAGTCATTAAGTCGCGACCCAAATTTTCTAACACTCTGATTTATTTAAAAAAACAAAATATTTGCAGTAATACACAATCTTTCATGCACTGTTAAAAACATGAAATAAACACAAAAAAGTGCAACAAAAGTGCAACTAGGGCTAAAAACCCAATGAAATAAAATAATAATAAATAATATTATGCTTCTTAGCAGATTTCTTAGCTTAACATAACAGACCTAAGTTTGGGGGAACTAAGGGGATAACTGGGGTTGCAACAAAAGTGCAGCTAGTGCTAAAAACACAATGAAATAAAATAATAAAATAATAATAAATAATATATGCTTCTTAGCAGACTTCTTAGCTTAACATCCCAGGGAACTAATGGGATAACTGGGGATGTTGTTTGCTCCTGACATGAGTCTCAAAGTCTGGGGTGATGGTAGACAAAGCAACTCCGAGGTCATGCTCAATGTCCAATCTGTTCCTCTGCTCTGTCTTCAGCTGGACCAGAGCTGAGAAGCCACTTTCACAAAGATAGGTAGTGCAAAAAAAAAAAAAATCGAATTATTATTATAATATTTTTTTTTTTACACACACATCCGTGACCCACTCAAAATGGCCCCGCGACCCATTTTTGGGTTGCGACCCACCAGTTGAGAAACACTGCTCTATACTGTCCTCCTGGGGGATCAATGAAGGCATCCCCCACCTCTGTGACCTGTGACCCCCAGGGGGATCAATGAAGGCGTCCCTCACCTCCGTGACCTGGCTCTGTGTGGAGAAGAACACCCGGGCGAAGGGGTCCGACAGGCCGGTGCTGTCGGCTGCAAACAGGCTGCGGGCCTGGTACATGTGGACCCTGAGCTGGAAGATCTGCTTCACTGTGGAGGGAGAGAGGCAGGGAGGGAGGGAGGGAGGGAGGGAG